>NC_139255.1:55581393-55967272 GCF_977018435.1 Lepisma saccharinum
CCAACGACGACTATGAAAATATGTTGTGAAAAAAATTTCTTCGTAACACAGTTGGATATATTGTTACGGCTACGTTTTCATTTTTGGCAAGTATGTGCCATGTCACCAGTCAAAAATCGAAGACAACAAACCGCGTCACATCTGTTTTAGACAGATTTATTTTCTTTTTGTGCGAGCCATAGGCTGTACGCACTACGTAGTTTTGATTTTTTTCTCTACAATATTTTGTTACATTTAGGTTTCTTTAAAGTTGTCTCTTACTTTGTTCCCTATATACACATTCTTCCCCTCCCTCGACAGTTCTTCTTCCAGTCTTTCTTCCTCGCCCCACTTCTCTTTTCCTGCACTCTCACCAAAAAACGCATACATTTTACTTTACACACTTACACTATAAAGATGGCTCGTCTGGAGCATGATCACTCATTTCGCTGCCTTCTCTAATAGCTTTCCCCAGCCGTTCTCTTGCTTGCCCCAGGTATTTCCCCACTTGCTGCCCCGCTTCCTTTATCTTTATTCTGTCGTCTACCACTTCTTATCACCTCCCTCTCTGTTAAGTTTTTCATCCATTTGTCCCTTAGGTCACGTGTAGAAGGGCGGTTCAGAAGGATATGCTCGTCCGTCTCCTCCCCATCGCACAAAGGACATATCGTTTCCCCTGCTTCGTTTATCTTTCTTAGTTGTTTCCATCCCCCTAATCTGAACCATGCCAGCGCGCCTCTTTCATTTTTCCCACAACCTTGATATATTTCGCTTTCCCCCATTCTCTTACTCTTAGCTGTTCCCTGATTGAGGTCTTTGTTTGGCAGTCTGCTATTATTTCTTGCCTGTCTATGTCGAGTAACCTGTCCCTGATTTGATTTTCTGTTGAGATGCCCCCCCTTCCTCCCTCTTCCCATACCCAACCCATTCCGCTATTATATAAGAGATTTTTCACTTCCAGGCCCCAGCTGTAAACGTTATGCTCTCTTGTCTGTATTTCCAAACATTGTCCCCTCAGCGTAGTTTGGCCCTCTTGTGCTAATCGCATCCAATATTTAACAACCCTCATCCGTGCTTGTACCGCGTCTCTGTTCAGGCCCAATTCCTTAAGAATCCCACAGTTGGCCGTGCCTCTGCTTACGCCCATTACTCTCTTATAAAATTCTGTTTGTATGCCAATTATTGTGTTGTCCCCCTTAACCCCCACAGTTCTATTCCATAGTTTAATGTACCTAATACTATTGATGAATAGAGGTTTTGAATGACCGGGAAAGGCATTTGAGGTGCCTTATTTATTGTCCTTATGACTTGTTCTATTGCAAATTTTGTTTTAGTTTTTCTTGCCCTTATGTGGTGTGTCCAGCTCCCTGTCATGGAGTGTGTTGCCCCCAGGTATGTGAAGTTTTTAACCCGCTCGATTAACTCTCCCCCGTATGTCCATGTCTCTTGTCTGCTAAACATGTAGCCATTTTTGAAAGCAATAATTTTTGTTTTTTTAATGTTTACCTTCATTTTATATTTGATGCACCCCTCATGTATGCTATCTATGCCCCTTTGAAGACCCTCTATTGTCTCGGACAAGATGACTATGTCGTCTGGATACATAAGGACTGGTATACTTTGCACTCCTATACATGGGATAGAATCCTGGTCCATTTTAGTTTCATGCGCTACCCAATCTATGAACAGTGAAAATAGCACTGGCGATAGGATGCATCCTTGTTTCAGTCCCCTGAGCGAAGGCTGCAGTGCCGAGACTTGGTTTCCTTCGCATCTTACTCCGAATTCTACCCTCGCATATATTGCTTGCAGTGCTCTGATCATGCGCGCGGACATTCCCTTCTCATACAATTTTCCCCATAAAATTTCCCTATGAACTTTATCAAATGCTTTTTCAAAATCAATGAAACATGCGTATAATTTCCCCCGCTTCTGTTTTATTTTCCTTTGTTCGAGTGTTTGTAATATGAATATGTTATCTAACGTGCTGTAACCTGAAACCCGCTTGTAGTGGTGAGATTTTGTCGAATATTTCTGCCCATTTCTGACTCCTACGGTTTAAGGTGTGTGTGTGTGTAAATTTTACTCATATAGGTAATAAAGAAATACCCCTGAAATTGTTTGTGTCATTTCTGTCCCCTTTCCCTTTATAAATAGGACAGATTATGGAACTTGCCCAGTCCTTCGGAAAGTACCCCTCTTTAAAAATCGTGTCCATTAATTTGCTTTGTGGTTCCACCATATGATTGTCAGTTTCGTTGGCTTTGAAAAATTCCACCCCAATGGAGTCAAGTCCTGCCGCTTTCCCTTTTTTCAGTTTCCTTATCGCCATTTTTATCTCATCGACCCCTATATCTTCGTCGAGAATCGGAAGGAAATCCCCTAAAAAGTATATTTCCCGCGTAACTTCTAGGCGTGGTGGCTCCCCTTCCCCCCCGACAGTGTGCTTCCCAAATGTAAGGTTCAATATGTTCCCAGTTGCTCTTTTGGCCCCGTAATTTCCGTAAAATGCCCCACAAAGCGGTGTTATTCTTTCCTGCTACGGCCTTTTTTATATCTTCAAAATTTCCCTCTTCCCATTTCTCCATTTCTTCCGTTAAAATGTTATTATAAGCCTTCCTACTCGATATATAGTTGTTTCTGGTTTCCATCCTATTTACGTATCTATACCCTTTTAACGCGTGATCTAGTTTCTTTTTCATCGCTTTACACTTCCCGTTGTACCACCCTGTCTTTACAGGCCTGTCCCCCTTCCCCCCTCCCTTTGCCATATTTCTTCCTGCACGTTCAAAGATATGATATCCCAGCTGGACCGCTTCGTCTACATTGGATTCGTCTAAGGCTGCGCACATGCGTTCACGCATCATTCTTGTTATGTCATTCCCCATAAAACCCACGTATCGTTCCTCCCCCTCCTTTGTCCATACGTATTTACGTATATTTTTTTCCGGCTCTGTCTTGAGTTTTGTATTACTGTTATTGAAAACTGCCTTCCGTTTATTTTGTACTGGAGGGAGAATTCGAGAGGCATATGATGGGATCTGATCTTTTTCGGCATATCGAGTGAGCATATCGTATAGTCAATTGTGCTGCTTCCTCTCCTCGCCCACGTACGTAAAATGTCCTGGGTGATCATCGAAAAATTTGCAGTTTAATATGTAAACGCCCTCCCTTGCCCGGGAAAACAAAAGCTACCACTACGTAGATAGAGGCGGCAAAATCTCCCTCGGACAAGTGAAAGTGCTTAACGGTCCAGGTTGAGTTCGTGTATAGGGACGGTGACCAACAGTGCATAGCGATTAGCCATATCAAAAAGAAAAACACCTATACTTTCAATTACCACACCTTTACCTGTAGCCGGGAAGCGGCTAGCTGCATACCTGAAAATCACGGGTAACGACATGCGTATCAAATGATATTGCCCAAATTAACATAAAAAATAAAAAGTATATTAAATCCATAACAAAAAAATCAATTTAGTACAGGTCCCCCTCTTGCATTCACACACATTCTCTCACAGATTCTCTCTACGGGGTCATCAACAAAAAATAATACATGAAATGCACAGGTTTTTGACGACGAGCCCTAATTATTGCATTTTCATTTACTTTTACCTTGACTTTTGGTTTAATCAGGTCATTTGTGAATTTGATCCAGTGCTACTCAAATCACTAGCCAGCCCTTACTTAAGCTCACCTTTAAAAAGAAATAGGTCGGTGCGGTGACAATACATTATTTGTCCAGAATAAACAAAGGCGTCTCAACAGCAATTACGCTCACGTTGGCGCACGTTTCCCTGTTACTTGACCTCACGTGGTCCTAAACATATCAATAACCTCCGTTGAGCGACGCAAAAATATGCTCTCTAGCAGGCGGGACTTCAACACTTCGCCGCGACGAGCAATTAATATTACCAGGCAAATACTTTAACCATAATCACATACGCGACCTGACGTTGCTAGCAGCGACACAGCGCTGACACATATTGAACTGAACAAACCTCAAATAGATAAAACAATTAAGCGGGCGGCGCTTTACCCTGGCAGTACGCACTTCAATCAAATTAAAAAAAAGAGCACAAACAACAGTGAACTTAAGAACATAAAAAAAATCACAAGAAATGAGTAAAATTGACCTGAGACAATTAAATACAAAATTAAGCGCAACGGGAGTCAGATACGAAGTGTCGAGTTGCGTGGGCGTTTTCAAAACATCGACGAATTTCTAGGGCATTCTCTAAATATCAATCGAGCCGATACGTGTTGACATTCATACAGATGAATACGTTGCCATCTCTCTGGTTCCACGTTGCATCCTGGTGTCCTCGCAGGCGATTGAAATCACTTAGAATGCACACGAAAGGTTTTCAACGAAAGGTTTTCCTATTCTTCCTCGGTCGCGACGACAAGGATGCACACGAGAGGTTTTCAACGAAAGGTTTTCCTATTCTTCCTCGGTCGCGACGACGAGGAGGTGAAGAGCGTTCATGCATCTGGTTCTTCGGCGGATCAGTGACGGTGGGTCGTCGGCGTCGCTCGGGGAACGTCAAGGGATCGGCGTCTCTTCCTCTCGGGGTCGGTGAGCATCTCCGTGGTCAGGCGTGATTCCGACGTCGCATCTGGGCGGCGGGCGGTAGTTCATGGGTCATCTGCGTCTTCTCCATCACCGTCGGACGATCTCAAGCGCCGGGACGTCGATATGGCAGCGTTCGACATCTCTCTCCCTCTCTGTGGCGGCTGGTAGGCATCAGGCGGCGTAGCTCGGGTTTTCAGCATGATGTAGGCATTAGTCGTGGTGTCTCGTCTGGCATCGGGCGAACCGAGGGTGACCCCTCTCCTCTCTTTCCTTTTAACAGCCCATGATTTTTGATGTTCCTTGTTTCACAAAAACTATAAACTGCGTAAGATTATAACCGGAACACAGTCTCGCTTCGACTTCCTCCAGCGATTGAGGTAAGCACACTCGTATCGACTTACTGCCTATCACACACTGATGTTCGCGAAACAAAACTAAGTGCACAGTATACGGAGATGTAGCACGGAGGTGCTCTCGCTACACGAATCGCGGTAAACTGTGTGTCGAAAATGGCAGGTCCTTCGGTTTATCCGGATTTCGAAAAAGGACGCTCGGCGGTCGTTGAAGGGACGCTTCCGGAGAGGTCATTCCACTTCGCTCCATTGTCTCCCAGCCTGGACAGGGCCGTGCTTCTGGTAGGTACGATCGGATTAGGCCTCCGTCTGCCCGGCGCCCACCGCTCAACTGCAATCTGTGCCCATAAACTGATCGATTATAACCAATTCGATCTGGCATCCTTAATTCTTGCTTGATTGCGACGAATCTCCACACATCCGTCCTTGCGTACATGTTGCTGCGCTGGTAAAAGTTTCACTTCAGTCCGGCCGCTCGAACCCGAGATATTTGAGTGGTTGTCGTTAAGGTCGAATTTCCTAAGTTTCAGACGAAAAACGTGACCTTTCTGGTGCTCGCCCGTCAGACTCGCGCCTCCCTTTCTTTCTCCCGTTGGCTTGGCAGATCAAATGTATATACATACAAATAAAAACCCTCAATACCTTGATTAAACATATTTTTCACCGCTATGGATTAGAATAATAATAATAATGAGGCAGGTCGACGATAAATCTGACTGTCACAAATATCTGCATCTTATGTATAGCACAGAGATCCAACAGCGCTCTCACCCCGCGTTTAAAGTTGTGTCCCTGCTTCCTCTCCTGTGTCCCAAATACATTCTGTCATCCGTCATTTGGTCCCCATCAATCTCTCGGTAAGTGTGCCATGGAACTTCCACCCCCCCCCCCCATGCGAGCATTCAGGTCGCCCGTGACTGCGATGCTGATTCCTGGGTGATCCTCCCCCCATTGCTTGAGAGTGTACAGACACCGTAATACGAGTATTTGTGTTGAAGTTGAGAGACAGCAAATTTGAGGGCGTACCTTCTCCCCCGCGACCTTGGAAACTCAATTATTTTGTGTTAGACGTCCTCATATTTTTATTTCCTCAAAATCCCTCCCAGAGATTTTGCCAAGATGCCAAAAAGTTTTACTTTTAGTTCATTACCATTCTAGGAATCTCTACGATAGCGTAGAGATAACGTCCTTGTAATCAAGGTTCGATATAGTGGTTCGGATGCAACTTTAAACTGTAGGCCCAGTCTCAATTAGCCTTTCTGTGCATAAAGCGAGGGCGGACTTACAATCACAACCGCCTTCCATCCAATTTTGTAACTGTAATACTTGTATTACAGTTCCCAAACGTAGCTATTGGCTACAGCAGTGGCTCCCAAAGTGTGCGCCACGGCGTCCTGCTGAGCGGTGCTTGGCTTACAATTTCTGTGTGTCCTACTGGATGAACACCTCAGCTATACAGAGCACATAAACACGCTACAGTCAAAATTAAGTAGTCTGTGCTCAGGCACGTATCTAGAAATATGTTTCGGGGGTGTCCGAACCAAGTGTCTCAGGAATAATAATAATTATAATAATAATAACAATGTTTAAATTAAAATAATTATATTAAATAAAATTAATACTAATTACAATACATAAATTATTTTTATATTATTATTATTACACGATTAGGTAAAAAGACTGTAGCTATAAAAATAGAGATATAACAGGGTATATTCAGTACGTAGCTTACCTTTACTTAAGATCGGAATAATTTACATAAAAAGAAGTGCTCTGGCAAATAAATGAATAGAATATTTATCGAATAACAAAAATGATGAATTACGATTAATATGCCACGTATATACGCACAAACACTATAGTAAAAATAGGTCACTGAGGCAATCAAATTGATGGAATGATGGGTATCATGTTAATAAATAACGGAATCTATTTTCTAACATACAAGTGCTAAGGGCTTCTTTTGAATACCCATTTTTTTTAAATGAAAAAGGAGCGACTAACGAACAGGAGTAGCGTAGCGAGCTACTTATTTGTAAACGCAGCTGTAGCGAAGCTACTTCTAAAAATGTAACGTTTTGATCACTGGCTGTAGTGTTCTATATCTTCTCATGTTATCCTTTTTTGTGATTTTGATACAATACCTGACTAAGGCCCAATTTTTACATCTTTTGGCTATGCATTTTGTATTTGTATGTGAAAGATCTATTAATGTTACATCGTACTGCTATTTGTACACACACGGTAATCCTTTGACGCAAATTAACTTAACTAAACCTCCACCCACATGCATTCAGGGGTACGCGATTATTGTCATTTTTTTTTTTGGTACTTTAGTATTATACGGACTACCTCTTAGCAGGATTATACGGACTATCCTCATTTGAGACTCAGATTAGGTTAGGTTACATTAGGCTATATACCGGCGAATCGTAACCTAACCTAACTTAACCTGAGTCTAAAATGAGGTAGTCCGTATAATGCTAAGAGGTAGTCCGTATACATGAGCGTCCGGAAGGGGGCAAGGGGGGCCACGCCCCCCTTGGAAAATGAATGTGTACCTAAAATTATATATTTCACACATAATTTCATTTCAATCACAGTAATTTATGTTAATTACTCGTATTATAAATTCGTTGAAGAAACATGATAATTTCAGACTGAAATAATGTTTTTTTGAGAGTGCATCGCTATTGTGCAGGAAAATATTTGTCCTTTGCCCCCCCTGGAAAAAAAATACCTTGCTTGCCCCTCCCTCGAAAAAATCCTGCGGACGTCCATGTCCGTATAATACTAAAGTATAGTTTTCTTTTTTAAAAAAAGGACATTCAATACTCCTTTGTTTTTCGTGTGGTAGTCAAACCTAATTGCCCTGGTCGTTTTTGGTGGGGAGATTTGTTAGAAAAAGATTGTTTGTGATTTTCGCACCCTGAATAAAACGCGGTAGAGAAGCCGGAATATTTTCAGTTCTAATGAAATGAGTGAGTTTCTTTAGTTTGTGTAAAATTACTGTTCAAGAATTCATAACTATTACGCAATGTAAACAAATATGCCTGATTACAAAGAATTGTAGATATTATTTTCTTTTTTTAAAACTTTTTCAGTGTATATTTTCTATTTCACGAAATTAGTTCATTTTGGAAAAAGAGAAGTATAATACACTACACTGTACTGGTCTGGCAATGTACACACAATGCTACGAAACATTTATTTTAAATGATTACAGGGAGGATTTATTTTCATATACAAAAGCGAATTAGTACTCTGAAAATAGAGCGAATCTTGTATTCTGTTTAGTTTAGTTTATCGTCAGAATGAAGGTGAAAGCTGCTGTTAGTTTAGAAGAATGCCGCAAGATGGCAGTAGAATGCTACTCACTACCGCCGCGAACGGCCTAAATCTGAATTTCGAGATATAGAAATGAGGATAATCTTGCAAGGGGCATATTGGCGATAATTTTTAAAAAGCATGGCTTCCTACACATTTACAAGGCGTTCGAAAGGTCCTCGATTCGACTCCAGGGAATGCAAAAGGACTATCGACTTCATAATTAAATGTTGTCAAGATTTTTTGACACTGAAAAAAATAAAGTAATGTAATTTTATGAGCCCAGTTTATCGTATTTATTTAATCTTGAGCATGATGAAATTTGGATGACACCACGAATTATCATTTATGGATAAAGAGAAAGCGACATAGAGGCGATAGCCCCCCCCCCAAGACGTTTTGGATTTTAATATATTAAAAATTATATATACAAATATAAAATATATCTGAATTCCGCTTGAATGCTATTGTTTACGTTTACCCAAGGTGGCAAAGTCGTTTTTCGAAAGCCTCCCCGATGGCGCAGAGGTAGCGCCGTCGCCTTGTTATCAAGGGGTTCCGGGTTCGATACCAGGTGGAGGCACATAGTGGTTCGGATCCCACTTTATGTGCAGTCCCAATTAGCCTTACTGTGCATAAAGTGGACTTAAAACACCAACTGAATCGTTTCGCAAAAATTACTATGATTTTCAAATTCTGAAAAATTACGTCTAGTTAGAATTTTTTTCTGGAGCATTCAACTGAATATTCCTGTGGTTTGTGCTCGATGTTGTCTAGATAATCGTAATACTTCCGTGGCTATGTAAGCCTATTTTCAACCACAAATATCTAGACAACAGCAAGCCACACGAATATTCACTTGAATGCTCTAAAACAGTGGTTTCCAAATTCAAATGGGCCGAGGGCCAAAATTATATTCAGCAGTTGATTGGCGGGCCGCATTTTTTTTTGGGGGGGGGGGGATTAAAAATTACAAAAATTGTAAGTACTGAACTGAAAAAGTAGTACTTTCGCATGACCTAAATTTCTAAAATGAGGCAATAAAAAACAATGGAATCACAAATCAAAATTGTATAATTAGAATTTATTTCACAAAAACCCAATACTTATGGGTCATTCCATGTCAAATCATCCAGAATTTTGTGAAAATGTCACCCACCATCTCCGATTTTGATTAAATTCGGTATACTTATAGAACTTTTCATGCTAATTACATAAATGACAACGTTTTTGAGATTGGTCAAGGGGTTCAGAAATTACGCGTTTTTAAAAATCTCCGTGTACGCCACATTTGAATCACACGCATTAGGTTATAAATTATAGTATCTTCTCTCAGGTTTGCCGTAGAAACTTCAAGTTTGATTTTTTTGCTCAGGATAGTTTAAGCTTTCATTTAAATAAGATTTCAGATCAGTGTATCAATAATCATGTATTTTATGTATAGTTTCATGTATTTTTTTAGAAAAATAAATGACTAACTTCAAGAGCGAATTTCGTGCAATGCCCCCCCTTCAATTTCCCCCAAATTTTATATACAGGTAGCTCAGGGTGGGTACTGATGCTTGATGGAAAAATTGGGATGGGCTGTTCAGAGACAGGGTGATAAAAGAATCATTTGCATTAAAAGTTAATATTATTAAAAATGCTTATGTATTTAGCACAAAGTCTGAAGTCGCCTTGTTATCAAGGGGTTCCGGGTTCGTTACCTGGTGGAGGCACAAGTGGTTCGGATCCCACTTTAAACTGTAGGTCCAGTCCCGATTAGCCTTACTGTGCATAAAGTGGACTTAAAACACCAAATCAATCCAATCCAATACAATATGTTTTGAGGTATAATATTCAAAATTTCTGTTCACTATGAGTGAAGGTAAGCATAGGCGTAACCTTGCGGGGGCAAAGGGAATCATTTCTCTTTCCAAAATTTGTAGATTAATTAAAACCTACAAGTTAAATATATTTTGTGAAGCTCCTGGCACTTGAGGAACAAACAAAAAAAAGAGTAATTATTGTGATTTTTCAAATGTATTTAGCAAATAATCTTTGACACTATTTTTATGGAACGGGTGGCCGCGGTGGCTCAGTCGGTAACGCGTCTGACTACCATGCTAAAGGTCCCGGGTTCGATCCCCAGCCGGTTCAAATCCGGGAACTTTTCTAACGGTGGAAGCAGCCCCGGCGCCCACCCAGCGTCGAATAACATGGGTACCTGGGGGAAACCCTGAGGAGTAAAGGCGGTCAGGGGCGTGATGCTGATCACATCACCCCCACTCACGACCGGATTAAGAAAGTGTGGGACGTTACCCCCACACCCCCTATACGCCTTCATGGCGTGTTGCTATGCACAGGGGAGCACTTTACTTTTACTTTACTTTTTTTTTTTTATGGAACGGAAAACTTTATGATTCTCTAAACCCAAAGATAGTTCCCAAGTTACGCCCATGAAGATAGTACCGAAAAATACTTACTCTATTGTATTCTATGCATTGCCAAGATTTCGTGCACTATAAATTGTGCCGTTCACATTTTCTGTTCCCAACTGTAAAAAAAAATATATATCTGTACCTTCTCTGGATGCTACGTAAAAGGATTTTCTTGGAATTGCTGGCCTGGCAAGGAAGCTATGCTTTGTTGTATGCTAATTTCATCCACGCTTTACTTGAATTCATATCTACTTGTATGTCAAAACTTCAGTGTTTTAGGTGAACTGTCGAGCTAGGAAAAAGTCATTATCGAAGGAGTGGATCTTTGGATCTTGTTGAACTTGGAATGGAGGAGAAAGAAATAGGTGGAAATGGAATCAATGACACCATATTCAAAATACCGTGGTCAGCATACAAATGATTTCTCAATTAAAATCGTTCAAGCAAAGCTGACTCTGTGTTTCATCATTTATTTGCAGTAGTAATGTAAGTATATGAAGACATATTATGTACTAGAAATGCAATTTGTAATTTTTACACAAATCAATGATCATTAACTGTAAGTCTCTTTCACAGTAATTGTAAATTAAATCACAGTAACTTTCAAAGTACCAGTAACTGTAACAGAGTTACTTTTTAAATGAGTAACTGAAACTCGGTTACTTGTAAAAAGTAACTTACCGAACACTGTAAATAGCCTATATTATGTGCATACATAATCTTCCAGGTGCTGTTGTATAGTACTTTGCAATCGCTGACACATTGTACTGCGGGTTGTTGTCATTTCACCTTACGTGATTAATAAAGGGTATATGCCTCTAATACTATTTCTATGGAATTGGTACTTCATTGCTGAACTTGTTACTTGATACTGTTGATGTCTATACAAGTCCTCTAAGTGATACAACCACCCCATCACAAGGGGATTTTCTGTGGTATGTGGCAAGAAAAGCTCCATTTGGAAAAAACTTCAATCATCACAAATGTGTATTATTAATTCTTACTTCATACTACGTATCTCCGTGAAGAGTTGATGATTATATTTGTTAAAAAAAATTGAAGACAGTCGTAACTAACTTAGATACAGTGGAACCTCGGTTTTACGTTGTTCAGGAGACCAAGCTGAAAAAATCTTAATGCGAGGAAATGTAAAACCGAGGAAAATTTCTTAGCAATTTGCTATGTTCGGGCCACCAAGATTGAATGAAAAATGCAAAAAAATGTAATATCAAGGAACTTGAAATCGGGGTTCCACTGCAATTATTATTTGTAGGTTTTAATTAATCTATAAATTTTGGAGGGGGCAAATGATTCCCTTTGCCCCCGCAAGGTTACGCCTATGCTTACCTTCACTCATAGTGAACAGAAATTTTAAATATTATACCTCAAAACATATTGTACTTCAGACTTTGTGCTAAATACATAAGCATTTTTAATAATATTAACTTTTAATGCAAATGATTTTTTTATCACCCTGTCTCTGAACCGCCCATCCCAATTTTTCCATCAAGCATCAGTACCCACTCTGAGCTACCTGTATATAAAATTTGGGGGAAATTAAGGGGGGGCATTGCACGAAATTCGCTCTTGAAGTTAGTAATTTATTTTTCTAAAAAAATACATGAAACTATACATAAAATACATGATTATTGATACACTGATCTGAAATCTTATTTAAATAAAAGCTTACACTATCCTGAGCAAAAGAAAACAAACTTGAAGTTTTTACGGCAAACCTCAGAGAAGATATTATAATTTATAACCTAATGCGTGTGATTCAAAGTGGAGCCGCACGTGGCGTACACGGAGATTTTTTAAAAATGCGTAATTTCTGAACCCCTTATTCAAACTCAAAAAAGTTGTCATTTTTGTAATTAGCATGAAAAGTTCTATAAGTCTACCGAATTTAATCAAAATCGGAGATGGTGGGTGACATGGCCTTATAACGGTCAAATATTGAGTGACAAGTAATTAATCTAATTGCCCGTTAGTAGGAATTAATTGCAATTGGTATTATTAATATCCGTCGCGAATACAGGTGTCTAGCGAACTGCCTTAGCCAACACTAGCTTGCTCAACCACCGTTTTTCGCCCGAATTCGGATTTACATGCATTCTTATGGGAATAACAAGAAAAATGCAACTTCTAAACCAATGGACCGAATTTGATGAGATTTCAACCAGCGGAAGACCACATCATGAAAGTACTGATTCCAAGATTTGAGCCTAATCAGAACAGAACTACGGGAGTTATGAATTATTAAAGATTCATCGCTGAATTGAAAGGGAGAAGCTACCCTACTGAGATGTCCTTGCTTTTCGTGACTGACTACAATGGAGAAAGAGTTAGCCTAATCTCTGCGCGAGGGGCTGCTACCAAAGGTTAAGGACCGGAGTGAGCATTGACCAGGATAGGAGGACAACGGTCAAAGCACCAGAAACAATAAACAAGCACCTGATCATAGAGGGTAGCGCGTCACTACGTTCAAATCTGGAATAAAAGGGATGATTTGAAACAGTTTTACACAGTTTTGCCTACAATCGCCACCGGAGTGTGAGCTACGCGCGACCGAGCTGCGAGTTGCAAGCAGACTCGAGGTCTGGATTTGTTTTTCCTCGAGTGAGTGTTTCAGAGCCATGGAGTAGAGCAGAATAGAACCAGGGGGTCGTTACTCCCCTTTGCCGTCAACGCATCCGTGCACATACGTGTGGTTATGTGAGAATAACGCCAGACACGTCCACCCGTGTCAATCGTCCGAAACAACGTCCTAAGTAGTGAAAGTTAATAACATTTGATATCCATGTGAAACCGCGAATGGCTCATCGCGTATGTTCGTCTCATCGCCCAAGTCACGTATCTGTACTTACGAGTGACCGCGAAGAACTGACCTATTATTGCGCAAGTTGTCGTATGGAGTCGACAGTGAACGAGTGAAGCCAGGATCCGATGAGGCCAGATGGAGCTGCCGACTGATCCACTTTCGCCAACCAGGATAACCGCGAGGTGCAACGATGGAGTGTGGGGAGGCCTTCCAAAACTGTAGGACCACTTTCACCCAACCCAGGTCAGAGGGAATGCAGCGAAGGTAAGATCCAACCATGTGCGTGTGTGAGAGAGATGACGACAATCTACCGCGAATCTGCGTAAATCAAATCATTGCTTAACTTAAATCAGCGCTATGGCATCCCTAGGCATCTGTTTTCCGGCGGAGTAATCAAATGTTAAAGATGAGAGTTTATGTTAACAGCAAACAATAGTTTATTGAATATATTTATACCTTCAGAAAAGATAGAAGGGGTTCGCACAAGGAACAATTATTCACTTTATGCTTAAAATCCTAAACGATAAATTGTAAAAGGCAATGTAGCCAGACATAACAAGAGTATGATCAAAGTAGTAATTAATCTAACCTTTGTAATTGTCATATTGTCGCCATATGCCATGGAATGAGAGTATGAATGTGAGATCGAGTGAAAGAGGGCAAGATGTACTGTGTTTTTATCTGTGCTTTAATATATGTGTATATTCAGAAACACCGTAGTATTATGTAACGTCATTTCAGGTATTTAAAATCATATCCTCCTAGGTTTATTCTCGGTAACTCCGACTGTTAGGCACTTATCCTGACCGTATTATATTTCATGTAATGTTTAATTCGCCCAGCAGGTGAGGCGAGAGATTCTTCGTTGTTGCGTTGCTAAGCTCAGCTCAGTTGAGTCAGTTGAGTTAATTAGTTATTTATTAAATTAGCAGCCCGTGACAAAATATGGCGCCCGAACATTCGACGAGTAGGCAAAAAAGTAGGCAAGTAAAAATGTTGCCCGAACAAGCGACGAGTAGGCAAATAAATATGTAGGCATATAAAAGGTTGCCCGAACATTCGACGAGTAGGCATATAAAATAAGTAGGCAAGTAAAAAAGTACGCCGAATAATCGACGAGTATGTGAATAGACATTTAGGGGTGTAAAGAGTAGGCCCGAATAATCGACGAATAGGCAAATAGAAGAGTAGGCAAATAGGAAGCAAATAGGAATTAGGCTCGTAGAACGATGTTACAGGCAGGCTAGTAAGGGACCTGGAGGTCACGAGTATTCTAATTAGTTGCTTATCTACTCAATGTGAATTTTTATGAAGTTTGATTGTAATGGTTAACAATCAGTTATGTCTATTACCCAAGGGGATTTAATACTTGTTGTTAAAGAGAGTTTTCAGCCTACGAATGTCTACGACAGGGTACCAGAATTTAACGCTAAGGGGGAACTAAGATTTTTTTGTTGAAAATTAAATAATTGCAACCTGTAACTGAAAATCCTGATAAGAATCTATAAAGACGTTTTCATTTAAAGTATTAATGTGTAATTTGTACTGTGATTTTAATTAACTGAATATGCAATCGATGTGTAGCTAGAACCATTTTGTGTGTTTTTTATGGTGTAATAGTGAAATACTTTGTCGCGGCTATAGCATTTTTCCATAGCAGAATTATTAGAGGATTTTATTATTTTATTAACAATGGGCGTTATTAACTTCGGACGATAAAGGACAAAAGGACACGCGTTATGGCACGGAAGCAGGTGAGGGGTGCGATCCCCGGGATCTGAAACCAGAAACCAGGAAAAGAATTTTGATATATTTTTCCTTCGGCGATAGCCAGCCACGAGAAGAAGAAGAAGAAGAAGATTGGCATGCGAAGAACTACTCGGCTCCGCAAGAGATTAGCCAACAACAATACGATGGACCGCCCAGGGTTTGAGCATTCTACAGATGCAGGCGTTTCGTCAGCCGGCAACGTTGATAAGGATCTAGGGAAAGAGCAGTCGGTAACAGGGTTGCCAGTTCCAGAAAATATGGACGTACAGGCCATGTTCTCTCAGCTAATCAGCTATATTGAAGCCAGAGATGAAGAAAGAGAACAGAAGAGGAAGAGAGAAGAAGAAGAAAGGCGGAAGATAGAGGCTGCCGAAAGGAGAGAGAGAGAGGAAAGATGGGACCGCCGTTTCCAATTACTGTTCTCCAAAATTGACCCAATGGAGGAGAAAGTACTTCAGTCGGAGAAGGATTGCGAAAAGGGGCATCAAGAGACTAGCAACAAGGTAGTCACAATGGAGGCAACGTCCAGGGATGCGAACCCAACTCCTTTGCTCGTCGCAGCAGACGTGACCAACCAGCTGACCTGTCAATCAGCACCAACTTCCTTAGATCGCCAAGCAGCGCGTGACGTCATCGGCCGGAGCGGGAGCTCGCCGAGCTTGAACGCTTTCGCCCAGCAGGAGACACGCAGTGTTTCCAACCCGGAGTCCAATACTCGCGGAATATTCTCAAAAGTCAGCCTAGATCATTTTCAAACGTACGACCCCGATCACGACGAGACTTTACCGTCAATGTTCATAAGGGACTTCAAGGAAGATTGTTTATTGTACGGTGTCGATAGCCCAGACTGCTTGAGGCTAATGCGAAAATTACTCAAAGGGAGTGCAAGGATCTGGCTCGAGCAGCGGAATCCACTATTTAATAGCTTTGAAGAGTTTGAACAAGCATTTCTGCAACAATTTCAAGGTCGCCAGCTAGTAGAACGCAAAATCATTTTGCTTAGAAATCGCAGGTTTGATGAGAGCCAGAAAATCACCTATAAACAATTCTTTTGGCAGCGAGTGAGTGATTTCCACGCCCTGAAGCCCGGAATTGAGCCAGTTGAAATGTTAGCCGCAATACGTGCGATGTTTCCGCATTATGTGCAACGTCAGCTAACCGGAGATGCACTTTCCAACCTGGACACGATGTCGATGATTCTTTGTGATTTGGACGCGCTGGAGCAAGAAAAACGAGCATCCTGGGAAAACAAGAATCACAGAAGAAAGTATGAAGGAAGGCAAGGGGGATTACCGAAAGTAAACTTGGCAACAAACTATAGTCGGAGACAGAACTCTGGGAGGAACCATAGAGAAGCTTATCCCCAGCGAGGCCAGTACAGCAATCACCGCACACAACAACAACACTTCAGAGAGGATAGAGATGGAGAAAACGCGAGATGGCAACACTGCCGGGATCAAAACAACACAAGACAAGATGAGAGGAATCGTGCTATGAATGCAGTTAGAACAATGGTGGCCCCGCAGACTGGTGCTAATTTACTCGATTGGAATAGACCGTCTACTAGCCGTAACTTGGACTCACTCTCCCCGGATTACCAACCCGGACGAAGTAGACTGAGGCAAGAACAGCGATGTCTGGAGCAGACAACCGATACTCAAGGCCCGACGGGAAACTAGCGGACTCCTTTGTCAGTCCGGCTCATGTCAAAGGAGACACTGAAGAAAATACCGCACTAGAGCCACCCCGATTATTAAGTAAACAAAAACAAAAAATGACCGATATAGAAATTAGAGACTGTTGGTTCATAAATGACCTGTCAGAAGATGAGGAACAAATCGAAAATGACACAGTCAAAAGTAAAAAACTTTGGCCAACCCGGACTCCACAAGTCGAAATTCAAGTAGGAGAGCAGATTGTTAAAGCCATACTGGATACCGGCTGCGAGCTGAACCTGTGCAGTACCGAGGTGTGGAAGCGCATTTCGCAAGAGATATCAAGCCCGCAATTGAAGCGCTGCCAAGATATACGTTTAGTAGATTTCTCAGGAAAAGTGAAAGAAAACCCAGTTGGATATGTTACTATTGGAAGTAAAGTGGGGCAGATGGATACCCTGATCGAGGTATATGTAGTTAAAAGTCTCAGCATAGACATGATATTGGGGATGGATTTTTTGGCCCAGTATGAGGCACATATTAACATAAAAAATGGCAAATTGCGATTGCAGCACGATGGTGTTAGTGAGACTGCCGAGTTTTCACATGAAAATAATGCCACAGAAATTAGAGACTGTTTTTATGTGTTTGAAGAAACCCCGGATTGCCTTGGCGAAGATGTGAAAAAACGAATAGAAAAACTGGTTTGCGAGTTGGATACGTGCAGCTTGGAAGACAAAGTTGGCTTTAGAAGAGTTTTGCTCGATCTGGCAGAAGTTTTCGCAAAGAAACCCGGTACGTGTAAAGTTTACACCCACGAGATAAAAGTGAAAGGAGAAGATCCCGTAGTGTCGCATGTCTATCCCATAGCCTATGCCTATCGGCCCGAGATTCGCAGGCAGATAAGAGAAATGCTGGAATGGGACATCATCCGTCCGTCAAGTTCATGTCATCTCAACCCTTTACTGGCAGTGAAAAAGCCAGGGGGAAAAGGGCTACGCATCTGCATCGACTTCCGGGCGCTCAACCAGCGTTGCCAACTCCAAACAGTGAAAACATTAAATCTGAATGAAATTTTACAGCTTTTCCACGGGAAGAAAGTCTTCTCAAAACTGGATATGAACAGTGGATTTTGGCAGCTAAACTTGTCCGAGGACAGTAAGTCATTCACGGCTTTCCTATTTGAGGGTAATTTATATGAATTTCAAGTCATGCCGTTTGGACTTTCAAACGGAGTACAAGGCTTCACCAACGCCATGAACGCAGTACTGGGGCCAGAAGTGAACAGTTTCTGTCTAGCTTACGTTGACGATCTAATAATTTTTTCGGATGATGTACAATCACACTTGCAACACATCCAGATTGTACTAAAGAAGATAAAAGACGCCGGCATGACGATTCAGCTGGAAAAATCAGCATTCTTTCAGAGAGAGATCGAGTATCTGGGACATGTAATCAACACCGAAGGAATAAAACAGCACCCTAAGAGATTTGAAACGATTAGGCAATTGAAACGACCAACCTCCATTAAGGGAATACAACGCTTATTAGGGATCTTTCAGTGGCATGCAAAATTTATTAGGAACTTTGCCCAGCTAGCAGCGCCACTGTACGAGCTCCTGAAACAGAAAAAAAAGTGGAAGTGGACAGACGAGCAACAAAAAAGTCTTGACGATTTAAAGGACGCCGTTTGTGAAGAACTACAGTTATACCACCCTGACTTTGAGGACAAGTTCTATGTTCAGAGTGATGCGAGCCTACGCGGATTAGGAAGCTGCCTGTACCAAATAAAAGATGGTGAGAAGCGCATTATCCAATATGCGAGCAGATCACTCAAAGGCGCCGAGACGTCATACAGCATCAACGAGCTCGAATGTCTAGCCATTATATGGTCAATCAAGAAGTTCCATGTGTACCTGGCGGGCAGAGAGTTTCTCGTTGTCACAGACCACAAAAACCTACAGTGGTTACAAACAGCCAGAGACTGGAACAGCAGACTGACCCGCTGGAGTTTGCAGCTTCAGAATTACAACTATAAAATTGTACACTGCAAGGGGAAGGAAAATGTAGTCCCAGATAGCCTTTCACGGTATAATGAAGGAGCAGGCGTGACAACAAGCCATGTGTATTACATCTTTCTAGGAGAACGGATGCTGACAGGTTACACCGCGGAGCAGTTTGCAGAAGAGCAACGGAAAGATGAAAACTTGCTGAAAATTGTACAACAACTAGATGGCAACCCTGATCGAGACGAAAGGAAGGACAGGAGAGTGAAAGAATATTTCCACCTACAAAACGGAATCCTGGTCAGGGAAGATTTCCACGATAACAGCCAGATAAAGATCTGTATACCGAAACACCTCACCGAGAAGGTGTTGAATGAAAGTCACGAGAAAACGGGGCATTTCGGTTTTGAGAAAACCTGGAGGTTGTTGACAAACAACTACTATTGGAAGGCAATGCGCAAAGACCTAAGAAACTGGCTGAGAGATTGTGAAACGTGCGCGGAAACAAAGCCTGGAAAACAAAAGAAGAACCGCATCCTTTCGTCGCTGAGCGCTCCGCACGCTCGTGCCATCGTCGCGGTTGACCTGGTAGGTCCCTTGCCCCGGTCAAAAACCGGGGAGAAGTACCTTTTCACCGTGATGGATCTGGCTACCCGTTTCCTGGTGGCATACCCAGTTAGATCATCTAACACGAGATTATTGCTGAAATATTTGACGAGATTCTATTTTGTCCACTTAGGGACGCCAGAGTGTATTCTTAGTGACCGGGGACCACAGTTTTTGAGCAACGAGTGGAAAAGCACGTTGCAGGACTACGGAGTGAAAGTAATGCTAACCGCCCCTTATCACCCAGCATCCAACCCGGTTGAGAGGCTACATGCTGAGATAAATAGACTAATGCGCGTGTTCTGCAAGGATAACCACCCAGCATGGAGCGAACACGTGACATCCATAGTGTTATTGCTAAATTACACTGTATCTGCCTCCGCGGGATACACCCCGGCAGAGCTCTTTATAGGACACACAGGAAACAAAACACTTCTAGAACACTTCGGCATAAAAGCTCAGGAAGAGGAAGTTCGCTGGGAAGAGAAGCTAATAATGGCAGAGGCGAAAGTCACAAGAAAGAAGAAAGAAAATAATGAAAAGCAGAGCAAATCTGGAGAAGAGATCAAAGAAGGAGACCTTGTATTCAGGAAGAGCCATTATTTAAGCTCACAGATTGATAAAAGGATAAGCAAATTTTTTAACTTGTACGAAGGTCCATTCCTGTGTGAAGAGAAACTGGGGAACAGGATATTCCAGTTAATCGATTGTAGAAATGGGAAGTCGGCGACGCCACAACACGTGGACAATTTGAAAAAATGGAGATGTTCAGAAAAGAAGAGGGAAATATGGCTGGCACATCTGGAGCAAAACGGGAATCTGCCAGAAAGGGAAAACAACCACTAAAAGACCCAGAAAGTAAACAATAGGGAGATTAGAGGTTACAATTTTTTATATTAAAAGGCAAAAAATGTAAACATTTCTTATAATTAATGCAAGAAGTATGCAAACATATGTGTGAGAGGGAACAAATTGCAAATCAAATATTTACTTATATCTTATTTAGCTTATTATTCAGTATTCACATTAATATGTATAAAACTACAGGGTGTATCCAAAGTTAGTATATATGTGGTAATATGCGTTGAGATTTTGATGTTAAAATGTACTTTATATTGTATTCTTGTATACTTTATCATATTTGTTTATATTCTCATAATTATAGTACAATTACAGAAAGTATAACCTCATTCTAATGTGGAGTTAAAAGTTATACAGTCCAGGGTTCGAGTCCCTATTCAGACGCCTAAGTGTGCGGTCACTAACAAATATCATTAATATGTGGTATGAATTTTTTCCTGTCACTCGCAAGTTCGCTCTGAAAAAAATTCATAATTAAAAGGAGGGGAATGTTATAACGGTCAAATATTGAGTGACAAGTAATTAATCTAATTGCCCGTTAGTAGGAATTAATTGCAATTGGTATTATTAATATCCGTCGCGAATACAGGTGTCTAGCGAACTGCCTTAGCCAACACTAGCTTGCTCAACCACCGTTTTTCGCCCGAATTCGGATTTACATGCATTCTTATGGGAATAACAAGAAAAATGCAACTTCTAAACCAATGGACCGAATTTGATGAGATTTCAACCAGCGGAAGACCACATCATGAAAGTACTGATTCCAAGATTTGAGCCTAATCAGAACAGAACTACGGGAGTTATGAATTATTAAAGATTCATCGCTGAATTGAAAGGGAGAAGCTACCCTACTGAGATGTCCTTGCTTTTCGTGACTGACTACAATGGAGAAAGAGTTAGCCTAATCTCTGCGCGAGGGGCTGCTACCAAAGGTTAAGGACCGGAGTGAGCATTGACCAGGATAGGAGGACAACGGTCAAAGCACCAGAAACAATAAACAAGCACCTGATCATAGAGGGTAGCGCGTCACTACGTTCAAATCTGGAATAAAAGGGATGATTTGAAACAGTTTTACACAGTTTTGCCTACAATCGCCACCGGAGTGTGAGCTACGCGCGACCGAGCTGCGAGTTGCAAGCAGACTCGAGGTCTGGATTTGTTTTTCCTCGAGTGAGTGTTTCAGAGCCATGGAGTAGAGCAGAATAGAACCAGGGGATCGTTACTCCCCTCGCCGTCAACGCATCCGTGCACATACGTGTGGTTATGTGAGAATAACGCCAGACACGTCCACCCGTGTCAATCGTCCGAAACAACGTCCTAAGTAGTGAAAGTTAATAACATTTGATATCCATGTGAAACCGCGAATGGCTCATCGCGTATGTTCGTCTCATCGCCCAAGTCACGTATCTGTACTTACGAGTGACCGCGAAGAACTGACCTATTATTGCGCAAGTTGTCGTATGGAGTCGACAGTGAACGAGTGAAGCCAGGATCCGATGAGGCCAGATGGAGCTGCCGACTGATCCACTTTCGCCAACCAGGATAACCGCGAGGTGCAACGATGGAGTGTGGGGAGGCCTTCCAAAACTGTAGGACCACTTTCACCCAACCCAGGTCAGAGGGAATGCAGCGAAGGTAAGATCCAACCATGTGCGTGTGTGAGAGAGATGACGACAATCTACCGCGAATCTGCGTAAATCAAATCATTGCTTAACTTAAATCAGCGCTATGGCATCCCTAGGCATCTGTTTTCCGGCGGAGTAATCAAATGTTAAAGATGAGAGTTTATGTTAACAGCAAACAATAGTTTATTGAATATATTTATACCTTCAGAAAATATAGAAGGGGTTCGCACAAGGAACAATTATTCACTTTATGCTTAAAATCCTAAACGATAAATTGTAAAAGGCAATGTAGCCAGACATAACAAGAGTATGATCAAAGTAGTAATTAATCTAACCTTTGTAATTGTCATATTGTCGCCATATGCCATGGAATGAGAGTATGAATGTGAGATCGAGTGAAAGAGGGCAAGATGTACTGTGTTTTTATCTGTGCTTTAATATATGTGTATATTCAGAAACACCGTAGTATTATGTAACGTCATTTCAGGTATTTAAAATCATATCCTCCTAGGTTTATTCTCGGTAACTCCGACTGTTAGGCACTTATCCTGACCGTATTATATTTCATGTAATGTTTAATTCGCCCAGCAGGTGAGGCGAGAGATTCTTCGTTGTTGCGTTGCTAAGCTCAGCTCAGTTGAGTCAGTTGAGTTAATTAGTTATTTATTAAATTAGCAGCCCGTGACAGCCTGGATGATTTGACGTGGAATTATGGATGAATTGAAAGAAATGAAAAACACACCATGCAAATAAGAATCCTTCATAGTAAGTGTTCAATGTGAAAATTGAGGCCTATCCGCTTCTTTTATTAAAGTTGGAAGGTCCACTTCAATTTCTGTATTTGAAAGTCTCAGAAGGTGAAGCAGTGAAGAATGTGCCAGTCGGCTTCTGTAGCGGTTCTTGATGAACTTCATTGAAGAAAAAACCCTTTCACACGTGCATGTGCTGCCGAACATCGATGTCATTCTTTGCCCAAAACTACAAAGGTTTGGAAAGTGTTTCTTTGAAAGGTATTTGAAAAACTCTCGCCCCTTTTCTTGCCTAGTTTGAAGGAACACATCGCCTTGCAAATCACGCAATTCAAATTGGAGAGAAGCTTCTTGTTCTCGATGTTAACGCCAAGAGGATTGCTAAATAGCTGGATGCTGCTTTTAAGTTCTTCAAAATCTTTAACTCTGGAGTCAAACTCATCCACTATTTCTTTAACATTTGCACTGAATTCAGAAAAGTCCAGTGTCCACATTTTTCTCCTGTCATCGATTTTGCTCCATCTGTTACAATGCATGAACACTTAAAAAAACCTCCGATCTAATCTACCGAAAGTTACGTAACTTTAGATTCTTCTGATGATCATTATTAACTGCAAAATCAATTTGCTACGACCCTGGGGGTACGTACAAAAATGTTATTTACCACGGCTACAGATATCTTAATCTCAGGGGATAGGTTCTTTATTCGAGAATTCCAAATAAGAAAGCGTTTTTATAGCCAAGAGGATATAGTTAAATGCGGATCTATATTCTGAAAACTATACATAATACAGAGAAAATATATAACGAAGCTTGTATATACATTGAAATATATATATATATATGCTAATTCCAAATTTACGTCGGTTATATTCTTCTTATACATATATGAATAATTGAAAGGAAATCTTCTTCTTTTTTCTCGTAATTTCTGGGGAAAGGCTTCTTCTTCCTTCTATTTTTGGAAAAGGCTTCTAATTTATTGTCTTTCCTTTTAAAGCATAATCTTCTTTATTATATACTATATGCGTTCGCTTTCCCCGTTTCTTTGGCAAACGATACAAGCTATACCTATAGAAAGAGTAGGGTCGACTAAACTGACAATAGCGCCACCTCGCATGTAACGACCAAAAGGGGAATAGCCCAGGATCGCTAACAGCAAGCGCTGCCTATGGCCCAGTGCGTCTAATAAGAGGTGCTTCGGGGCGTCTAATTTGGACAGCGCCACCGAGGGACGGACAAATACAAAAGCTGACGATGTTCTCCACGTCAGAGGTATTAAATCAAATTCTGATCACTAGGATCAAAAAGGTGAGAGAGATACATTTATGAATTCATTTGCTCACTTATTAACTTTCATAATTGTTTCATATACGAGCACATTCTTATTTATCTTAATTAGCTATATACAACATTTTATCCACTCCTTCTATAATTTTTATACTCTTCCTTTATGTATTTTGCATTTACTATAATATATATAATCGCTCTTCTCCGCTCCTAGTTTCTACAATGAACTCTGCTCTTCTTTATATAGCGTGCTGCCATCTATCGTCGCTCTCGGGAAACATTTCTTCCTTGTGCTTTTCATTGTCTCTTCGGAACTGGCACGTGACAAATTCTACCTGTGATATTGTCGTTCTTCACAGAGCTTCCGTTCCTTCAGTAAAAATAGAACGTATTTTAATAAAAATACATAAAATTAATGTATTTTGCAAACTGGCTCCGCGGGCCGCAAAAAATGGCATCGCGGGCCGCATGCGGCCAGCGGGTCGCCGGTTGGAAACCCCTGCTCTAAAAGGACTTCTAAGCAGATGTAGGCGGCCATTTTTCTGGAATATCGCACCGGTTTTTCGTAAGGAGAGGAATTTTTGAAAACTGCTTGACTGTCTCAGGCCAAAGATCCTGTTGACCCTGAAAATTTAATGAAAATAGTCACGGATAATTTGCCGAGCAAATGCACTTATGCAGCCTACTTTATAGTACCTGTTGGTGCGAGAAACCAAAGCTTACGGATATTTATTTATGATTGTGTAAAATATACAGTATAGCCGCTAGCGACTGGTATAGCATCTCACCAAACATGATCTGCCTAACCTACTCAGGTATGCATCTTGTAGCAGAAATAAACATCCGTGGTGGAGTTGTTATCACAACGTGCTACAACGCCAGAGGTCCCGGGTTCGTATCCCGGCATGGGTGTTCTTTACGAGTGTCCCTTCATCAATTTCATCATATCATCCCTCATCCCCATCTTCGCCATTAGCCTAAAGTGACAGGAAAGCTAAGTTAAATGAACTTAACCAATCAATAAACGAAAGCTAACCTGTCTATGCTTATTTCTGCTGTTAGTTGCTTACGTGAGTAGGCAGATCTCCAAGTTGCGATAGCCATCCATA
Organism: Lepisma saccharinum; assembly: GCF_977018435.1. Lineage (NCBI taxonomy): Eukaryota > Metazoa > Arthropoda > Insecta > Zygentoma > Lepismatidae > Lepisma > Lepisma saccharinum. Next base: position 55,606,540 of record NC_139255.1, read on the forward strand.
GACGCTCGTAAACGGTATAGTTGAGATCCGTGTTATATTTGATGGAATGTATCTCCATGCGCGGTGGATTAAAGACTTTCGTGTGATGAGAAGGCAGCCCCCTTTTCTTAGCTGTAGGCCGCTAGGATCATAGAAAGTTTATCATTAGTTGTAGAATAGAATAGAATAGATTATAGGTTTATTTCAGTATGAGTCTTTCTTCTTTTTTCCACCCATAACCCCTCTCCTTATGCCCTCTGTTACTCGCTTGGCCCTCCCACACTTTACCTCCGCACTCGAGGTTCGGTGCACTTCGTACTCGGCTCTGATTTGTCTAGGGGTATCTTTTTTTTGTACGACAATGCACGTGGGTTGCTACAAGTCAACATAATTATATAATTAACTATAAGAGACAACGGATAACCTTTGCGAAACCTTATTGCTATAGGGGGATAAATTACCTTGTCCAGCTTGTGTGAAATTAAAAACGGAAATTTTTGGTATTTTCTATAAGTTTAATTAACGTAAAATTTCAAGTATATACAAGTCGTATCCGAACGTTCATTTCTCTAATTATTTATCGGGCCAAAACTCTAATTTTGATGTTGGAATCTCTATTGTTTGTACCTGGATGCTTTACATTTCATGAATTACATCTGAAGTACGCTTGTCACAAGGTAGACTCGCGTTACTCCAAGAAACGTCTTAACAGGCGCTAGGCCGCCCGACGTGTACATTTCTCAACCTCCACGGTGACAAGGCACTAGGCTGCCCGGCGCACCGTAATCACTTCAAAATAACATTCAGTACAACTACCTTTTTACCTGTAAACTGGACACCAAGGCACTAGCTTGCCCGGCAATCCAATCTCTTACAGCATCCGTTTCGGGAGACCTGTCCTCCGGTCCTAGCTAACCGAAGCAAAAACAGCCTCTCCCTTCCAAGTCTCAGTTCCAACAGCCGACCTCCCCCTCGAGATCTGGGAGTTTATATATGTTTGGTTGGCGTCTGTTGCCAACCGTCCTTCTTTCAAAATTTTTAATCTTTAAGAGCTAAACTGCCCGCTTTTCTTCTGAACGTTCGAAACACGAAGAAAGAACAGATAGCTACATGGTATTTATACATGGAATAATACGAATCTAAAAATGCATAATAAATTGATTTACACTAATCACACATATATATGTTTATACACTTGATTACCCAATTAATTAACATATTAATAAATATTACAATAAGAAAAAAAACACTGTTGCCCTGACACGGGGGCAGGGTAACACCTCACATGTTCAACTTTACCTTTCCTAGTAATTGTGGGTTCTTCTCTCACTACAATCTATGAACCTCTTTCATATTTCTTATAATTTTACACTTAAAGCACTAGTTATTATATTGTCAAGAAGAAGCTTTCTGCACACCGCTCTCAAGCACTTCCACTCCCGTCCCTCAACCTATTCGCTCTCTTTGTCCAGACGCAATGTAGGAAAGTTCCCACGTCCCTTATTTGAGTTTCGTCCCTTCCAGCCATTTCCAAGAGGATATTGATGACTTATATCGAATGACTTCGTGTTAGTTTTGCATGTTTAGAGGTGGCGACCCTCCACCTCAATTTGCCCACGGCCTCCCCGATGGCGTAGTGGTAACATCATCGCCTTGCAATCAAGGGGTCCCGGGTTCGATACCCAGTGGAGGCACATAGTGGTTCGGATCCCACTTTAAACTGTAGGTCCAGTCCCGATTAGCCTTCTTGTACATAAAATGGACTTAAAAGACAAAAACTCAAATCAATTCGCCCACGGTCTCGTGTGGCGTAACTTTAGATGGATATTGCCTGAACTTATCCTATCCTGATCCTTCACTATATGGTAGTTGTTTACCCAGCAAAAAAGGGGCAATTGAAGAATAACAATTTTTGTCTATAGAGCCATCTTCTCCTCAAAAATAAATAACATTATAAGAAAAATACACTCATTACAATAAATGCATTGCCTTTTAATAAAGAAAACAGGAAGAATGCACAACCTTACATGTAACACGGATTTAAAAAGTGAAAAAAGCTTGCAATATATAAAAAAATCTGATCATGAACATCCGATGATACGATACGAACATTTAAGATAAAAGTGCATTTGAGTGTCTTTATTTAAGGTCTCTTCGAGTTCCGTCTGCCCGATGATTTCCCTCCTTGGTGCCTGGACATGTTGGGCTTTTCCCTGCTCTTTGATCTCGTCCGCATCGTTCTGGAGTACAGGGTGAAGGGTGCAGTCTGGGGCTTCTCGGTGTAAATGGTAGCTGGACTTCCGCTGCGTTTGCCTGGAGTATTGCTGCGACTGGGGCATTTCCCCATCTTCTTACCTCGAGGAACGAGTACCTCTTCTTCGTGGTGCTGGCAGTGAGTACCCTCTCGATGCTTGCGCCCTCTTCTGGTTCTGATTTTCTCCAGAAGCTCGTCGGCCGCTATGATGCTGTTTTCCGGCTTCTGCGGCTTCAGAGGTGCTCTTGGTGCGTGACGGTTCTCCTGAGTTTCCAACGTGTCCTTCTTAGTCTTGGACATCTTTCCTAGTAAGAGCCTCTCCTTCATTGCATTCAGGTAGTCCCCTTGTGTTCTGATGTAGCTACTCGTCAAGGCTTTCTCGAAGATAGGCGTTGTCCTCCTGTAGAGGTGCTTAATGTCTTCCTCTGACGTTTCCTTCTCCACATCCAGTATCTTCTGATCAACCTCTTGGGCTTGTCTCAGATTCCACGACACGCTCTTCTGCTTGAGACTGTAGACGCCGAACTCATGTTCAGGGAACACGCCCGTGTTGTTCTTGGTCCTCATTCTATAGTTGTCCCCCTGGCGCCATAGAACCTTTCGCTTTTCCTCCAGCCACAACTGCTGATTCCCGATTATGGATCCCGGGCGACATATTCGCATCCACGCAATAACTTCATTTGGTGCGAATCGATAATGTTTTATAATATAGCTCCCTATCAGGCACCCGGTTCTCCCAAGGCCTGCTTTGCAATGAACAGCTATGGCTCCCTTCGCCTTTTCGCAGATATTGAGAAACTGTTCCACGATCAGATCCGAAGGACTGCTACCGTCCACAAAGAAGAGGTCTCTGTGATCGAACCCGGCATGTATGAATCTCTTTGCGTCGTATGATTTTTTGTTCAGCCTTATCACCGTGCTCACGTTGTTCTTGCGAAAGTAATCGAAGTAGAATTCTGGTTCGTGCTGCATGATGAAAGGCACTGATTTGTCAGGTTTCTTGCCGCAAGGACCGCTGAAAGCTATGAACTTTCGCGGTACTATCCAGCTCAGATCGCCGTTTTCAATTCTCAAATAATTATTGTACTCGTTGACATCAAAGTCGTCGAAATCGAAGAAGCCCATTTTCAGAGCCTTGTGTACCGCATCAAGGCAATCCAGCAACGACAAGTGATACACTGGCAGTCCAACTGAAGCATCTCTGTATGCCATGAAAGGTGGACCCTTTGCAGCCATAAGAACATTGAAAGCTTCCTCAGGCGTTCTGTTCAGGTGTATAATAGAAAATGCAGCAATCAGGAACGCTGCATTGGCCCTTTTATGAGGATCCATTGTTGTAGCATGAACAATTTTCTTATTTACAAGGCTAGATGATTCCAAGAGTCTCTGTAGCTTCTTACAATACATGTACAAGCAGCCTAGATTGAGTGGTCCGAAGTCGTAATAAAATCCTTCGTACACTAGTTCCTTGTCTATTGAGAATTCGTAAACATCATGTGTGGAGAAAGTCCTAGTTGGAACCCACAGCGTGACAAAGTACAAGCGGTCTTTGATGTATTCTGCAATCGAGACCACATTGTTTCTGTACTTCTGCAGCAAGAAATCGTCCTTTGGCCTTGTACGGTTCTGATGTGGAATCATTGTATATCTCGGCGAAGTGCGAGGCATGTTAATATCGAAGCAACATTCTGTTTTATCAATACCTATCAGCCTATGGAGAACATTCTGACACACTTATTTGGCCAGAGTCTCTAGCTAAATACGTGAACGTTCAAACACACAAGCATCCATTACAAACTCTACACGTTTTCAATCAAAAATCAGGATGAAGACACACATGTATATTTTACCTTAATTCAAGTCCAATTCAGTTAGTATGTTTTCTGGGTCAGCGATGAAGCACCTCACTTATTATAAGCCCTCTCGACTCGATTTTCGTGACTATGGATCTTCAAGCAACACTCCAACTCGACAATTTACCATGATTTCTACTGACTGCAGTCGTGGCTTGAAGTCCAATTTAATTTTGCCCCCTCTGCTATGCATCATCCCTGGAAATCAACAAAATCAAGAACAATACAAAAGATAAGACAAAACACTGCTTCACCACAGTTCAAAGATAAGAAAGACTGTTCACTTTTTCTCAATATATTACCTATACCAGGGTAGAAAATCCGGAAAGAAAGATCTGTCCGTTTATTTCTTTACTGATCAAATTCGTGTCTTCACTATTTTGCCAGTAATGGGGCCATTTATTTACTTCGAATATCAATTTGGCCACGTTATCACAAATAAATGAACTGCAGGAATGAGAAATGCCGTTCAGTTCCTCTCCTCTAATGTTTGCGATCATGCACAATTTCCTTATTACGAGCATAGTACAGTGGGATCCATTAGTATTACCGTGAAAATTGTACATGACTATTTTCATTAATTTTTGTCTTACATCCTGTGTGTTTTTAAGCGATGGATTTTTTTGTATGCTGGTGCAAAAGTTGTCAACAGCTTGTTTTGAGTTTTCTTTGAATTTTTGGAGCTCTTGTTGAGTCAAATGAAGTGCGCGAACATGGTGATGGACAATTTGCACGGTAATACTCATGGATCGCACTGTACAAACACAACAAAACATTTTCGTACCGAAAAAAATTAGTATAGTGGGATGCATGAGTAATAATACCACGCAAATTGTCCATTTCTTCTCTATATTTTACCTAGTGAGAGCTTTAAGAATTGAAACAACCTCTACGTAAAAACTAATTCCTTATAAGCACGTTGGATGCAAAAGGAAAAAAATAATTAAAATAGTCATGGGCAATTTGCATCTCACTGTACATAGGGTGCTATATGTTTTTAAATATAACATTAGCAGTCTGATAAATAATATGACATGAATTGTGTAATTTACGTATATATAGAAGGATCCGTCCCTAAGCTTTTTAATTTTAATTTGGAATATTGCGCATAACTTTAGTTTACTAGCAGTTTCTATTTGTAAATCAAACAAATTGTTACTTTTATTATGTGCATTCCTTCAAGGTTTTCTGGTTCGTCACTAAATAAGGAATGAATATCATAATATTTTTTTCAAAACCTACAAGCTTTAGCTGACTAACAATTAAAACTTTATGCAGGTAAGAAAAGAAGTAGGAACATTCCAGCGTTACGTATTTGACATTTTACACACAGAATGTAAGGCTCTAGACATGAGATTGGATTAAAATATTCATAATGAACTGATTTCATAGAATTACGAAGTACTTTATGGTATCTGCTAACAAATGAAGAAAAAAACTTTAGTATGATGGCATGGCCTGAATGCATGAACAACATTAACAAGAGTGTGTAACGTGTGTGACGCTTTAAAAATGTAGCAAATGTTGACTGCAATTGTCTGTGAAGCACATAGGCTGCAGATGCTAGTGATTTTTATTGGTGAAATGCGCAAATTATATACATTCACAAACATCTAAACTTTAATGCAATTAAAAACAATGGTAATTTCTGTATTAATTGATTTTGTTATTTACATGGAGTAGGGGGCTTCCCCAGGCGCACAGTGGTTCGGATCTCACTTTAAACTGTAGGCCCAGTCCCTATTAGCCTTACTGTGCATAAAGTGGACTTAAAACACCAAATCAATCAATCAAACATGGAGTAGGACCACTTTTCGTGGAATGCTACTTAGCAATATCTCCATGCTGATGAAGGTGACACTCTTTCCCTCCCAAACACACAAAATCGTAACACAACTACATGGTATCTACTAACCGGCAATTACTTGAATTCCGGAAATTATTGGCATCGGGAATTGTGTATGAATTCTGTGACTTTACCTTATAAACGTGGAAAATTTGGAGCACCTATTATCCAAACCCCATAACTTCTAGAAATTCATAAAGAATCCGATGTATTTGTTTCCGGGTGACTTTCTTTTATTTTTACCGAGGATATTGTTAGAAGATTCATAGGTATGGTTAGAAATAAAAAGGAACAGAATAAATCCTAATTTTATCAACGTGCTTGCTGAGCAACGAGTTTTGTCGTATCTAGTAGATACAGTAAACCATGTGAAGGAGAAAGGTCAAAGGTTTTACGAAATTATTCTGGCCTTGGTGTCACACTCCTTCACATTTTCGTTTCTCATTTGCTTTGGAAGCAGATCCTTCTGTCTGAAGATTATCGAAGGCGTTTTAATTTCATTTTTATAAGTAAAAACATTTCTTAATCTCTATTTCGTTATTTTGATTAAATAAATACAAATAATGATTTATTTAAGTTCCAGAAGGTCCTACACGGTAACGTCGTCGCGTTGTAATCAAGGAATCCCGGGTTCGATACCTGATGCAAACACATAGTGGTTCGGATGGCACTCTAAAATGTAGGTGTAGTCCCGATTAGCCTATCTCTGCATAAAATTGTCTTAAAACAAAAATTCCAACAAATAATTCCCCGGGAAATTTACTAGTGCAAATTTCATGTCTTTATGGATGTCCCAAAAAATCCGCTCGTAAATATTTAGTGTAAAATATTAATGCCAAATAGTTATATTACAAAATTTTGGTCTTGTCTTGGATTTTTGGAAATGTTGCATGAAAGAACATTGAATTAACTTGAGTTGCCATCTCTGAACCATCTCACTGATTGGGAATAAGTAGTAATGATGTAACTTGTTCCCTCTGGTACTAAATGTCTGTGATACATTAAAGAAACCAATTTGAAAAGCTGAAACTTCCATGTGGCACAGATATTATGCTTTGCAATTTTGCAACAGCGATGCAAGGGAAGTAGTGTAAGCAGGTTTGAAAGTGGAAGAGGAATAAACCGAGCGTCTATCGCATTCTGAGATAAGATCCGCTCATATTTTCCCCCTTTTTATATGCATAGAGTGAATATAATCTTTATTCTTATTAATTAAAGGATGTTAAGAAGCGACAGGGTGTAAAACGCACTAACAAATGACGACATGAAGATTCTAATCTCGTCCGGAGTTGGCTCCTCTCTCTGCATATGGTCTCCACTTCACGTTTAAGTAACTCGCTCCATTGTTTGTGGCGCCGTGAACAAAGCAAGGGATCCCTTCCCACGAGACCTCCACGTCTTCCTTGTGAGGAAGATGGGGGTTACAGAAAGAGTAACAACCATCTCGATATCATACGGTGTGATTGTCCTGCACGATGTCTTCCAACAACGGCGTCGGGAGAGAGTTTGGTTGGAGTCTACTCCTCTATATCTCTCTCTCATTCTCTCTCTCTGATACCTGTGATATATGCCGACCTTCGTGGCGGAGTGATTAGCACACACGCTATACCAGGGGGAAAAGGGGGGATTCCCCCCACCGACAATCTTGACCTAAAAAATCCTCCCCCCAAAAAATTTTCCGGGCGGAGAGTTTTTCTTGTAACAACAAAATATAAGCAATTAGTATTTACTAGGGATGTGCCGAAGCCGATTACAGATGTATGAAAATCGGCAGAAATTGACACATCGGTATAGGAATCGGCAAAAATCCGATATTTAAACCGGTAGATAATACTAGAGTTTTACCTTCTAATAAATTTTATATTTTAGTTTTGTAAGATTTATTGAAAATTTGGTTACGATTCGTCATTATTGCAGAGTTTTTGTAATAGAATTATTGCAAACTCTCATTCAGAGTATAAACCTAACTATAAATCGGAAATAAAACAGTACATTGCTAAACCAGGATCTGCTGTTGTATTGGAAATTCAAAAATGAGTATTCAAACCTGAAGCAAGTGCTGAGAAAATACTTGGGCATACCTGCTGCATCAGTATTCAGTGATTGAGTGTTCAGTGTTGCCGAACAGATTTGCGATAAGAGAAGAAGTAGGTTACTTCCTGAAGCGCTTCCAAATCTCGTGTTTCTGAAGTTGAATCTGGCAGAAAAGGAATTAATTTTGCATTTCAAAGAACTGCTTGTGTACTAATGTTAAATCTCTAGGTTCACATAACCTTTTGTAGATGCAAATGTACATTCGCATCTCTTGAGAATATCGTATGTATATACATATGATACGCAATAGAAATGTACATAGCAAATTTATTTTTGTCATGCAGAAAATAACATCCCATTTCTGTTTAATAATGTTATGTATCGGAATCGGTTAAATATCGGCATCAGTTCCAAAAATTATCGGCGAGTACATCGGCATCGGTAAATTTTCAGCTTCGTCACATCCCTAGATTTACTTCTTATGCACTTTGCTAAGGATAATATCGAAAACACACACACAAAAGTGAGTGCGGAATGCTTTCTCTCTTTATCAAGAGATTATTACTGTCTACACGAATAACAATATGCCGGCAATAAAAGAAGAATGCAAGTCAAACAATAATTATAATAGTTTTGTATTCATACAAAAATTAAACAAAAGATTGTACATAACAAAACTATTTCGTAATTTATTGACATCTTTAACCTGATAGTAAAGGAATTAATTTGCTACTTTACACATATCTGATATACATATATAAAAGTAACTAATTAATTACTTTGTGTATTTAATAACAATGTTTTAAAAAATATTTAGTAATTAATTAACTTTTATATTTAATAACATTATAAATATCCATATCATAATAATTTATGTATATATATATATATATATATATATATATACACACACACACACACACACACACACACACACGTATATGGGTGTAGATTAAGATCTTTTCCCCCCACCAGTCTTCAATGATTCCGCACCCTGAGCTATACTCTATACCGGGAATCTAGGGGACAAGGTCACGCATAGCAGCAGAAAAGAGGAGAAGGAGAGTGGACGGAGCGAATCACGTCCCCTCTCACGTCTGACGTCACTACTTGCGCAGAGGCATTTTTTCGTTCCCTTGCTCCAGAGATTCCCGGGACAGAGTATAGGTCGCCTTCATCAATTGCATCATCACACATCCTCATCCCCTAGAAGAGCAATGTAAAATATCCTAATTCGACCAATCGATCAAGTATAGCTATACGTACTTGCCACTTTTGGACTTAGGGCTAATCGCGACGATGAGGATGAGTGATGATATGATGAAATTGATGAAGGAACCAACACATCCTCAGGCCAGGAATCGAACCGCGGACTCGTGCCGCTCTCAGCTAATCACTCTGCACTGCAGATCGGCTCACCAAATTCCGGTTTAGTGAATTTGAAATGGATTGTTGGTGGTGTAGACTATAGAGATCATTCAATGAGCCTCTTTATTTGCATTATACCTCATGGCGTAAGCGAAGATAAATCTAAAACATTTTGTATACCCCTTTCCCCCCTCTTTGTCTATATACGAGGGTAAGTCACAGAGGCGTCTCGTGAACGCATGCGGTGCATGCTGCGCATGCGTCAATTGTAGGAAAAAGGACAGCTTGCTCTGCGACGACATTCATGAGCATTTCTACATTCTAATTTCTTCATATAGGAGAAGTATTTGTTTTACACGAGAGCGCTGAACTAAGCTTATAGCTATTACATTTCTTGGATCTGAAGTGAAAGAAAGTAATAATTATTTTCCCACAATTGATGTGGGTGCCACTTACAGTTGGCACTCGAATGACTCACTGCCGCACAAGAACGTGACTACTAGCGCCGTATACGATACACGGTGGTGCTGCCACCTACACCGACACTTGCGGAAAGGATCAATGCAACGACTGATATTCATAAAACAATTTCACATTGCAGCAATTCGAATATATTTCATTTTGCGACTTATATATTGACTTCCCCTCGTATATAAATCTTATATAGGTAATACACGTATTCATCGAATCGTGTTCGTTGATTATCTCATTGGGCCAACCTATAAAAATTCATCTTGGGATAACGAGATAATGAATAAAAGGTTTTCTTTTTTTGCAAAGCGTTAACAAAAATTAATGCGCCTTTTCCGATAATTTGGTTTGTTAGACACACAAGATATTCGCATTGGATACATTATACTTGCATTTCTAAGACAAACTAATATAAAATTGTAAAAAAGTGAATTAGAGTGAAATAATTTAAAAAATTGGAAGCATTTATATGAATGGGTTTATATGTAAACATGATATTTATCAATACATTTGAATTTTATAACTAAAATGTTGTATATTCAAAGTGATGTTGGGTATAGCCAAATGTATAGCTGTATGTCTAATAAATATATACTGTATTAGAATGTATGAAAATGGTAAGGACTTATCACTTACTTCAGTTAACAAACAACTGAGAAATATATCCTCGTTTTTACATTCCAAAAGTGTATTATACAACTAATTACACGTGATATTCGAAGGAATGTCAAAAAAATATTGAAACTGCGGGTTTCCTTTACATATCGCAGACGTTAATTGGGATTCAAGGAGATCTGATACGATGAACACACGGCATACTTTTAGTTTGCGTTTCTTCCGCCCAGCGTCTTTAATTGCGAACCTTAAGAACCCAGGCTAATTTGGTATAATAAAATCCAATTAACGCTTGTTGGTTCTTCTGCGACTTGGGAGATCACAGACACGCGCGTCTCAATCCAGCACTTAGAGAAATTTCTCACTGTCACGCTGGATGCTACAGATATGAGATCAAGGCACGTATTCGTTCCCAAATTCAGTTTATGTACACCGTAATTTGCTACACGAGGTTGTTTCTACTTGACAAATTTAATTATTTTTCCTTCCACGCTTGGTTTCATTTTATTGTTTTTTTTTTTCGGAAAAGAAAAAGAAAAGAATTCTAACAACAGTTGGGTTCCTGAAGTTGTTTATCGAAGACTTCTCATTCAAGGACGTAAAGACTTACTAATTACAAATATTAAATAATGAAAATAATGAAATAACTAAAATTAAATAATGGAGATATACTTGCTCTTTAATCGAGGATATTTATTTCCGCCAAACTTATTGGAAGGCAAGGACTATATTGTAATCATACTACTTTGAATGACAGTGGGAAAGTAGATTTATGCAAGATTTATTACTATTTTCAAGGTAATAAAATATCATCAGGAACTTTACTTCTCCTCAACTGGATCTAACAACCTTTTTCTCATATTTAATAAATATTCAATCCTTTATCTATTTGACATTAATTTCCTTGCCAGGGCAAGGTACAAATTTTCCTGACCTTAACTACACGTAAGCTAGATAATGAATACGTGCTGTTATATCACTATTCTTATACTGCCCTTTACCTATTCATGTACTGAAAATAGAATATTAATTAATTTAATATAAACATTATTATTGTTATTATTATTTTGAGACACTTGGTTCGGACCCCCCCCCCCCCCGAAACATATGTGTCTGTTCCCATTGTATTTGGGAAATGATTTTAAGTCTGCGCTGAGATAGGCAAGTAAATGCATCAGTTAAAACAAAAAATGCATATAGCCTGTAGCCCAGACCAAATGTTTCGGTGCATCATCGAGAAAGATGCAGGAAGGTGCTTCAAAAACTCATCAATTAATGCATTGAAGAACCTCTCGACACAGAAAGAAATATTCTCTTGCATCATATGATGAGCGTTGGTGTTATACCTTTACAAACGATATACAAAGATGCTTCAATGGTAAATGCGCCAAGGTAAAAAACCTCACTTTAGTGCACCAATCTATGCGTTCCTGGCGCATGAAATGCATTTGCTGCATTTAGTTTTCTGTTTGTCTGTCTAAAGTCTGTAACGCCATGAGCATTTCACTTACAGTTTAAAGCTTCATATTCTTGAAATTTTAAGTTAATTCGTCTATTATTTTGTTAAATATTAATCCCCTCACAGACAACCAGTTTAACAATACAATCAGTTTTAGAAGGAAGATCGAATGTCTAATCGATTTCACGTTTAATTTACAAATTGCGTCATATTATTCCACTAGTGTACAGTGGGATCCATGAGTATTACCGTGCAAATTGTCCATGACTATTTTCATTAATTTCTTCTTACATCCTATGTGTTTTTAAGTGATGGATTTTTGTCAAATAAAGTGCACGAACATGGTGATGGACAATTTGCACGATAATACTCATGGATCCCACTGTACCTATGAAACTACAGTGTCGCAATGTACAGATATTTAACGACTAATCAACCAAAAATAATGTTCCAATATTTTCACTGAAATGACACTTACTTGTTAGTCAATGTTATGATTGTTCCAAATATGTGCTGAGTTAGTACTTTTTACACATAAACTGTTTCTGAATTTGAAATATGCGTATATTTTTCAACTTAAGGCAAGTAACCTAAACACACCAACTGAGCATTGCAAGTGTTAGAAAGGCCTACATTCTGACTTGGGCGCCGCGGAAATATCTTGAAACACTAAGGCACCGAGAAACGAAAACGGTTGAGAATCCCTGGTCTATGGAAAAACGGGAAGTGACTACTAGCGCCATCAAACGATTGGACTGGAACTTTAAGTCACAAAACCATGGCCAAGTTAAGCCCGCATCACACGGAACTGGATTTCCAGTAGGTATGCCCTAGTTGGTGCTGGACTGACTACCAATTTGTTAGTTTTCGCTTCACACGATACTTATCAGCGTACTTGGCGATAGACTTTTGTTCCCATACGAGGGAAGTTGTAATGGCGGCCGCGTGAGATGTAAACAATGTATCACTTCACATTTTTAAAAGCCGATAACTATTCAACCGAGAGGAATAACGTTTCGTATAAAACGTTATTAGGTACAAAACAATGGCGCTGCTTAAATACATACTTTACAACGTTTACTGTACACGTATGGAAGAATATTTGAGTTGTTTCAAATGTAAACACCGTGCACTCAGCATAGATGGTGTAACTCAACGCGCCTTTCATGCTGTATACGTTATACATTGCTGGAGTAACATTCGGAAACCACAGACAAAAGCGCTCCTTTGGACACTCACAGATTATCTTCACATGGCGAAACTTTGCTCTGATTGGCTGTTCCACATAATCCAGTCGAGGAAAGCAAGTAGCAATTAGAACATGTCATATTCCTCCAAACCAGTCAAGCAGTCAGCCAGGCGGCCATGATTGCTACCTAGAAAGTTAGTTCAGCGCCAACTAGGGCATTCCTACTCGAAATCCAGTTCCGTGTGATAGGGGCTTTAGAGTCTTTTGCGATTATCCCGCGGCCGACATGAAAAAAATGATTTACTAAATTTCATCAAATTACGTATGTATGTGTGTGCCCAAAATTACACTAATGGGAATTTTCGGTGGGTCGGGACACTCTGTACACGTCCCCGTTTCGTACTCGCCAATGCAATAAAACCGGAGATGAAATGAGGTTATTCTTTCCATGACTAAACTTTCATGAAGGCTTTTGTCCCCCTAATCAGAGGGTCTACGCGGACAAAAGAACATCAATATTCAGTAAAGTTTATAAGAGAATTTGATTCGTTCTTTTCTGATTGTAGAAAAGAGAAAATATCAAGGGTAGAGAGTCCTATTATTGCCACCCATCCAGTTATTGGCACTCTTTTATTCGTGAAGTGATATTAAGAATTTGTATGAAGTTGTGAACAACGTTGAAAGCTATATGTGGAACCTCTAGTGATCACTAAGACATATGCCGAGTGGTAACAGTCAGCATTTGTTTAGCGGTTAGCTCCCAGACTATGCATGTTGCTGAATTCCGGCGCTTTGTCTTTAAAGTAACTAAAGAGCAATGTTTAATTTTATAATTATTTCTGAAATGTATATACTACGAAAAGCCTTGATCTACGATTTAGATGATGTATGACGAATGTTTTGCGGTTGATGACGACATTCACGATTTGATTGTTGCAGTCAGTTTTTGGACACTCAAATACTGTTCCAACTTAATCAATTTTGTGTTTCACATTAGAGAGCTTGTAAGTAATAAGGATTATTATAATTACTGCTATGATTCTTATTATTTGTAACTAACAATATTTCATTATATGTTTACTTTGAGTTAAATAGTCATATCTATACGTACATTACATACCTAATTTTATACTATGCCAATAACAGGGATTTAGTTTAGTAATTTATGTTTCTTCTATGGATTTAACTGTATTTCCGATCATTAAAAATATGTTGCCCCATTGTTCAACAAGGTGTGATAGTTTTTTTCATGTGAGATTCAACTAAATTAAAGGAACAAAATTCGTTGATTGAATTGATTCTTTTACTTCGCTGTTCTGCCACTTTTAGCTAATCGCGATGATGAGGTTGAGTGATGGTATGATTAAATTGATGAAGGGACACTCACAAAGATCACCCATGCTCAGGCCGGGGTTCGAACCCGGAACAAAATTGGATTTTTCCTAAACAAGTGCCAGAAGCTGTGCCGTTTACCCAATGGCTTTCAATTTAAAGGCCTGTTACACTTCTTCTCTTCCTTGCACGCATTCAGTTGCATTTCCTCGTTCAGTGGCATTCATTCCCTTAGAACGATCGGTGAACGACTCCTGAAAAAGTCTTCCACGATGCACACAGTAATTGACTGCGTCGGTCCCTTCCAGCAAGCGACCGCCGCGCACCAAAGAACAAAAGAGAAGCGATCCTAGCACTGTTCCAAAAAAGCGTAGCAATTAAAAGATAATGATCGGCTAAAAGTCCGGAAAACGGGTTTACTTACGGCTAATTATGCAAATGTAATTGCATCTCGGCGTCGTAATATTCGACAACCTAATTCTTGTGCCTTGGTCTTTTACATTGACGCATGAGCACTTAGGCTCCTCCTCCTCCCTTGTGAAAGGAAGACAATTGTAAGATAATTGTACTGTCCGTTTACTCGTTGTGCTGTAGCTTTCAGATTAGGCAAAATGCTGATGAGGGCTCAAGTCACGAACGTGGCATACGAAAAAAAAACAGCAATTTCTTTCGTCGTTTTTTTCTCTGTATTCTGCTCTGTCTCTCGAGAACCATCTTTTGTTTTTGTGATGGAAATCTCCAACACCCCTCTCTCTCTCTTTCAAACCGCATTTTCCCGCATAATAAACAAACCTAACCTCTTTGTGATATTAGCCGTGGATGTCTTTGTGCGTGAGTGATGCCAACTATGGCATTTTTTCACCATGAACAGTTCAGCGAGAAGGGTGTGATGACATTTTCAAGTACCGTATGTGGAAAATATATGGTTAATAACCCCAATGGCCAATTTTCGAGCTGTTTCACAGAACCAATGATGTCACTTTGAGTTTAAATAACCTAAAGTTACTGTCTTAGACTCTCGTATCATGTTGTATATTTCTTATTTCACGTCGCTAATCTTCCTTTTTTCGCTAATTGCGACCATGGGGATGAATGATGATTAGGTGAAATTGAGGGACGCACAAACCTATCCCAAGTCGGAACATTCGGTGTCAAGAATCGTTCTCTTGTTAGGAAGAATCAGGTTGATGTTCAAAATTCTAAAAAAAAATAAAACTATTTGAGAATCCTCGTGGAGCATTTTGTGCGTACAGCAATATCTCGCGGGCCATATTTAATTTGGCTTGCCCCCAAGATAATATCTCAAATTAAATTATATGTTCTGTGAGTACTGTGGCGGGCAACTTAAAAATAGACTAAGTATAAAAACCTGGCGGCCCAGATGAGGCCCGTGGGCTATAATTTGGGCGGCCCTGCCCTAGAGAATTCGAGAAAAATTCTGTGGATTGCATTATCACTGCAGTTGCCTATTGTTTCACAGCAAAATTACAATTTTGAATATCAACATGATTTTGGAAATTGTCGGTAAAACATATTCAGTGTCCAGTTGAACCTTAACATTAATAATTAATGTTAAAGAGGTGATGTTCGATAGCGAGTCCCTTCGTAGGTAAACGCGGCCACAGAGGGTCACTGCGCGGTCCCCGCGCCGTCTGTAACAGTGTCCTCACTGTAGGCTATCTCTGAATAAAGTGAACTTAAACGTTGACTTTTAAGTATCTTTTTGTAGGGAGATTATTCATGGCATGGCTGGCAAAACTGTTGCGCATGTGAGTGAATTATTTCGAGTACTTAAACCGCGTCTTGGGAAATTTTCCATTCTCAGCATCACCTTCGTGTTATTATTTCGATATTTTATTTACTCTGTTTTCCCCTGACGTAACGGTATGTGGTATACCTCCGCACGAGATGCTATCTGGCGTATATCTTGATGCATACAGATTGGAGTCCCACACTCTTTTGGCCCCAGTTTCAGCGTCTGCCTGCTATCTCTTTGTTATTTCTGCGACTGCTCTTCGGAGCTGGTAAACAATAACGCCCCTTCGCACTCACACACTGCAGTGTTGCCAGCAACAATGATAAAAATGTAGTTTCTAGTTATTCTCGCGCATGTACTGTCGAATAGGATTTGTGGCATTATCAAGGAACTGATTTATATGCAAATACTTATCTTTATGTTATTACAAAATTAATGTTATTTTGTATTGTTTGCAAATCGTGCTCGAAAAATGTTATTTCACCCAGGCTCTCGCTCGTTCAACGTCCCTTATTCCACAGGCTACTGAATCAGTTCCACAACATCTCAAACCAAGTGCATATCTTCAGCTCATATTCGTCTTTTATCATCAACTTACAAAAAATTGTACATAAGTAATGCTATTATGAAACATTTCTTTACTATAGTTTCTTTCCGGTTTTACATGGCTTCTGCTGTACTGGAAATGCCAATAAATAAAAATAATGAAAAACATATTAGATTTTAGCACAAATTTGACATATTTTAGTAATTTTTCAAACATTTTCCTGTGAATATTCCATATTCATGCTACACACAAAACCCAAAACGTGTCAATTGACACACACATATATATATATATTTTGATTTCAATAACACGTTAACGTGCATAAACTGAGAATGATGCACCTTTTAGTGTGTCAACATACACATTGGAATGTATTAAAGGGTATTTTTATGAGATGAAGTTCCGTGTGATGCACTAAAATGCATCAATTTGGAAGATCAGACAAGTTCATTTCGAAGATAAAGAACTTCCACTTTTAGTGCATCAATTGACACAGCTAAATATGTAATTTTGTTATCTTCGAAATGATCTTGTCTGATCTTCCAAATTGATGCATTTTAGTGCATCACACGGAACTTCATCTCATAAAAATACCCTTTAATACATTCCAATGTGTATGTTGACACACTAAAAGGTGCATCATTCTCAGTTTATGCACGTTAACGTGTTATTGAAATCAATATATATATATATGTGTGTGTCAATTGACACGTTTTGGGTTCTGTGATATTACTGTATTTTCCTTCTCGTCTTAAATTTAAATACGAAAGGTTTTCCTTTAAATAGATAAACTTTACAGCACTCAAAATAATGTTTGGTAATCCACTGTTTTGGTATAGAAAAATAAGGCACATTTTGCATTTGAATTTTTCATAAAAATTTGTGTCATTTTATTTAACTATATTTTATTTATTTCAAATTGTTAGACCCTTTACTTACGTGATTGATTGATTTGGTTTATTTTACTTCGCATTTCTGCCACTTTTGGCTAATCGCGTAGATGAGATGAGTAATGATAATTATGATGAAATTGATGAAGGGTCACTCACAAAGAACACTTATGTCCTGACCGGGACTCGAACACGGGAACGTCGGTGGTGAGATCTAAACTCGAACATATAATGCGTTCGGCGACAGAGAAATTTTCAAATTCATTTATAGTAGAGCTATACAATCACGCACACATTTGTCGACGGATCAAGGGATATACAGGGTGTATCAAAAAGAATCATCCAATTTCAAAAGGCTATATTTAGGAAACCAATGAACATAGAACCTTGCTGTAAATTGTAAAATACATGTTGGAATATAAAGTTTTATTTACGTAATGTTTACAATTGCTCTATATGTCTACCTCTGGATGCACAGCATACAACCACACAATAGTGAAATTCATCCCATACTTGAGGGGGCATGTCTGGTGTTATTGCAGTCACTGCTGCTGTTATGTGGTTTCACAGCTCATCCACAGTTCTTAAAGGGAGGGGGGAGACATATGTGGGATCTTTCATGAATCCCCCACAAGAAAAAATCACCGATAGTGAGATCTGGCAATCTCGGAGGCCAATGGTGTGAAGCCAAATCGGTAGGCTCCCTACGGCCTATCCATTGTTGAGAGAGCTCATTCTTAAGAAATGAATGAACATCCAGGTGGCAGTGGTGGTGCTCCTTCCTGTTGGAATATGAAAGGCATCAGAGTCTGCTTGTAATTGCGGGAGAAGCCAGTTCTGCATTTCCAGATATGACTGGATAAAGGTGCAAAAGACATTCAGTTTGTCGCCATTTCCAGAAAAAAGGTTTACGGTCTGTAATTTCTATTGTAAGTAAAACTTTATATTCCAAAATGTATTTTACAATTTACAGCAAGGTTCTATGTTCATTGGTTTCCTAAATATAGCCTTTTGAAATCGGATGATTCTTTTTGATACACCCTGTATAATAATCTTATATATATATATATAAAAATTGATGTATGTGTGTGTTTGTTCAGGCATAACTCTCGATCGCCTGGAGCGATTTCAACCAAACTTGGTACACGTATTACTTGCAATCTCGAAAGAAATACTGTGGGGGTAAGGCACCCCTGGCACCCCTAGGGTGGGGGTGGGAAGGGGGTGACATGTAAAAATAATCGAAATCGACCGATATTAGTGTGGGCCGCTGAGATGAATAGTGACACTTCCAATGCCGTTCAACTCCAAGTTCATTTTACACTATAGTTAGAATTTATTATTTTCCTGTCTAATAGAAGATTGGGATAAATAAATTCCCGGGCAACGCCGGGCAACCAGCTAGTAATATATAAAGGGTGTACCAAAAGTTCCATTACTCCCTCTTTGAATTGTACACAAACCTGCAAAATGTTATTTTAACTGCATGTGTAAGATGAGATAATGACATACCATTAAATCAGACCAATGGCCACCATTTACTCTGTGTGCACACCGCCATTTTCATGGCACAGTATTATTCGCCTCCAGGTGCGATGCGATGTGAAATCCTCCGTAACTTGGCTGACGTGAAGGAAGCAAACGCACTGCGAACAGCTTCTTGAAGTTCCTCAGTTGTCGGATAACGATTATGGGCGACTTTCTGTTTGATGTGTCCTCATAGCGCATTATCACAAGATGTCAGATTTGGACTTCGGGGTAGCCATTTTAAAGATGCTGGTAAATTTGGCGATCCTCGTCCAATTCGTTTGTCTCTAAACACATCATTGAGGAATTCTCTTAAAATGGCCACCCCGAAATCCAGATCTGACATCTTATGTTACGGAGGATTTCACATCGCACCTGGAGGCAAATAATACTGTGCCATGAAAATGGCGGTGTGGACCCAGATCCTCTGGAGAAAATAGTGGTCATTGGTCTGATTAAATGGTATACCATCCTCTCATCATACGCATGCTGTTAAAATAACATTTTGCAGGTTTGTCTACAATTCAAAGGGGGGGGGGGGTAATGGGACCTTTGGTACACCCTGTGTGTGTGTGTGTGTGTGTTTATATATATATATATATATATATATATATATATATATATATATATATATATAAATAAAAGTAAAGTAAAAAAAAAGTAAAGTGCTCCCCTGTGCTTAGCACAACGCCATGAAGGCGTACAGGGGGTGTGGGGGTAACGCCCCACACTTTCTTGATCCGGTCGTGAGTGGGGGTGATGTGATCAGCATCACGCCCCTGACCGCCTTTACCCCCAGGGTTTCCCCCAGGTACTGTCTGGCTGCCTTAGCCGAGACCATGGACGGAAGTGCGCATGCGCCAACCGGACGCGTTCAGTGGCTAAATAGGGGTGACGGAGCTTTGGACAGGAAGCGGGTTCCTTGAAAATCGTCTGCTGTCAATGAAGTTTCAACGTAGTAACATCGTCGCCAAAATACATACAGAGATGTTTACGAATTGTGTAAGGGTTAGGTAAGCCAGTCATACTATATTATATCAGCAAACAGAACATAACAGGAAAGTATTCATATCGTCACATTAGTAGATAAACTTGTTTGTAAACCAGTAGCTTTATTTCAGATCATTCAATTAAATTGATCTTCTTAGTACATATTATAATTAGCACAAATGTACACATCATTGATCAGGATAGTATTTAATAATAATGATAATGTTGTATATAATATTATAAGTATAAATGTAGTAACTGAATGGCTTGTGACATTTTCTAGCAAAACGAGGGTTTTTTGTAGAATGTGCAACAGGGGCCAAAACGTCCCAATTTTCCTCATTCCACTTCGAAACGGTTTGTTGCCAATTGTAAGAGCAATCACAAACACAACACAGAAAGCGGTAATACACACAACAAGCAAACCCACGCAAGCGAAATACCACAGGGTAGTTTGGAGAGTGCTTCTCCCTGCTTCCCCCCTCGCGTTTGGAATCGTCCTTTCCAGGTAGTTTCGTCTTCCTTGGCCGGACTGTACCCATGTTATTCGACGCTGGGTGGGCGCCGGGGCCGCTTCCATCGTTAGAAAAGTTCCCGGATTTGAACCGGCCGGGGACCGAAACCGGGACCTTTAGCATGGTAGTGAGACGCGTTACCGACTGAGCCACCGCGGCCACTCTCTCTCTCTCTCTCTCTCTCTCTCTCTCTCTCTATATATATATATATATATATATATATATATATATATATATATATATATATATATATATATACAGTATAGAGAGAGAGAGAGAGAGAGAGTTTGAGTTCTTGTCTGAAGTCTAGTTCATGCACAGATTGTCTAATTGAGAATGAACGGACACAGTGGAAAGTTGGACCCGAACCACTGTATCGAATCCGGGAGCCCTTGAGTACAGTCAACGGCAAAGATAATGGTAAGCAAATTAACCACTATTTTCATTACTTTTTTATTCTACATTCTGTGTTGTTTAATTGTTTTAAGGAATGAAACTATGTTAGTTCGAAGCAGGCATTGTTCTCTGCTTATTGATGTCATTATTTCAATTCATTGTCATCACATTGTGTAATACAGACCGAATGAAAACGGTGGTGGACAATTCGTCTACTGTTTCTTTCGCCGTTGGGTGTACAAGCCCACGACTCTACCACTTTATCGAGGAGGCTTATGAGATGAGAGGTACAGATAGAAATACAATGAAAGAGGAACGTAATGAAGCAAAAAAAATAGAGAAAGGGGTATGGAGAGCAGACGAAGAAAGGAATATCAAAAGGTAGAATAAAGAAAGACAGATTAAGAGAGAAAAGGGGGTAGAAAGAAGAAAGAAAATGCAGAAAACAGGTGGAAAGAGAGAGAGAGAAACAACAAAAAGAGAAAGGAAAGCAGAAATGAAATAGAGATAAAAATGGAAATCAGAAGGAAAGAAATAGAATAACGGGACGGAGAGGGAGAAAAACAGAAAGAACAAGTAAGACACATGAATATAGGAACTAAGAGAAAAAGATAAAAATATTAGCATCCCTGACACGAGGCAGAGCTCACCTGCGGATATTGCGCCTATTGATCTAACCGGACCAGGATTCTCTGGTGACGTCACTAGTTTGTTTCAACAATGGCAGCACTATCTGCAGTGTCCGAATGAACAGCTGCTGTCCACCTAAACTGCAGTTGACCCTCGCAATCTCCGTTCCGTTATTGTCCGACAACTGCACGCTTCAACTCGCTGTAGCGCCGCACCTTGAATATTGCAAATTTCACTTTATCGAGGCAACGTTTATTAAATATACAGTCTAAGCCTGTTCCATTTTATCAATAACACTACTTTTAGAAAAATTGTAAAACAAAAATCACGTCACATTTTCAATTTATGTAGTAAATCGATGGAAAATATTATGTTGGACGATTGTCGCCTGCTTTCTGATTGCGCCTTTCGATTCGGACAACTTCGACGTCTGCTCTTGCAGATTCGGGCACGGGTCACAAGTGGTTCCGTCGAGGATATTCGAACATGATGATATGACGTCACTTGGAGCTCCTTGTAATTAACTGAAAAAATACTATTATAATTTTAACAGATCGGGTGCAATTGCTTTCCAACATAGTTGCTAACGTAAGTTCATTTCTCTTTGGAAGGCACTGATTTAAAAAAAAAAAAAATCCTCGATATTTGTGATGACGTCATAGTCATACAAAAATTCGCATTAATATTCGTGTGATGGGTCTGCTCTGTACGTATGATACCTTTCTTTGGTGTATCTCCATGAGATCTTTTAATTAGCGTATTCTTTCAGGTTCCGAGATAAAAGAAAAACCTGCGCGAATTCGTTTTGCATGTGAAGTGTAAACTGTTTACGACACGGATGTGAGATCCGAGCGATGGTCCCGCCCCTAGCGGAGGAGTCGTCCAGTCAGATCCTCTCAGCAGATGGCGTGGGAGTAGCGGCTTTGCGGCAAATTGCCAGCGCGTGCAGAACAATTTAAGACGTTACAGTGTTCATTATCGACGCTGGAACACCCCTCTTCTCTTCTTTTCTCTTTCCGAAAAGAAAAATTGTTTACCTCATTGTCGATCTCAATTCAAATGAGCTGTGAGAATAAAATCTGAGTTTTTTTCTTACCAGAGAAGGAGGAAAAAAGTGTACAAACTTGAAAGAGCAGTGTTCCTGAATGTTCCAAAGCCTCATGGGACCTGGAGTGAGGGAAGATTCTCATTGGTGACGAGAAAAATCTTGGGATCTTTGCTACTCGGGACAACAACCGGTTGCAAACAGGAACAGCAGGGTTGCCAGTGGATGGAAAGTTTTCTGCAATAGTGTGGCAAAATTTAAGTTCACTGTACCTTCATCAGGGATTAAACTCGGATCAAGGGAAGTTTTCATCTGAAAAGGCAACACCTTGACATCTAAACAATCATGCCAGAATCGTCTAAATTTTAACAGTAAATAGTTCCAGCAAGACAGTAAATTATGATTATTATTCCCTTGACATTACAACTGAAGGTCGCCCTAACGAAGTGTTAGAAATAAAATTGTAACTTAATTTGTTTGAATTGTTCTTTTAAGTCCATTTATGCACATATAGGCTATTTTTTTAAAGTGGAATGCGAACTTCTATATGCCTCAACTATGTATCAAAATCGGGACCCCTTGATTACTTATCCTTTATGTGAAGAAAATGAGCCCAGTAATACTTTCTTGGAGCTTTTCATGTACGCAATGAACTTCGGTTATATTACAGTATAAGTTCTCACTGTTTAGTGGACATATGTTTCTGATTTTAGTCTCACCACACGCATGTCGAAAGTGACGTCCTTTCATAAACCAGTGATCATTCACATATTTTTAATTACTTTCCTGTGTGTACCCACCTTGCACCTGGAAGATAGTAAATATCACCATATATATGCTGGGCATAAACAGCCATCTGTATAGCTGTAAGTCCAATAAATCTTTGTTGAGTTGAAATATCACCATGAATGTAGTCAAGTACTCATAGAAGAAGTTAAATTCAGTTCTAATTGCAACCGATTCAGCCTCTGTGCTAAATTCTTTACAGTTTGCATCATGGTCATGTCATACGGAATGGTACATTGTTAATACTCACACTGAAATTAACGAGATTGGGATATGATATCAACTTTATTTGGACACCTGGACATTCTTTAATAGAAGGGAACAATATAGCAGAAACTTTGGAATAGTTTTGGAATCACACATTAGAAAAAAACTATTTACTGACTGGCAAAGCTTGTGGACAAATACTGGCACTCAATGCGGTAAGGCCTACTATTCTATAGAAGAAAGAATTCCAAAGGAATGTTGGTTTTAACAGATTCAACTCTCCCGGAGTTCCCTCACAACTATAATGCGCTGCAGGTTAAATCACACTATCGCCGCAGCTCACCTGTACAAGAAGAATTTAGTGACTTCACCAGGTTGTTTGTGCAATGAATATACTGCAACTCCAAACCACATGATATAGGAGTGGACATCAAGCGACACTGACACTGCCTTGTTTACTGACTTCACCTTCATCCTCGGTAATCTATATTCTTACAAAATATCTTAATAAGTCTAATATAATTCTGTAAAAGTGTAATGAAATTTGGAAACTATTTATTATGAAAGGAATAATTGTGAGTAAATATTATGTGCATACATGCATATAATACCAATTGATAAATTGTTAACTGGTGCATGGATTTTGTCCACAACCAATAAATATTTTATATATAAAAGAAAGTACTCATAGCAAGAACATTGCCAGTGTACTCGTTAGAATTTCCCACACAACCAATTCAAAATATATATTTCCCGAAATATAATAATTTAGCTGAGTTTAGAGAATCTTGGGAAGACTTTATCACATATATACAGATGGGTCTAAAACTGAAAGTGGAGTAGGAGCAGCTCTTTATGATACTCAAATAAATATATCAAAAATGTTTAGGTTAGCAGTGAAGGCATCCATATTTACAGCAGAAATATATGCGGTATATCAAGCTTTGATTTATATTGGTACAGTTCCTGAACAGAAATTTCTAATACTAGTTGATTCGCAAAGTGTTTTAGTACAAGCAATACAATCTAATTATAAAAATTTATTTAAAATATCACCATATGTCATCAATTGTATTCGTGCAACTAATAGCTTAATAAGCAATGGAAAAGTAGTTCATTATGTGTGGGTTAGTGTTGCCCACGAGACGAGACTTTGGCCTGTCTCGTCTCGTGGAGTCTCGTGGAAATGCTGTCTCGTCTCGAAAATATTCGTTTGTCTTATGACACATGGTCAATCTCGTCTCGTCTCGAATTTTTTAAAAGCCTGTCCCGTCTCGTCCCGTGGGCAACACTAGTGTGGGTAAAATCACACATTAATATTTACGGAAATGAACAAGCAGACAGATATGCAAAACAAGCTGCTCAGATGAATGAAACAATCCAGTTACCATTGCATTACAAAGATCTTTTGCCGAGGGTTAAGAAGAAAATTTTTGAAGAATGGAACTTATGGTGTAATAATTCATGAGAAAGTGTTGGTGAAAGTTATTGTCCTTATGTTGATTACACTAGGAAAAAACCTTGGTTTTTATAATTGTAAAGGTTCAAGAAATGCAATTGTTTTAATAAATAGACTAAGAAGTGGTCACGCGAGAACATATCATCATTTATTTAAAATACACATTTTAAGATCTCCAAATTGTGACTGTGGTGATTTAAGGGGCGATGCTCATCATATTATTTTGGAATGTCCAATTCACTCAGAGAAAAGAAAGACCTTATACAAAAACATTGTCAAAAATTAATGTTCCTTTTCCCATTAGTATGACTTCAATGTTGTATGCTCCAGATGTTAGAATTAGATATGTTATACTTGCTTTTTTGAGAAAAGCTGATACAAAATTATAATATATTTCTGTTATTGACTGAGTTAATGTAGTTATATAAAATTGTATTTAAGAGCGTTTATGAACTTTGTGTGTAAAATTTATATTAAAATGTATCTTATGTACTTATATTGTATGCTGGACATAAACAGCCACATGTAAAGCTGTAAGTCCAATAAATCTTTGTTGAGTTGAGTTCAATGACGATCATTATTTGTGCCAATGCTCCTCTCTTTTTCTACAAGGATTAGTGCCATTATCTGTACACATTGTCCAATCTCCTGTTGTTCTTTTCCATAACAAATCGCTTCCCGTTTCTTGTTTCTTTTGCTCAGCAGGTAACATGCGTCATGCTAACAAGAGACCTTACCCTCGGGGCATAGAGGTTATTACATTGTCTACATGTGTTTGATGTACATGTTAGCACAGAGCACTGACAGTTCTTCATCTGACGAAGTGAGAAAACAGCGCCGTAACTGCCTGCAATTAAGTATTAATTGCCGTATCATAAAGTCCCCTCCCAATTCTGTAAGCGAAACGCTCACGAAAAATAAAAAGGAGAACTGAAGAAAAGGGGAAAGAGTATGTAGACCTCCAGAAGAATGAGACATTGAACCTGTAATAGACTGTAAACACTGAAAAAAGATGAACGGAGGAGTCGGAACACAATCGGACATTTTCGGAAGCTTTCGGAGGTATTCGTGCGTGACGTACATTGTTTGTATTTTGCCAACTTCAGTGCTTTTTTTTAAGTATCCCAGAATTTTATCGACCTTAGGTTAAGACAAGTTTGAGTAGGTTATTTTGCATAAAAAGTGTTAACAAGTGAATCCCTAAAGCACATCAACGGCAGCTCACAATTTACGTTGCGAATAATGTTTATTTATATCTGTAACGGTTATTAATCATTTTATTTGCCATTGAACTTGATATTTTTTTTTAAATTAAATTTCAGATCTATCGTTTTTTTGGTGTATAATGTTCGTTCATTGGAGTTCCTCTTTATAGACTTGAAGATTTCGACGCACGTAATTTCTTGACTTTCCACATGCGTCCGAAATTTGATTGATTGATTTGGTTTATATTACTTCACATTTCTGCCACTTTTGAATAATCGCGATGATGAAGATGAAATTATGAAATTAGTGAAGGGACATTTACTAACACCCATGCCCAGACCGGTATTCGAACCCGGGACCCCTTTCGTCGTAGCGCGCTGTGCTAACCACTCCGCCACGGAGGCTGACCCGAAATTTGCAAATATACACATATGGCATGCTTGAATGAAAGTCCGGGTGCAGGGAAGGTCGCCCCCGATTAGTAAAGTAGGAAGTAAAACTAGGGTGACCAGATATTTGTTGACCAAAAAGAGTATAGTCTATAGGTTGAAGGTGCGCATGCACAAAACATAAAAAGAAAACGAAAATAAGGGTGGCTATTTGTTATTGCTTCTATTATAGCCCCTATAAAATAGGCCTACACTACAGATTCAAATTACTTATGGGTCTAATGTAATTAGCTAATTACAAATACTAACTCGCCAATGTGCACCATTACTCATACTTCTGGGATGATTTTGCTTTCTTGAGTATATTTAAGTCGTCCTTTATTGCCAGTCTAAACTCTTCACAGGTCATGTGCACATTGAATTTCACTTTCATTACTTGTTCGAGTGTTGACACCAGGAGTGTACTTTTTACCTCTCGCCAATAAGTTTTAATAACACTGAAGAGTCTTTCACAACCAATTGACCCAGCCTGCACTAAATCTTTTCACACTGACCTCCACTTACCCATCATTGATTCTTTTCTTTCCCCCCAATCTTCAAGATGTTTTTCATCGGCTTTTGAAATTGCACAGTAAGTTTCAAAAATGTCATTATTAGGGCTGAGCCTTTAACAATGCCGATGTATCGGTATCGGAAAGTATCGGTTGGAATTCAGCTACCGATACCAGCCGATACTTTCCGGTATTTTGGTCTTTCACGGGGTCCGCAAAAATCCCGCGCGACTTCTTGACAGTCTAATTATCCTGGAAATTATGCAAAATTAAAACTTCCTTTTTATTTTACACTAATTTTGCACGAAAAACTATATTATGTGACCACATAATATCTATTTTAATATTCTGATGCAATTCTTGAATATTCTAAAGCAAATTTCTTGGTATGTTGATGCATATAATTGGAGGAGAATATTTACACACCAATATTGATCAATATCTTGAACAACTTTCAATTATTGCAATTCTCAAAGTATCGGTATCGGTGTGGGAATCGGTATGAGTATCGGTTCAAAGTGGTATTGGCTCAGCCCTAATCATTATCATTAAATTCCAATGAATTTGAAGTATGTTTTGCTTGTTGATGGAATATGAAAATGACACTTGAAATTGTTCATAGAAATTCTTGAGTCAAGGAGTCAGTTTGTTGACATCTTGACGTTTTCCGTTCTGTGGATTTTAAGGCATTTTTACGCGTAAAATAATGAATGAAATTAAATAGCAAGGAAAAGATTATATTTGGGGATTCTTGCAAATTGAAAAGAGTATAGAGTATATGAACCTCTAAAAGAGTATAATACTCTTAAAAAGAGTATGTCTGGTCATCCTAGTAAAACAAACTAAATCGAATCAAATCATCATCATTTGTGGCCACTGATAAGAAAGAACCCAACTGACTAGCCAGCCCTCACTCTACTAAATCCCTTCCAACACCACAAGCTCTGAAACGTTCACGCACCTAATCTTTTCCTCGGTTAACTGGTTCCGAAGTGAGGTAGTAATGCGATTTGCATCCAAGGGAGGGTTACCAATAGCGACTGTTTGGGAATCTCTATTACTGCTATAAAGACTCTTGCTAGCATAATGGGCCTATCATTTTGTTCCTGATCCTCGCTTCAATTAACTGCTTCGAGGAGTCTGTGCATGTTAACAATACCATCGCCTCTCTTGTCACAACAATTGACAAGCTAATTTTCCCCTACTGCGTCTGCACAAAAGGTTCCAGGCATCATTCCAAGCTCGGGCAGTAACAACAGAGGCCCTTTTCACCAACTGATCTTCCCCCAACTCGACCAGTTGGGTGCACCACCGTTTGCAGTTCGCGAGGTAATCGTACGTGTTGCCAACCCCGGACACAGCGAATTCTCCACGTTGTGTTTTCACAGTGGTATGGCCATGAATGTTTACGTACTATCTGCGTCTTCATATTTTTTGGTTCTTTTATAATATATTTTAAATTTTGATGTATTATATTCTCTCTTTCATTGCATTACTTTCCATTAAATATATTTTCATTGTACCTTATACTTGTGTGTAGGTCACGCACAAAATGTTTTTTTTTAAATATATATACTTCTAGTTTTTTATTTTTAAATATTGTTTATTTCATTCGATTTGTTGTCATTGAATTGTATGATTATAACTATTAGCTTTCATTTTAATTGTTTATATGTATTCACGACAAGGTTTATTCTACTTAGCTTTTCTGTCACGTTTGGCTAATCGCAAATATGAATACGAGTGATGATGTGATGAAATTGATGAATGGACACTCACCAACAACACCTTTGCCCAGGGCGGAATTCGAACACGGGATCTCTGGCGTCGCAGTGCGGTGTTATAACCACTCCGTCACGGAGGTCGGTTTTTCAAAGATTTGTTTTAAAGACGTCCGTGAGGCCGAAACATTCCTTGATAAATACCTTTGTGTGCTATTCCAGTAATTGTAATAATAATATCAATAATATAATTATTATTATCAACTAATATCAATGGGCTTTCTTATTTTATATCTTTGACGAGATATCATGGAATGTCCAACACGGCTGTTTCTCTTAATTTCAAACCATTATTACATTTAAATGCATATTCGTTCTAATATTTGGTACAACTTCTACGTTCTCATAGTCTCGATTAACCCAAAATTTGACAGAAAAGCGACGCAATAAAAAATAAATAAAATAGTTACAGAACTTATTAGTTAGAAACACTGTCAATAGCTAACAAAAGCACAGCGTGCGGAACAAGTTATGGCAGAGATCCCAACACTTGTATCTGTCATTCGTTATTCATTTGTTGGTTTTATAAGCATCTACGGTCTAATCCTGCCTTCTTGTAAAACTTGTTGGTGCGCTATGAAGAAGAGCTCATTCTTCCTTCAAATGGACTAGCAAGGTTAGAGGAGATCTGAACACACAAGGTAATATATGTTACAGATTTTCAATACAAATATAAACAAAATCAAACATTAAGTTTTCGATTTTAGAACTCTATGCGAGGTCATACAATAGATGCAAATAGTGGTACCTCAACGGCGAAAGAAACAGTAGGCGAATTGTCCACCACCGTTTACATTCGGTCTGAATTACACAGTGTGATGACAATGAATTGACATAAAGACGTCAATAAGCAGAGAACAAAGCCAGCTTCGAACCAACATAGTTTCATTCCTTCAAACAACACAGGATATAGAATAAAAAAGTATGAAAATAGCGGTGGACAATTTGCTTACCATTATCTTTGCCGTTCACTGTACAAACCTCAACTCTTAACATTAGCTAAGAACTGATTTCAGACTTTAGAAAATTGTGTCAATTTACATATTTTATCTGCAAGATGGTAACATATAGATAAATTTTATAATTTGGGAATAGCAAACAGGTAAATGTGCATTAATGGATATAGTTGCACATTATCGTTAAACTTATAACAAAACAATGTGAACATTGTCAAACAAAGACCTATAAAAATACATAAAAATATAAAAAAAGACCTAATAACGGAAAAAAACGACGTATAAATGTGATCCAAATTAATTAATTAACTTCATTTTAATTAGATATTTAATGAATAAAAAATACAAAATTCTGGTGGTATGGAACACAGTGCGAAAAAACTGAAAGGTTCAAAACAAGAGAAAGTTGCCACTTACAGCGCTTTTTTCCAGACAAGTTACGGTTAAAGGACATTGTACCGTACCTGCTTTAGTCGTCAAAAAATGTTTTTCTCTCGTTTCAGGGATGGTTTCTGTTTATTTCTTTACTACAGAAAGGATGTTCAAGAGGTGATGAACTGATGATGATTCGAATTGAGAATGGGCAGTAAAAACGTAGTCGAAAGAAGGTGAAGTTGCAAAAAAAAAAAAAAAAGCCGTTAAGACCTTTAAGAAGGCTAAAAAAGGACCAATAAGCCAAAAAGGACAAATAAAACCACCTTCTTCTGGCCTACAATGACCTAAAATCAACATATATATTATGTTGGGTCTCGTCTTCGGACACTAGGAAAAAAAAGGATTTTTCCTCAACTTTCGACCCCTAATAATTAATTTCCGTCGAACTTACTGGAAGGTAAGGATAAGGTTGGAAGCATACCGTTTTGAATTGACATCGCCTAATATGATCTATACACGCTATGCATAAAATATTAATCAGGAATTTAACTTTTCATCAACCGGACATAATATCCTTTTTTGTTATTCAATAAATATTTTGTATTTGATTTTTATCATTAATTTCTTTGCTAGGAGAGTTGTTTTTATACAAATTTTGTTGATCTTAACTACACGTACGCTAGATAATGAATATGTGCTGCTGTTATATCTCTATTCTTCTACCGTTTTCTTACTTATCCATATAATAATAACAATAACAATCTTAATTGATTTACTTATTTTAATAATTATTAATTATAAACATTAATGTTATTATTATTTTTTATTAATAATTTTTGTTGCGAGGATTTTTAGGAGAAGATTATTGTGGCGGGGGGAATCCTCCTGTTCCCCCAGGTTTACGCACCCTGCGTATAACCTTGTGAATAGACTTTAAAAAAATGTACGGGATAAATAGAAAAGTGAATGACGATGATGACAAGGCAGTAACTTGTAAGCCAACGAGGTACGTTACACTGAGGTATAAAAAAAAGGGGGGAGAGTGAAGCAGGAGCTCAAATTGATGGCTCCGCTCGGCATGTCCTCTCCTCAATACCGAATTACCTGCCAGACAGCATTCCGATACAAAATTACCCGTACAAGAAGCGTGACGTCAGTTATTACGGCACACAGGGGAGTTCGTTCATTCATGGTTTTCCACTCTCTCCGTCGTTGGCAAGATATGAATGGCCGAAGTGACAAGTCACGCTTTCGCAGCGAGTTGTTGGTTGTTCTTTTGAAGGAGGTATATTTCTTTGCACTTTGTGTGTTTGGAAATAGCCCAGATTTTCGAAATGTCTTTCAAGATCGCACAATATCTAGGCCGCCCTATAGTTAGATGTGATTTCATCTTTCAAAATCTTCAATTTATTGTCAGTAGATGCAATAAGGTGTAAACTTTTACATCTGCTGATTGAAAACATGGAATTACTGGGTTTGGTGTCACCATAACTGTAATTTCAGTTAAGAGTGAGTAACGAAATTATTAGAAATAAATTTTCACATTTGTAGATAAGTAGATACACATTACAGAACTATCCAATTTTATTGTTTTTTTTTTATGCTGAGCGTTGGAGAGTTACTAGGCAGTGGGATGGGTGGAATGGTGAGATGGGAAACTTCCCTATTAATACTATTACAATTCTATTAACACTGGCGTACGTAGGGGAGCTGATGGGATTAGAGGCTCTCCGAAACTTTGAGAATGAAAATTTTCAAATGAAAGCAATGAAGAACTCTTGAGAAAGTGGTCAAATGCAACCTCCTCTTAAATGACCTCCTATTATCATTTTTGTCTCTGAACAACATTAAAAACGAAATCAAAACTGGTAATTACGAAATATGTTATTGTGTATGCTTCCCCCCCTCAGAACGAAATTATTTAAAATCCACATTTACAATTCCAGCGTGCAGTAATCCCTCATAAGTTAATGTGTGTGTAAAGGGGGGGGGGGTACGGTGCGTGGGGGGTCGACAATGAACATTTGGAATTGCCACCAGGTATTGAACCATGACCGGCTTCATGGAAGCCGCATGTTAGTTTCGTTCCGATGCGATAACAGCTTGACACCTTTTCAGGGCCAGAGCATAATCACCTCGCTATCAGGACACCATATATTTTATATTAATATTTCATTTCAGCAATTTGTATTAATTATTAAAGAGGACTGGTGGCTGGTAAGGTTGGTGCAAATTGTCGCAGAAAAAACGATAACTTAAGCATAGTGCCATTCCTTGAACCTCCTGGAAAAATTCCTGCGGACTCCCTTCACTTTGACATGTAAGTCTTGTAGGTCGTATCTATCCCGATAGAACAAATAGCAGGTTTGTAAGTGTATAATAGCATCCAATCACAACACCATCTGTTCACGTAACGTTTTATTTTCTACGAGCTTTACAAGACCTACAAGAGAACAGGAAAAGGAGGCGTGCTCAGAAAGATTTTGTCATCGACATCACAGGAAGACTTCTTTCTTCTTCTTCCTTTTTTTAAAAGTTGAGTTTGTGGATGAACCCCCTTGAGCAAATACATCGACTCATTAACGGAAGAGCGAAAATCTTCCTGCTGTTACAAGTTGTTGGCCGCGGAATCACCCTATTTCACTCTTTTTTTTTCTTTCTTTTTTCTTGCGAGAGTTGCTTCGCTCCACCTCTTACAGAAGTCGTTGCGTGCTGCTCTCTAGCGGGTGATTAATGTAACTATGTGAGAACGTCGGACTGCGAATTGCAGCACATACGCCAAGACCTTCTGTTCACGAAACTGCTTGCAATTGGTTTATGACATAACAACACACAGTGACTATATAATTTAATATTGCATACAAACTTAGAGTTAAATATCTTGCGAGCAAATTTTTACTTAAGAAAATTGCCAACACGACATCTCCGATCATACCAAAACTGCAATTGTTAGACTCTTTGATGCTCAACAGACGTACAGCAAAATATAAATCCAGATTAACTATACTATATTATGCTTATAAGGACATTAGTAAATTTCAAGCTAATATTATTCGTTTACCTAATGCACCATGCTTCATGACAGACTACTTTAATATGATATCTCCCTGAGGATTCATTTTCCTGCCTACCCAAGTAGAGTTTTCAAGAAGACAATCCCTACAATTTCAAATAATATATATCAAGACTACATACATTCAAAATTACAATGTGAATATCACATATATACAGATGCTTCAAAATCAACGTCTGGAAAAACAGGAGCAGCATTTATTTTACTGTGATTATTCTACAGAATTCTAAATTTTTCCTTTGCCATCGTATCTGTCCATTTACACTGCAGAAGCTTTTGCAATACGACAGGCATTGCTTTATGTACAAAAGAAGAAGTTAAATTCAGTTCTAATTGCAACCGATTCAGCCTCTGTGCTAAATTCTTTACAGTTTGCATCATGGTCATGTCATACGGAATGGTACATTGTTAACATAAGAATACTCACACTGAAATTAACGAGATTGGGATATGATATCAACTTTATTTGGACACCTGGACATTCTTTAATAGAAGGGAACAATATAGCAGATACTTTGGCAAAATATGCAGCGAATCAAACAATCCAACGGCCGCTTTCAATAAAGATTCCGTCCGTAGTTTTGGAATCACACACTAGAAAAATACTATTTACTGACTGGCAAAGCTTGTGGACAAATACTGGCACTCAATGCGGTAAGGCCTACTATTCTATACAAGAAAGAATTCCAAAGGAATGTTGGTTTTAACAGATTCAACTCTCCCGGAGTTCCCTCACAACTATAATGCGCTGCAGGTTAAATCACACTATCGCCGCAGCTCACCTGTACAAGAAGAATTTAGTGACTTCTCCAGTTTGTTTGTGCAATGAATATACTGCAACTCCAAACCACATTATATTTCAATGCAAATTTTATGAAACTTACAGAGAACCATTTTTACAGGAATTGTACAGGAGTGGACATCAAGCGCCACTGACACTGCCTTGTTTACTGACTTCACCTTCATCCTCGGTAATCTATATTCTTACAAAATATCTTAATAAGTGTAATATAATTCTGTAAAAGTGTAATGAAATTTGGAAACTATTTATTATGAAAGGAATAATTGTGAGTAAATATTATGTGCATACATGTATATAATACCAATTGATAAATTGTTAACTGGTGCATGGATTTTGTCCACAACCAATAAATATTTTATATCCACCTTGAATCATGGTGGAAAATGTTAGCTCCCTCTCACATATGCATTACTAATTTACGTATGTAACTTATTTACTACATAGCTATGGGTATAGTAGAGGGATAATGATTAGATTGACTCTATTTTTAATTATGCAATTCAATTCATTACAGAAGTATGGAAAGGTTTAACGAGTGTTTTTATGTCACTCTGTACTCTGAGCAATTTTTAGTAACCACGATGGCATCCAAACATAAGAACAATATAGTAACAAGATTATCTGTGTACCATACGGGCACAGTTAACAAGGTGGTGGAAATGGACGATATTCAACGAACAGCTTCTTCCCCCACAATTCATTGCGCGAAATCACTCTTCGCTTCGCCGCCATATTTCGGGCAAACAGATCAGATCCTGCGTTGAAAACATGTCGGGTAAACATTGTGTGTATGATCTTTGCCGAAGTGATTCAAAGTATAATTATCGTGATCATTTGAGGAATGTGTACGTATAAAATATCACAAATTTCTCGCTGTAAGGTGGCTTCTCATGCGGTTTTCTTAATATGTGCAAATCCGTTTGCTCGGTTTCATGTTTTTTTTTCTCTCCCAAAGTGCACTGCGTGATGACGTTAAGTTGAATATAATCCATTACGATACTCCGATGCAGTGACAAGTATTGGTGTAAAATTAACAGAAAATTCAACTCTAGCAGGTGTGTTAATATCGCCGTTGTGTTGTCTGTTTATGAAAAGATTGTTGTTTTGTCTAATATTGTAATTAGCTGTTATATGTGGCTAAACCAATTGCATAGACAATCTGGGTCATAGCTTGATGCCACACAGAACTAGGGGGTAATCTATTCTTTGAATAATAATTCTCAATGTCCTCATAGACATTGTAATTATAAGATGTACCAAAGAAACAGTGAAATGTAGTTGGTTCATTTCTGAAAAATGAATGTTCTTTGGAACTATTATTTGGCAGATTCTTCTACCCAATTTTTTTTTTTTGCAACTCTGGCGATTTGTTATATATTGATAGGTAACATGATAACGACTAGATAAAGGCACTTCTTTCTAAGCTTTTACTTATCAGCATCCTAAAATTGTCACGTTAATATATAAAAAGACAGTTAAGAGACATCAAAACTTTAGATATATTCATATCAATATGGACTTTACTTTTGTCCTAGTTGACATATGATGGCGTGAAATCGACTTTCAATAAACCTCGATAATCAAGTAAAGCACACTTAAAGATAAATTAAAATATGGGATTCGTGAATGTCAATCCGAAACGATTTGGGACTCCGTACAGTCAACTATGAGTTGGTATCATTAGGAATTCTGAAGGGGTTCAGAAGGATCTCTAAACTTATCGAAAGCCCATTTAAAAAAATATGTTTTGTACGCTTGTGAAAGTGAAATGAAACGTTTTCAACAATCTAAAATAAGTTATAAAAAATGATGTATTCTGTGTCTAATTGTAAAAAAAAGGTAAAGTGCTCCCCAGTGCATAGCATAGCACTACGCCATGAAGGCGTATAGGTGGTGTGGGGGTAACGCCCCACACTTTCTTGATCCGGTCGTGAGTGGGGGTGATGTGATCAGCATCACGCCCCTGACCGCCTTTACCCCCAAGGGTTTCCCCCAGGTACCCATGTTATTCAACGCTGGGTGGGCGCCGGGGCCGCTTCCATCGTTAGAAATGTTCCCGGATTTGAACCGGTCGGGGATCGAACCCGGGGCCTATAGCATGGTAGTCAGACGCGTTACCGACTGAGCCACCGCGGCCTAATTGTAATATGACAAACTATCATATTTTTTTGATTTTGCACAGGTACTATCTTCATAGTACATGTGTGGTGGGCAACGTTCTGTCCTTGTTTATTTCCCGGATATGGGCTGATATGAGGGACGTCAAGGGGCGAGAAAGGTAAGTTGAACATGTTTAGTTTTTCACTTTTTTGCTGTTCATTGACTATTGAAATAGTAACTAACTCTCTAGTCTTCTTAAACCCGAAGGTTTATGGCTGCAGCAACACAAGCCTTCCATCTGTCCCTATCCTGGGCAAGATCAATCCAATCTTTTCTATCCTTACCAATTTCCTTTAGGATCATCTCTACCATCAGGTTTCCCAGCAAGAATCCTGTAAACTCTTCTTTCCTTTCCAATTCGTGCCACATAGCCTGCCCACCTAAGTCTTCTTGATTTAATCGTTCTAATATGGACAGGAATACAAATTATGTAGTTCTAAATTAGTCGCTATACTTCAAGAGTAACTTAAACGTTAGTAGTTACTTCCTTGTGTTTTATATAACTGTGGAATTTAATTTAGTCTTCTAGCCAGTAGCTTAATCGCAACGGTATAGTCTCGCACCTCGAGATCAATGGATGATATTCAGCGAACAACTTCCCCCACAATTCATCGCGCGAAAGCACGCTCCGCCGCCATATTTCAGGCAAACAGCCTGCGTTGAAAACATTTCACAACGGTGCTTCACCCATTACGTCACGTTGTTAATATGTATCAAAGAAGATCAACGTCTCTGTTTTCGAAGTCACTCTCTTTTTTAAAACTTGTCTGAGCTTGTTCCGTGTATCTTTCGTGATTCATCTGTTATGAGTCATTAGATCTCTCTCTAGCTGCGAGATGCTGCAACATGACACACGGTGCCCACTGACTCACCAGCCCAGCCGCCCCCAACAATGCAAGGCCACGTGCTCGGAACATTGACACGCCTTGCACCTCCTTCCTCTTTACTCATGCAACAATTAGAATGCAATATTTAACATGCGCCGTCGGTGTGAACGCTGGAAGAACCGCAAATGTTGTATGCAGCTGCTTGATATAACGTGTTTTACACAATGTTGTCAACTGTTTACATGCAGTTATATTTGTCCAAGGCACAGTGGCGAAGCTAAAGGGGGGGCTCAGAAATCCGGCTGCTTTCAGTGGCCGAACTCTTTTTGTTTCATTAACATTTGGCGCATACATAATTTTCAACTGCACAATTTGTATTCCTGTCCAGATATTATTAGATAATTAAATCAAGAAGACTTAGGTGGGCAGGCCATGTGGCACGAATGGGAGAGGAGAGAAGAGTTTACAGGATTCTTGTTGGGAAACCTGATGGTAAGAGACCTGTAGGAAGGCCAAGACGAATCACTTTAAGATGGACTTAAAGGGAATCTGTAAGATTGGATTGATCTTGCCCAGGATAGGGACAGATGGAAGACTTGTGTTGCTGCAGCCATAAACCTTCGGGTTTAAGAAGACTAGAGAGTTAGGTTAACATTTGGCACACGCAGGAGTGTAGTAGAAGTTTCAGCGAAAATGCAGGCTCGACCAGGACTCGAACCCGGGTCTCTGCCATTGCTCAACCACTGAGCTACCGAGCCGGTCAGGCCTCGCCTAATTTTTCTTACACCTATGTGGATTCGTCTCTGCAAGTGCTATCGCAACGGGATCTGTTGCCTTTGAAACATTGCAGCCGCCGATGTTCACGTTACCTTGTTCCTCCCAGAGTAGAAAAGCAAATTACATGAAGATTTGTTAAGAATAGAATTGACTTAGAATATCTCAAAGCATGGGCGTCGCCAGAAACTTTCCTAGGGGGGTCGAATCGAAGATGTCGAGGCCACCCCTTTCCCTCAAAAATATTGTGGCACAGACCAGTGGCACATGCAGAAGTTTGTCAAGGGGGGTTCACATTTAAAATTATTACATTATCGGTATTTTAAATAATGTTATTATTATTATTATTATTATATTATAACTAGTAGCAGCAGCACCAGTAGTAGCAGTAACAGTTTCAGTTTAGTTTATTTTAGCACCCAATAAATTTATTACATGAATAATATAGTACTTATTACAACAAAGATTACATAATAGTTACTTCTAACAATAGTAGGAGTAGCCAGCAAACGCAGTAGGATAAGAAACTTCAAAACGTGAAAGTTACAAATTAGCAGTTTCAGTGTTGCAAATTATGAAAGTTTCGTACCAAATTCGATATCTCAAGACCGTTTTTAAACAATGATGCAAAATGAAGTGAAATAAAGTGCTTCGTTTATAAATTGCCATAAATTGAAAAAAGTAGATGGAAATTTCCAGGGGGATAGACCGACCTGGTTCGACCCCCCCCGCCGATGCCCATGTCTCAAAGTGATTGTAAAAACTCTCAAACTTCTGTACTGAA
Organism: Lepisma saccharinum; assembly: GCF_977018435.1. Classification (NCBI taxonomy): domain Eukaryota; kingdom Metazoa; phylum Arthropoda; class Insecta; order Zygentoma; family Lepismatidae; genus Lepisma; species Lepisma saccharinum. The sequence continues at coordinate 55,645,366 of NC_139255.1, forward strand.
ACCTATCTAATCTGTTCACTAGAAAAAAAATAGGAATCGAATGGATTGAGATGATATGAAGGTTAAATTACCTAGAGCTTTAAATTCATCGTAGCCTTTGACAGTAAACTCCTCATCATCCTTCTTATCTTACATTAGGCTACTCCTGAAAAAAAAAAGGAGCATTTCATATGGGAAAGAGGAAAAAAAAGTAGCATCATTTTCAGCGCTCGATCGGTCGTCTGTTGCCTAGCAACAACGAAAATACAACAGTGTGACGTTTTCTGATCGCGTGACGCTGCTACCTATTTGCCAGGGGACAGTTGGGCCTATCTATCTGTTTGCTCTTTCTCTCTCTCTCTCTCTCTCTCTCTTTCTCTCTGGAGTGAGTAGCCTCATCTCCAGTGAACGATTTCAATCACGAACCTTAATTTATCTTCCTCGCCGGAACGGGATCTGTCATTTAACTGTCACACGAAACAAAACTTCTTTCGGCTCCCGTCGCCTGGCAACCAAGATTCAAACCGGATAACTGGATGGAAACAAAACAGAAACGGTATTGAATGGTGGCTGTCGCTGCTATTCGATAAACGACCGCCGTGGCTGCGAGCGCAGAATGTTTTGCGGTCTTCGGTTGATGCGAGGGAAACAGCTTTCGGAAGAGCCAATGGGAGGGCGCCTCGTTAAGCGACCGAAGAGGATTGGCCGCTTCAAACTTTCTTGGCGGGAAAATCGAACGCAGTACTTCTAATTCGTTATTGATTCTTGTTGGGAAACCTGATGGTAAGAGACCTGTAGGAAGGCCAAGACGAAGATGGAGGGACAACGTTGAGATGGACCTAAAGGAAATCGGTAGGGATGGAAAAGAGTATATAGATCTTGCTGAAGATAGGGACAGATGGAAGACCTGTATTGCTGCAGCCATGAACCTTCGGGTTTAAGAAGGCTAGAGAGTTAGTTAGTTAGTTATTGATTGAGTTGGTGTCTTAAGTCCACTTTATGCACAGTAAGCTTAATCGGGACTGGACCAACAGTTTAAATTGGGACCCGAACCACTATGTGCCTCCACCGGTATCGAGCCCGGGACCCCTTGATTACAAGGCGACGACGCTACCACTGCGTCATCGTGAGCCTTCTTATTTGTTATTCTTCTCTGTTTCATCATATCAGTTTTACCCTGTATTCTAAATTTTTCACCTAGGTCGACCTTTTTTGCAGCTGCCACCGGGAATCGAACCCGGGACCGTTCGCACCAAAGGCGAGAGCGCTAACCATTCAGCCACGCGGGAGTCGACTGAACCACCGCGACTCTAGATTAGCGATCGATTGATTGAAATAAAAGTACGTCAGCACTTAGGTTATTTGCTCACAATTTGAACTTCGTTGACACTTAGCACCCTGTGTTAGGCATGATGGTAAAATATCTGTGAACGCGCGTCCTTGGGAGACAGATAAATTGAATTCAAATGAATAAATTATGAGAAAATATATTTAAAATAAAATACGCAGTTCTGTTTTGTGCGGACATGTTTCAAACAAAAGGTAGCAAGTTCCAGCCACATCCTTACTTAGGTCTCGAGGAACATCTTACTGAAGGAAATCCGTAGAAAGTTGGGGTCAAAAATACAACAAGCCGCCTGTCCTAGTCGTCGAATTTTCTCAAACTTTTTCAAGCGCTATTTTGATCTTATTTCGTTGGTTAAACCACTGTAATTAATTTAATGGGGGGAAATTCCCAAGGTTGTTTAAACTATGGTAAGTAAACAAAAATGCACTTTCACAGCTTCTCCGAAAATAGATGCATAAATTGAACATAGACCCTAAGTCATCTGAAAAATAATAATCCCATAAACATTACAACATTACAAGACTCATCAGGTTATCGTTGAACGTAGTGATGTGCAATTACGCGTAAACAACGATAGTCTACATTCTACGCGTAGACTATTTTATACACATATAACGTAATCTATGTAAACAACATGGCGAAAGGTGATGACTTAGCAAAGGGCGCCGTGGAAGTAAATCAAAATTAGACTACGTATCAGTTGCTGATGTATAAGGAGAACTTTTCATACGCTCTCCTCCAAATTCGAACAACTTCTCACCTAGGAAAGAAACCTAACATAGGAAATTTTCTAGTGTTTTATAGGGAAAAGACTACTTTTGCCTCACGACTGCCATCTGTTGTTTTTTTCATACTATTTATCTTTTTCTTGGAAGAGAAGAGAAATTTTGTTGTAAATAGGATTGTTTTCAGATCGTTAGGAACCAATATAGTTGAAAATGTCACTTTCCTTTCATGAAAGCCTTGAAAATTAATTTTAATGCACTTTAGATTGTCTACGTAGTCTATGTAAACTACAGCCCAATGTAATCTACGCGTAGATTACGTGTAGACAACGCATGTAGACGTAAACTTATAGTGTACGGCACATCACTGGTTGAACGTAAACACAACATGGCCGCTACGCCACGCATGCGCGATGACTGCATTTAACGAGGGAACGTTTCAAAATCCTCGCAAAAACATTTCTTCGAAATATTCCAAATGAAAGAAAGATGATACGTTGCGCAAACTATTCAATGGAACGATGACATTGTAATGTTTCTGAAACAAAACTGACTTCGTGTGGAGCTCTCCGTAACGTCAACGCGTAACCATTATGTTAGAAACGTAAATGAGAGATTGCAATATTTCTGAAATATGTCTGAAACTTGATGTGCTGTATAGTATACTAATAGAGGAGAAGTTCTAAATATGGGCGAAGGTTTAAATATGGGTTTTGGAGTTATCAGCGCTCCCGAGTGCTGCAGCCTGGCAGAGGCTATTGGAACTGGTTATCTGTCAAGGACAAAGGTTGAGGCGCCAATTCGCAAGAGAAAGTGGTGGTTAGTTTCGGCTTTGGACGCTGTTATACAATTGCGACCTCCGAAAACTTTTTGCAGGTTTGTTTTAACTCTGCGTTTTCTGAATTCTCATCTGCTTTGTATAGGTTATGATGTTAGCGGTACATAAAACAAATGTGGACTTTTATAACGCCATGATTTGTTTGCGAAATATGTACTACAGAGAGCGAAAATAAATTGAAGAAGAAAAATAGCGGGATGGTCTAAATATGGGCTATGACATGAGGTCTAATGTTGAGATCACATTTTCAACAAATATTTGGATGTTTTTCTTAATTTAGATTTTTCCCATTCCGCGTGATTTTCAAAACATCAGATTATTCATAAATATGAATTTTATAATGTTTTAAATGACTGTTTTTTAAAATTGTAATTGCTTTTTGTGATATTGTCACTAGTAGCCCATATAAAAAAGGTAAAGTGCTCCCCTGTGCATAGCACCACGCCATGAAGGAGTATAGGGGGTGTGGGGGTAACGCCCTACACTTTCTTCATCCGGTCGTGAGTGAGGGTGATGTGATCAGCATCACGCCTCTGACCGCCTTTACCCCCCAGGGTTTCCCCCAGGTACCCATGTTATTCGACGCTGGGTGGGCGCCGGGGCCGCTTCCTTCGTTAGAAAAGTTCCCGGATTTGAACCGGCCAGGGATCGAACCCGGGACCTTTAGCATGGTAGTAAGACGCGTTACCGACTGAGCTACCGCGGCCACAGTAGCCCATATTTAGACCACAATTTTGAAATACATCGTTGGCAGTGCTTCGAGAGTCTTGTTGGCCCAAGACTGCGTAGAAGTGAGGTTGACTTTTGCCCTCTCTAAACGTTACACCTTACACCCACAAATTAGAGAAAGCGTCTGAGAATATCCAAACGATTTCCTTCGTTCAGCTCTTGAGGGAGAGAGCTGATCTGGTCGCCAGAATGCGAAAGAGATTAAGCGCGATTAATCCGTTTCGCTCTTATCCTTTCGACCTTAATACGTTTTGCGGTTGTTCCTTTCGCGCTAATTCCAGTTTTCAATTTTGGTTTCGCGATTAATCCGTTTCGCGGTTGTTCCTTTCGCGCTTATTAAAGTTTTCAATTTTGGTTTCGCGACTAATGCGTTTCGCGGTTGTTCCTTTCGGGCTTATTCCTTCGTGTTTATTCCGTTCGCGCTAGTTCCGTTTCGCGGTTATTCCACCGCGTCAGCTGATCATTGACCCGTAAACGCAGCTCCAACTATTTAAGATTCTGAGCCGCCTTTGGCCGGATGCGGTGAATGGAAGGCCATTTCTCGGTGGCGAATTTCACGTTGTGCCGAGAGGATTCTAAAAAAACCCAACCCGTTTCGGTTTGGAAGTTCACCTGTCCTTCTGGAGACACCCAGTGGCTACCGTGGAGCTCCGATGCTCTCTCAGATAGGCCAGTTTTTCTCCATCGCTTCTCCCGACGTCCGGTCCTCGCGTGCAGCGGCTTTCGGCACGGCTCCGGGCAGGTGTCTGCGCCGCTTCATCCTTCCTCCTGCATCACGACATCCATTGTCTCTGCTGCTCGTGTCCAGGAGCTCCCCCTCGAGTATCCTCTTTCGATGTTTGGACTCGGTCAGTGTTGCCACAATCTGAGGGCAAAATTTCCCCTTCATCTCATATAATAATAGTTTAATATAATAGATTAAATGGAATTTTGAAAAGAAAGTTTGGAAAACAAGTGCACAAGTTACTTACTCTCTAGCATTCTTAAACCCGAAGGTTTATGGTGCAGCAATACAAGCATCCATCTGTTCCTATCCTAGGCAAGATCAATCCAATATTTTCCATCCTTACCGATTTCCATTAGGTTCATTTCAACGTTATTCGTCTTGGCCTTCCTACAGGTCTCTTACCATCAGGTTTCCCAACAAGAATCCTGTAAACTCTTCTTTCCTCTCCCATTCGTGCCATCCATCTAAGTGTTCTTCATTTAATTATTCTAAAAATATCTGGAGATGAATACAAATTATGTAGTTCTAAATTAGGAAACCTTCTCCACTCGTCTCCTCATCCCTGTTAGGCCCAAATATGGAGAACAGATGAGAAAATAATTTGAAATATACTGTCTTTGCCCCCCACCCCAGTTTTAGCACGTTGCCCTCCCGGTTTTGGAACCCAATCGCCGTCACTGCATATACCGGGTGGTCCAAAAGTCCCGGAACGGTCACATATCGTGAGAAATACACATCGAATCGGGAAACGAAAAAATAAGTGTTGAATAAGTGAAAGAAAGTTATTAAATGATATCACACTTGATTTCCCACCCCGCCCCTTGGGGGTGGGGCTGGGGGCAACTGTGAAATTTTAAATGGAAACCCCCATTTTGTATTGTAGAATCGGAAAGAGGACTTCATTCCGCGTCCAACGAACTATCAACCATCCTCCTAGCTCAATTAGGAACGGAGATAGGGCGATTTTAAAAAAAATCAAGGATACGTATCTCTGCCCCTAATTTAGCTAGAGTGAAATCTATTGCAGATTCGGAATCTGCACGTCAAGACCTTTCGATAGAGTATATGGAAGGGGAGTCTACGATCACATGCAGATTCCGAATCTGTACTCGCTTTCACTCTAGCTCAATTAGGGACGGGGCTGGGGAATCAAGTGTGATATCATTGAATAGCTTTCTTTCACTTATTCAACACTTATTTTTTCGTTTTTCGATTCGATGTGTATTTCTCATGATATGTGACCGTTCCGGGACTTTTGAACCACCCGGTATATTTACATCCGCAATGATATCAATTTTTTTTAAACACACTGTACTGAAATAAAGGAATGTAGTATAGTGCTATATTTGGGAAATTTATAAGCTATAGCTCTCATGAAATGGTCACTATCGATCTTTCATGATAACATAATAATAATAATACAACTGGTAATAATAAAATAATCCTGTATAGCCAAGTGGTTAGCGCTCTCGTCTTTGGTGCGAGAGGTTCCGGGTTCGATTCCCGGTGCGTGCCCCGAAAATTTCGGCTTCAAGAAGAAGCGGGCTCCGTTCACGAAAACCAGAAAGACAGTAGCGATGGGATTCGATGCGCTGACCACGTGTCACCAAATGAAAAACCGCTCTGGTAGGCACTGGCCCTCAGTGATGTGCCGTAGACTGTAAGTTTACGTCTACATGCGTTGTCTACACGTAATCTACACGTAGATTACATTGGGCTGTAGTTTACATAGACTACGTAGACAATCTAAAGTGCACTAAAATTAATTTTCAAGGCTTTCAAGAAAGGAAAGTGACATTTTCAACTATATTGGTTCTTAACGAAATGAAACGAATCCTATTTACAACAAAATTTCTCTTCTCTTCTATCAACTATGGAAGAAGAAAAATAGTATGCAAAAAACAACAACAGATGGCAGTCGTGAGGCAAGAGTGGTCTTTTCCCCATAAAACAGTAGAATATTTCCTATATTAGGTTTCTTCCTAGGTGAGAAATTGTTCGAATTTGGAAGAAAGAGTATGAAAAGTTATCCTTACACATCAGCAACTGATACGCAGTATAATTTTGTTTTAATTCCACGGGGCCCTTTGTTAAGTTATCATCTTTCGCCATGTTGTTTACATAGATTACCTAATCTACGTGTATAAAATAGTCTACGTGTAGAATGTAGACTATCGTTGTTTAGGCGTAGACGCACATCACTGCTGGCCCTTCAAGGGCTGTTTCGTAACGGAGTTTAGTTTAGTAATAATAATAATAGTAATAAGTAGTTGTAGTAGCAGTACTATCGTTGGCCAATGTTCTTACGTATGAGAACAAATTCACATACATACAGCTTGCCTTCTTGCTACAGGGGAAGATGCACGAGATTCGGGCATGATGTAAAGTTGTGTTTCAACCATTAACCATTTCATTTATCCTCGTCGTCGCCTTTGATGACAGTAACATCAAAAGATTACGGATATGAAACTGGAATATTGAGCCTCGTTTCCCTAAAAATGTTATTTTTCATAGAATTTTCCCTGCAGAAAGGGAAATTTTCCTTCGTGTGGCAACACTGTTTCGAACAAGGCAGCCGATGTTTAGACTCTGCGAGAGCAATTACGAGCACCTTACCCACCGCATCTTGTTATTCACTTGTTTCAATTACCCAGAGCTCTGAGAGCGGAAGTCTCCACCGACGTCCATCTGCCTGCGATGGCAACAATACCGCAATAACTCCCTTTGTTGCGTTTTCTGTGGTTAACCGCTAACAAAGCGAATCAGCGATTGTTTTTCTTCCTGTTTTCACTGGCTGTCTGCCACTGCATCCGTGCACCAGTGGCATGCCCACATGTGACCCAACATTGCCTCCAAAAGGAGGCTCAAATGCTCAAATTCTTGAGAAGATGGCAAAATATTACTGACTGCTATTCTCCGTTCACTGCAAGAACGAAGCCAGTGTAAACAAAACCACGTGACTTCTGGGAAATAGTTCCTTTCCCAGCTTATTAATCCCGAATCACGGCCGGGCATGCTCCTTGCGAGATGTCCTTTCATCAATTTCATCATATCGTCACTCATTCATCTTCGCGATTAACCATAAGGGTCAGAAAAGTGAAGTACAATAAATCAAATCAATCGATGAAATCAAACATTTATCGGTATCGGTGGGAATCGGTAAGAGTGTAGGTTAAAAGCGGTATCGGCTGAACCATATTTACATTACATAATACAGGGCTACTATAAATGATTCATTCGATTTCAAAACATTGTATTTTCCAAAGCATTGGACATACAGATATATGAATGATACATGAAAATAACTGTTAACTCATCAAATTTGCATCGTGACACACCAGTTGGCAGCACGAGTGCAGTGCTTGTACAAAATGGCGACAAACCTAGAAAAGAGTGTTGTGTGTTGGAATATGCGAGATGTTCATCTGCTATTGCAGTGCAGCGTGCATTCAGAAGAGAGTACAAAAAGCAACCACCATGTATACGCATCAATGCTTCTCCGATGGCCTTGACAGGGGATTGCTTGACTACCGCTTGGATGTGTGTCGTGTGGCCAGAGGGGCACACACAGATCATTTGTAGAATGTGAGGAAAACTTGGTGAGTTTACAGTTATTTTCATGCATCATTCATATCTGTATGTGCAGTACTTTGGAACAACAGTGTTTTGAAATCGAATGAATCATTTATAGTAGCCCTGTTTATACAGCACAAATGGCACACCGAGTTACGCCATCTATGTATGGTTCGTGCCTGGTGCTTACAATTTAAACAACTAAAGTATTCTTCCTTAGGTGCACTATATACGTTTTAAAGTATGTATTTAAGCAGTGCCATTGATTTCTACGTAACACCTTTTTACAGGAAACGTTATTCCTCTCGGTTTAATAGTTATGGGCTTTTAAAAGTGTGAAGTGATAAATTGCTTACATCTCACTCGGCCGCCATTACACTCGTGACCTAGAGATCGCTTCTGATTGGTCATGCTACTCGAAATGTTAAGGAAATTACAGTAGAGTCAAGGAACCGGTGTGCAACACAGTGCAGAATGGTTATTTTGACAAAATTCTGTTTTCCTGCTGGCTGCTTCGGGGAGGAGGGATTGTAATGTTGTCTCCTCTTGCCCAAGCGGTGGGCGTAATTGGTTGTTTGACCGCGAGTTCCTTCGTAGGCAAACGCGGCAACAGAGAGTCACTGCCAGAAAGATGGGTCCCGAGCTGGAAGATACCGCGATTTCACTAATCGCGATTAAAATTAACCGATATGCCATCTGGTGGGATTTTCAAGAAGTACTCTAAGTAGGATACGTTGTGTTGAAGTCGTTTAAAGCATGGGGAATATGCGAGAGAGTAAGGTCTACTGTTCAGGTTTTTTTTGTTGTTCTAAATCGTTTTATGGGTAAGAACAAATTAAAAGTTTTCATGTGTTTCCATCCCGTGGAATCAACAAAATGAAATTTGTTAATAAATCAGGGAAAACGTAATTAACAGAAGATTTGTATGGGGGATATAACACTGTAATTCGGCAAGGAAATTACGAAGAATGCACGAATCTGCTTGCTTTATTTTTGAGAGATAAATATATATTACCACGAAAGTATAGTTTTAAATTGTACTTTATAAATAAAGCCTTTTTTTTCTTTCGAAAAATCATGAAGCATCTTACCCAATGCGTCCATGTATTACGTATGTGTGAAATTTGGAACAGGTGCAAGTCGAATAAGAGAGAAGATGAAAATAGTTTGAGAATGAATTAATGTCAAATGTAACCAGAAAAAAAAGTGGATATGCTAATGTTACTGTTTCATTCAGTACGATGTCCTTTTCAGTGAGTATAGCCTGGTCATGAAATCGTGAATATTATTATTAAACCAGCCTTTCTCTTTCGAGAAAGAACTGCAACGATATGTTCGCAATTTTCTCCTGTCCCAGCTTTTCAAGTACAGGTCAATTTCAATTCCTTTATTTTCAAATAATTTCCGAGAAGCCCTGTTACAACATTACGTGCAGATGATACAGCACTGCTTTGGACAACCCGTGCATATACATAGTTTCGTCTGCATTTTCCGTGTCATTTTTGCCTGTCATAAATAAATGCTTCGTTCTCAGTACAGTTTAACGTTTGTTAGAGTACCTGGAATTCACATCGCATTCGCAAAATTATCAATAATGCGTAATTTAAACGTTTTCTATCATACCAGTCTTGACAACACGCTGCTATTTTGTACTACTGCTGAATGTAGTCAAAGATTTACTTAGAGCGGCCATATTGGAAGCGACACTAGCGCTCAGGTGGTAATTTTAATCGCGAATAGGACCGATCCTTTCCGTGGAAAACACCATGGAATATGCCATGATATCAAAATGTTATAACTTTACACGATAGAATTCGACTGCAGCAGAAATGTTAAGAAATATGCTTTCGTCTTTCATCTTTGGCCAGAAAGTTCCCTAATACGCGATACCACTTGAGAATCATCTCGTGTATCTTCGTGGACTCTTTTACAATTTGAATCTGTAGTTCGCTCGCAGCAAACTGATTTCCAAGGATTCCACAGAGACGCGACTTCTTCCAGTTGATTTTGTTTTGCCGTCTCCAGCCTGGATTCCAGTCCTCTCGCGGCCAATGAGATGTTTTCTCTTAATAATCGAAAGAAGCCGGTGGAATGCGGCGAAGCAGCTGCTCGGGATGCTCCGGAGCTCCTCGTGCTGGCCACAAGCGCTCATCGCCAAAAACCTGTATGGGGCTTCCTGTGTTAGTGTTGCCACCCTACACTTAAAAATTGTACCAACAATGGTTACTTTTATTTGCATTTCCGATATGGCTATTTTTCGTCAACCTTCTTCTCCATTCCATCCTGATGAACCTTTATTTCCTCCTCCATTCCATGAATTCATCATTCATCCTCATCGTTACGATAACTCATGGAGGTACGAAATGGCCTCCAATATAGGCATATAAAATGGAGAAAGAGAAATTGAAGGAAATGAGAGGATGGAATAAAAAAAATTGAAGAAAAAGAAAGAAAAGAACATGAAAGAAAATGAAGGATAGAATTAAGCAGAGGAGAGAGGAGAGAAAACTGGAAGGAAAAGCTAAGAAAGTAAGAAGTGATCATTTGTGAAGGTAGAACGGAAAAGAAATAATAACGGACCACTATCTTTGAATCCATCCAGATATTTAGTATTAGAAACGTCATGAAGAGAGTACTTTGTTCTTATTTGTTCAATGCAATCCACGTTTTCAATTCAATATATCAGTCTTTGAAGGGGTTTCTGGTTTAATAAAGCGATTTATCTAAACTCGGTGATAACTAGTACAGGTTGGGGACACTTCTGTCTCCATCGCCGCCCGGGCAGGTATACAAGAAGCTTAATTGGTCCCGGGGCTCTCTCATTTTTGCCCCGAAAGCTGTTCCGGGAAGCAGGAGCGAGTTTTTGCGACGTCTCCGCATGGAACGTGCTCGACACGCACCCAGCATCCGCTGGGCTCCAGACCTGGCCTCTGGAGGGAGAGAGAGAGAGATAGTAAGGAAACGAGGCAGAGAGCAAGATTAACACAGAATGAGAAATAGAGGGGAAGGAGGACATGAAGAGTGAATATAGGAAGGAAAATGTATGTGATAGCTAGGGCTTGGAAGTTAAGAAAAAATCATTTTTTCCCTAGTATCCGAAGACGAGGCCCAATATAATATATGTTCATTTTGGGTCATTGTACGCAGAAAAATATGGGTTTTATTTGTCCTTTTTTGCCTTTTTTGGCGGTTTTTTTGCTTATTGGTCCTTTTTTAGCCTTTTTTAGGTCTTCGCGGCTTTTTTTTTTGCAACTTCACCTTCTTTCGACTACGTTTTTACTGCCCATTCTCAATGCGAATCATCATCACCTCTTAAACATCCTTTCTGTAGTAAAGAAATAAAGAAATATATTTGAACCATCCCTGAAACGAGAGAAAAACATTTTTGGCTAATTTTTCGCACTGTGTGTTCCATACCACCAGAATCTTGTATTTTTTCTATTCATTAAATGTGTAATTAAAACTGAAGTTATTAATTAATTTGGATCACATTTATACGTCCTTTTTTTCATTTCTAGGTCCTTTTTTTGATGTTTTTAGGTCTTTTTGGGTAATTTATAGGTCTTCAACTTCCGAGCCCTATTTATCACACATTCTGTCCTACTCTCACTTTCCTTTGGTTTCTCTCTTTGTTTCATTTATCTCTAGCACACATTCTCTTTCTTTTTCTCTATCATGTTCTACGTCTTCCTTTGTCTTTTCATCTTTCTCTCTCTACTTCACACACACTCGCTCTGTCTTTATAACTTTTTCTATCCTGCTCATTCTGTTTTTAGTTTCTATCTCGCTTTTGTTTCATTTCTCCTTAGCTCACACTTTCTTTCTCTTTTTCATTTTTCTCTGTTCTCTCTTCTTTGTATTGTTTTTCTTTATATTTCTCTCTCTCTCTCTTTCTCTGTCTCATTTCTATCATTTCTTTTTCTATTCTTCTCCTTTCTATTATTTTCTTTGTATATATCTCTTCCTTTTTCTCTTTCATTCTCTCTCTGTCTTTGTTCTTTCTCTCTAGCTCTCAATCTTTCTCCTTCTTTATCACTCTTTCTACCCTTCTGTTTCATTCTTTTCTTTTGTTTTATTCTTCTCTAGCTCACACTCTTTCACTTTCTCCTTTTTCTATATCCCTTCTTCTCTATATATCTATCTCTCTCTCTCTCTTTCTGTCCTGCACAAAAACAATCACTAGTGCTCGGAAGTTGAAGACCTATAAATTGCCAAAAAATGACCTATAAAAAGACCTAGGAATGTCAAAAAAGGACCTATAAATGTTATCCAAATTAATTAATAACTTCAGTTTTAATTACATATTTACTGAATAAAAAATATACAAAATTGTGGTGGTATGGAACACACAGTGCGAAAGAAACTATATGAATGAAATGCATCTTCTTCCAGACATTATATATTTTTTAGATTAACATAATTTGAAAAATCATATTTGGCCTAACCACACTTGGGTTGCAGAAATAGGACTTCGGATCCTATTTCAGTCGTCCAAAAATGTTTTTCCCTCGTTTCAGGGATGGTTCAAATATATTTATTTATTTCTTTTTTAATTTCTTTACAACAGAAAGGATGTTTAAGAGGTGATGAACTGATGATGATTCAAATTGAGAATGGGCAGTAAAAACGTAGTCGAAAGAAGGTGAAGTTGCAAAAAAAGCCATTAAGACCTAAAAAAGGTTAAAAAAGGACCAATAAGCCAAAAAATGCCGAAAAAGGCAAAAAATGACAAATAAAACCCACCCTTTTCTGGCCTCCAATGACCCAAAATGAACATATATTATGTTGGGCCTCGTCTTCGGACACTAGGAAAAAAAGGTTTTTCCTCAACTTCCGAGCCATAGTGATAAAGAATGAGAGAGAGAGAGAGAGAGAGAGAGAGAGAGAGAGAGAGAGAGAGAGAGAGAGAGAGAGATAAAACTGAGGCACAAAAACCAAAACACGAAATGCGTATTCGTGAAATTATTCGGTCCCGGCGAGAACTCAAGCGTGAACATTGCTTACTGACAGTTGACATAATATGGATCATTGACGTTCACAGCACAAAGTGCACTTTTAAAAATCAGATTTGCAGTGACGTCACAGCAGGTTTCGCAACAAGAGGAATTGCTCTGCTCGTGGAAACCAGGCCTTACCACTACCCACAGCTCACTCGATCATCTCCACGTGGCCGAAGCAGAAGAAACTCACCTGCCGCAAACGTCCGCCTTATCTCCACTTCTAGTGCGCAGAAGGCGAGCTATCGGTTATTTTCCTTCAAGGATGATTCGTCACCTGAGGGCAATTTGCGGCGGGAAAATAACCTCCTCCCCCAACCCCCGGAGCGATTTATGTGCGAGCCTCATGAACTAGAATCGATTTGAACCTCCTGTCACTGACGAACACAGACCTTAGTGATCTTCACAACCTTACGCGTTCTGGTGTTACAGCTTTGCACGTATTTCTCTTCTTTGCCGTGCTGCCGACCTTCGTGGCGGAATGGTTAGCACAGAGATCCCGGGTTCGAATCCCATCCAAGGCCGTAGGAGTTCTTTGTCAGTGTCCCTTTGTTAATTTCAAGGATATATTTACTCATCTTCGCCTCCACGATTATCCGCAAGTGGCAGAAGAGTGAAGTAAAATAAAGTAAAGCAATATTTTGCCGTGCTTTCCTGTGTCACAAAAACAGACACTGACCTGTGCTAATGGCGACAATGAGGATGAAAATTGATGCGGTTACCCACAGTGGCCCTGACAGTGGAGTGTCCAGGATCTTGGAAAGGGTGGGTTATGTAAACTTTTTTTAGTAGTCATCCCTCATTTTGCCATCTTTTCCTACCCCCTTGGACACGCCACTGTGCTCAAACCAAAGCGGTTGTCATAGCAACGAGGAAAGAAAGACAAGGCTGATCTATACCTACTTACCTTGATACACAAGAGTGCCTTCCCGATAGCGTAGTGGTAATGTCGTCGCCTTGTAGTCAAGGGGTACCGGGATCGATACCCGAAATAGGGACAAAGTGGTTCGATTTGATGTTAAAATTGTGGGTGCGTCAGCACTTAGGCTATTTTGCACCCGTCACATTATACGGGGTACAGCCCCTTATCTTTACAAAGAACAACTCGAACGTTGCATAAGTAAAATCTTAAAATGTTCTGACTTTCGTTAAAAGCTGAGGCTGTAAAGGGGCACTCAGCACACATAAGGACAAAAGAACAGGACAATACAAACAAAATTATACTGGCCATGGGGCCAGTCGCCAGAGCCTCGTTAGTCTTTAGTCCAGGGTGTACTAACGTGGAAGTGAGGTTGACATTTGGGTGTACTACGTGGAAGGTCACCCCTTACACCCTCAAAGTGGTTCGGATCCCACCTTAAACTGCAGGTCCGTCCCTTTTAACCTACGTGGTCCTTCTCGATGGCGCAGTTGTAGTAACGTTGTGGAAGGGTCCCAAGAGCTATTTATCCACACACCCGAACATCGAACATCCCCTAAAACTTTCCACAAAGCAGAGGCGTCTCCTGAACGCATGCGGTGCATCCTGCGCATGCGTCAATTGTGGGAAAAAGGACAGCTTGCTCTGCGACGACATTCATGAGCATTTCTACATTCTCATTTCTTCAAATATGAGAAGTATTTATTTTACACGAGAGCGCTGTACTAAGCTTATATTACATTTCTTGGTTCTGAAGTGACGCATGCGTCAATTGTGGGAAAAGAATTATTACTTTCTTTCACTTCAGATCAGTGATGTGCGTCTACGCCTAAACAACGATAGTCTACATTCTACACCTAGACTATTTTATACACGTAGATTACGTAATCTATATAAACAACATTGCGAAAGGTGATAACTTAGGCGTCGTGGAATTTAAAGACAATTATACTGCGTATCAGTTGCTGATGTGTGAAGGGAACTTTCGTACCCTTTCTTCCAAATGCGAACAATTTCTCACCTAAGAAGAAAGCTAATAGAAATATTCTAGTGTTTTTTGGGGAAAAATACCACTCTTGCCTCACGACTGCCATCTGTTGTCTTTTTTGCATACTATTTATCTTCTTCCATAGTTGATAGAAGAGAAGAGAAATTTTGTTGTAAATAGGATTCTTTTCATTTCGTTGCGAACCAATATAGTTGAAAATGTCAATTTCCTTTCATGAAACCCTTGAAAATTAATTTTTATGTACTTTAGATTGTCTACGTAGTCTATGTAAACTACAGCCCAATGTAATCTACGTGTAGATTATGTGTAGACAACGCATGTAGACGTAAACTTACAGTCTACGGCACATCACTGCTTCAGATCCAAGAAATGTAATATAAGCTTAGTTCAGCGCTGTCGTGTAAGACAAATACATCTCCTATATGAAGAAAATAGAATGTAGAAATGCTAATTATTGTCGTAGCACAGCAAGCTGTCCTTTTGCAGCGCATGCGTTCACGAGACGCCTCTGCCACAAAGGCCCAATTTGTGGTTAGTTGGGCCCTAAATTTACTCTTCCACTGGTTCCATGTTCAATCTCGGTTGACGCTTAGTGGTTGGGACCCCCTTTCAAAGTGCTGGTTCAGTACCGATTAGCATACAACGCAGTGTTGCCACATGAAGGGAAATTTCCCTTTTTGAAGGGAAATTTGGAGCTAATTTTAAGTGAAAAGGAAGAAGGGAAATTCGATGAAAAATAGCGAATTTTCAGGGAATTTTTCAGACACACTCAACATTAGTTATATTAAACATTATAAGAAATTCCAGTTTTGAAATTGAGAACTTTTTTTTAAAAAAAAATTGCCGTATACTTTGTTCCGAGAGGAAGGGTGGAATTTGGGTTGGTCCACATCTGGCTACCGTTTGGGGCCGGAGCAGGCACGTATCCAGAGGGGGGGCTTAGGGGGCTCGAGCCCCCCCGAAAGTTTTAGGTTTACACTAGATAAAAAGAGGTTTTTGATTTCTTGTGGTGTGAAATAAAATAATGTGACAATAATTTAAGGAGAGAAATAACTATTGAAGCAAGACGGAGAATGTTCCGTACCCTGTTATTGATAATAGCACGTATCCAAGATGGGGCACAGGGGGCTAGACCCTCTACCCAGGAAATTTTTCAGTTTACGTTAGATAAAATTAGGTTTTTGGCTTCTTAAATAATGTGAAAATAATGTAAGAAGAGAAATAATTATCGAGGCAAGACGGAGCATGTTTTATACCCCTGTTATAGTTAATGGCTCGAGCCCCCCCCCCCCTCCCTCAGGAAATTTTTCAATTTACACTAGATAAAATTAGATTTTTGGCGTCTTGAATAATGTGAAGATAATAAATTTATAAATCTGAGAGAAATAATTATCGAGACAAAACGGAGAGTGTTCTATAACCCTATTATTGTCAATAGCACGTATCCAAGGTGGGAATCAGGAGGCTCGAGCCCCCCTTCAGGATTTTTTTCTGTTTACACTAGATAAAACTAGGATTTTTTCTTCTTGAATAATGTGATGATAATTTGGGAGAAATAATTATCGAGGCAAGACGGAGAATGTTCTATAACCCTGTTGTTGATAATATTGCACGTACACTTTTCTTGTGCTTTCGGTGTTCTCGCAGTGCACTTGAGCACTATGTAGATACTGGTCAGAATTTGGAAGCTGCACAACAAAAGTAGTGCCACACTTAGGGCGATTCGTTGTAATTTCTAATCTCTGGAAGGCGGGAGGGGGGTACGTTCTTGAATGAGAGAAGGATGTCAACTAGTGGCGATATTAACGAATCGTTTTATCTGCGGAACGTTCTAGAATATAATGAGGATATAAATACGTGGATTCAATTTTTCGGTTGATCTGTACAAAGAATCGGTTAATGAGATTTCAGAGGTAAGACAATTCATACAGTCGATTGGTGATCAGATCAGTCAGCGTCCTCTGGTTGCTTTATAAGATATAGTGATTCAAAAATGAAGACATTGACGACAGCAGAATTTCCGGGGCCTCAGTGTAGTCTAGTTCGGTTCGAGGGCCGAAGAGATCAAAGGTCTCTCTCTAAAGTGAATATTTCAGCAGTACCGGATATTGGAGTGGTTTATTAAAACAGAAATAAACTGCATAGATCAACTGAAAAGCAAAGTTTTGAGTGATGATTTAGTTTTGCCAGAACTAAATTTCGTATATGCAGTCCGAGAATTTCATGGTATAAAAAATACTTTTGTTTAAGCCTACTGGGTTTGAAACACATTCAAACACTTAACTACCATAAAGAGACAGCCGAAAATTTTATGAATGTCGAGAAGTGAAAGCAAGAAGATGTTGCATATGTAGACATTTTAGGCGGAAATTGCAGGCTCTACCAGGACCCGAATCAGGCTCTACCAACTGAGCCACCTAGCCATCCTTGACTTCAACCGATTTTTCGTTAACATGTCTACATAGTACATGTCCTGTGTATATCAAATCGTAAGGTGTTGCCTGTATAGTGAACAAGCACAGAAAATATAGGAGAGAGAAGAAAACTGAGGAGCATTATCACCGGTTGAGGATAATTTTTTCTGTGGTCAACAAGAGCTACTACTTCGAGGTGACAGTGACAGTGGCCTAATAAGGGAGATTTCACACCCTGTCGCCTGAGGATTTCACAAATCGAAATTAGGTTTGTGCGGCCTTTTGTGTCGCTACGGTGTGAAACGTTGCTGTTGATTGGCCCATTCCAATCGACATGTATCGCGTGTCCCTTCGGTCTGAAACCTTCCTAATTCTTGAAAATCCAAGTCACAAGGATGGAAAATTAGGGTCTTGTTAAGTTTAGGTGTGAAGGCAGGCAGACGACAGCACCCTAAAGGATCATATCCAAACCTGCAGGAAGAACGCATCTTACTTCAATCTCCAATACGGAATGATAAAAACTTCTGGTGAGTTGATTTTAAAAAATGTCCGAGATAAAGGGAGGCGTGCCCAGGATTTTCGGAAGGGAGAGGGGGAATACTGGGTCAAATGGGGTTATTACCTCACCAAACCTCCCTTGGGCACGTCACTGGAGATAAATGAGTAAGCATTTCATCATACTGGGAGACGAAACATTAGATGTGTTGGGAACGGAAGGGTTTTCACTGTGCATTAATTGTTTCGTGATCCACCTGTATTCGAGAAGACTTCCTTTGTTTCGTGCCGATATATGACAAGACAGCAGAAGCTGTGACAGACATTTTTGAACACTTGTGAGTGCTAAGGCCTGAATCTGAACAATTTGGTGGGTTTCGGCTTTTATAAGAGCTGAAAAAATGGGAGGACAAGACACGTTAGTGGTGTTGAGGCTCGAATCAGAGAGAAATATTCGAGAGCTGTCTGCGTCCAGTTCGCAGCCCACAATTTGAATCTCGCGTTGTCGAGTTTATGTCTGATGAGATGAAATGGACAAACACACATACTGAGATGGTTCCGGCACACAATATTAATGCATGGAAACAGAGGAGTCGAGTGGTAAAAAATGTTCCGATTTCACGTTCTGATTAAAATGACAGCCTTACAGTGGCAACGATTTAAGAGATAGTTGTTCCCCATTTTTTATTTTTTTGCCTAAACATTATGACCTCTTAATGTTAAGCCTTGGCTACCAAGAGAAAGTAAACTTTCCTTGCAACGCCCTCCGCACCCCCCCCCACCCCCCGGTTTTGGAACCCAATTGCCACCTCTGGTCTTAAACACACAATTGTGAGGATCTTACTATACCCCTTAAAAAATGGTGTTGAGCCCCCCCCGAAAGGAATTCCTGGATACGTGCCTGGGCCGGAGGTCATTGACCATTCACCCTTTGGGAGTGGGAGTCTGAGGGTATTGTTTATGGAAAGTTTTCTGGGGTTCTCTGAATTTTGCCTCAACACTGCACGTGCAAACCATAATGTTCTCTTTGTCGCAAATTATTTTTACTTCATTCCTCAATGAACACTGGGATATTCGTCGTGTGCGAGTGTTTGGTGGAAGGCTGTGTCCGTCTTGGACGATGGAAGAACAAGGGGGGCAAAGGAAACGATCTGAAACTCCAGAATATATTAGAAAACGTCCTGGAGAATTATCGGAAGATGAAAAAACACCGCAGAAACAAGTTAAAAAATTCCGTGCTGAGTGGCAAGAAGAGACCAAACAATACCTCTCAGACTCAATGGATTAAATTTTAATAAAAAACTTTCTGTTTTTTAGAAGTTTCCACCTAATATGTGAAATTTACCAGAATGGAACATTTACTCAGGTATGTACTATAATTCTTTTTAATAAAACGTGTATACACATGCGCCGAATTTAAAAATTTTGATGGGGAGGCATAAATGTGATTTTCCACACAAACTCTTCATATCTAAAGGAAGTTACGTTTCATCTGCGCCTTACTAGAATATTTTTAATTTATCTTCTGATGGCGTGATGAAGACAAGGGTATTGGCCTCCCTAAATCCAATCTCTGTTTGAGTGTCTTGCTTCTTGCTTAAGAAAATCCTCAGTTGCCAACTTTAATGTAGCTTTAGCTTTCATCTCAAAACGAAAAAAATTGGCTGGGTTTAGCAATAAAATCGAAATCTTCCAAAAAAACCTTAATATTATTATTAATAATAATTCTTTAGATGAAGGGAAAAAATGGGCGAAAAAGGGAAATTTTACCCCTTGCAAAGGGAAATTGTGCTTACAGATTGTGGCAACACTGATACAACGGACGTAAAAACTCAGGTTCAAACTCGAACCCAGGACCCCTGCCTTCGTAGCGCTCTCTGATAATCACTACGACACGGTCTGAAGCCTTCGTAACAGATCACCTAACATGCTCTGCCCCCGAGACAAATTAAGAAAGTGTACCAACATAGAATCGAAGCCTGGACACGTGTTCTTCCACAGGAAAAGAAAAAGGAGCTTCCCGTTCCTATGTGATAGGCATCTTTCTCGCGTGATGATGCAACGGAAGATATTTTAATGGAAGCTCCTGAGGAAGTCGAAAGCAATGATAATTGCTGGATTAGATCTCTCGGAGATCGAACAGCTGCTGGGGTTGGAGAAGAGGGGAGTGAACACTTGTTTAAAAAGACAATGGAATGGTTTTCAGACATTTGCTCCTCAACTACATGCCCCCCCCCCCTTTTATCATCATGTTTAGTGCCTCCCCGATGGAGTTGTTAATACAGAGCGCTACAACGCCAAGGGTCCCGTGTTCGAATCCCGGCTTGGCCGTGGGTGTTCTTTGCGAGTGTCTCTTCGTCAATTTCATCATATCACTCATCCTCATCATACCAAAAAGTGGCAGAGTAGCTAAGTAAAATAAATCAATTCAATCAAGCAAGCAAGCAAACATAACTTTACCAGCCGATTGATGTGATCCATTTCAATTCTGCAACGCATAAGAGAGTCAATTTGCGCAAGGAGCTGAGGGGCAGTCACCCGCGATAAGGAGACCTTGGGATCAACATACATGCTACGTACTTGAAGATAAGAGCACGTCAACAATGTCGGCGTCCTTGAGTGCATTTTTAAACCAACCCTTTATCTTTAAGAGGACATTCCTTCTCTCGCTTTCTTACAACTGCACTTCTGCACACGCTCTCAACATAGTGACCAGATCACTACAAGCATTGGCGTAGCAACATATCGCGAGGCTCTGGGCGACAAAATCTTCAGACATATGTCAGCAAAATATTATTAAATTTAAGTAATAATATCAACAATTGTAAAGTTTGAGTTAATTTTTTCTATATCTTGGAAGAAATTGGTCGTAATTTTCTTTCAAGATCAAATCATTATCATTTTTATCCTTTGTTGAGGGGCGTATATAGTAATTCGACACTGTCAGTTGCAACAGAGCCAAACAAAGGGAACAGATGCGATCTGACAACGTTCAGTGTGCATTGTTGCCTAGTGCAAGTCTAAACTCTCATTTCAGAATTTTTGCTGAATTCAAGCCACAGGAACCATGGTTTCATTGTGTAGGAGGAGAGTTGCATCTACATTTCCCATTGGTCAGCTCCTTCTACTTACTTTTAGGAGCGAAAGCTTGTAGGGTAGTGTTTACCGTTCAGGACTGTAAATCTGATGGTCGTAGGCAGAAAATTTTCGTAAGTTTTAGACCTATCCCATTGTGTTCATTGTCCACGCCTTGTGAAACGGAATGATTCAGTTTGGAATTAACGATGGGGAAATATTAAATTACAAAATCTCCATTTCAACGAATCGAGAAATGGACAAAAATTGGATAATTCATATACATATTAAAATTACATTCATTTTTTTTAGTGGTATAATCGCAGGTAAAATCAAAGATCTTACGTGGAAGATTTTATCTTGCTCTGAACTAAGCCAAAAGGCATTTCGCACCGATCTAATAATTCTCCAATACATTTCAAAATGTTATTGAATGTTTCATGTCGATAATTTGACTAATGCATCAATTCTTGACGCTGAGACGATATTTTCTGCAACTACCTCTTCTCTTCAGTCCCTTCTGTTCTTCTCTTCTCCTTCTTCTCTCCCCTCCTTCTGCTCTGCTTTTATCTCATATCGCCTTCCCTACTTTACTCGCATCTTATCTCTATCCCACTCATCTCCACTCCTCGTATCTCCTTTCCTGTCTTAGATTTCCGACTCCACTGCACTCTTCTTTTCGTTCTTCTCTTTTTCTCTCCTTTACTCTACTCTCCACTCACCTCTTCTCGTCTCCTCTTCTCTCATCTCGTTTTCCTTCTCTTCTTTGCTCCCTTTTCCTCATCTCTCATAGAATCTTCTTCCATTCTCCTCACTACATCTCCTCTCCTTGTCTATCCTCTCTTTCTTCTCTCCTCTACTTTTCCTCTTCGCCTTTCGCTTTCTCTTTCTCCTCTCCTTTGTCACCTTTCGTTTTCTCTCACCTCTTTTCCTTTCTGTAGACTCATCAGCAATGAAATACTAGAAAACCTATTTTTTTTTCTTTGAGAAAGAATTTTGTCACTTACGATATAATAGTGATATTTTTAATAATGTTATACAATAATACTTGTTTATATTTCTTTCGCGTATTTTATAAATATCTATTGTGCATGTGGCAACCCTGAAATTGAGCCTAACTGTACACGCAACCCACCAACGCCTTGTGTAAATTGGGTTGCCTAGTTTAAAATGTCGTTGTTCTAAAACTTTTGAGAGACACTGTACAATAGGTTAATGTATGTATCTCTGAGCAGTTTGTTGTAATATATGCAGAATGGATATAAGTTTTGAGTGAGTGCAGGTTTACAGAATTCAACCATGTGACTGTATTAGTGTGCACATAACACACGAAAATTTCACATCCCATACGAGACATTGTGCGCTGTTGTGGCGTGACCACTATCTTTATCTACCATGAACGCTAGCGCCACGCGGCTGAAGTCTGTAAGCCTGCACTCACTCAAAACTTAGGCCGTGTCCAAAAGGTTGAAGACCGTACTTGAAGCGAGCATACTTCGAGAATGGTCTCGCAGTGCGGTCTTGAAGTCGTGGACTGGAAATGAAGATCTTTCGAACTGCACTTCGACTGCAGCGCCAAATACGATCAGTAAATATAACCGAGGACATATTGGTTTTCCACGTTTAAAACACTTGTTTTTCACCACAGAAATCGCATAGCATTTGTAAATGTACCTATACATACATTTCCACACGTTAGAAGAACTGCAACAAACAACTTGCTGGCTTTCTACCTCCGCGATTTCAAACAAATGAACAACAATTCCACTTGTCACGTGACCGAGCATGCAACCTAGGCGTTCTCTGCACTGTGGTCTTGATACCTCGTGAACTTGACGATTTCGAATTGTACTAGTTGACGTCACTTCCGCTAAGACCATACTCCAAGTATGTACTTATTACCTTTCGGACAGAGCCTTACGGATCACCCAATAGTTTGTTAACATCCTTAAGAAAATGTAACATGAAATTATAAAGGGAAATTATTTTACTTTCGTTCTAAATAATGAGGGGGAAAGATACGTACATCGATAATTTAAATGTAAAGTAATTATGTAATGTTTCTAAAAGAAATCATGGACAAAAACTGCTTAAAATATGTTAGGTCCAAAATAAAATATTGATTGATCGAGACCCATAACATGAACAACAATCACAGATTCGATACAGATTCATAGCTTATTTACAGCGGTGTGTCCTCTAAAATCGGAGTGATACCAAGCGGTTTATTTAAAATATTAAATAGTTGACGTATTCATTCAAATTGCAACGTGTAACTAGAATTTCCAACCGGATAATAACAGAATGTTGTCGTTTCATCGCCCACATAAATTAGCCTTTTCCATCAATTTTTCTCACTATTTTGTTATAATGTTCCTGGGATGCAAGGCCCCTTCAGGTGCTAGGTCCCGGGCGGTCACCCACTTCACCCACTCTTTGCTACGCCGCCTATGAAAGCATACCCTACCGTCTTTACATTTTCCTAATTTTTACTCCGGGACTTTATAACATTTTTTTCAATTGGCTTCGGATCTAATATTGGGGTGAGATCTTTACATATCTGATAAAATCAGCCGAAATAGACAAACTTGACAATGCATATTTTGACATATTTCACCAATTTCGCGTTCTTACAACATATATCTTCAATTTTGTTGTAATAAGACATATTTGTGTATAATTTCGTAATTCTCTCGCACATAATCGGTTATTTCATATTGTCGATGGCAGGAAGAAAGCTGCCGTCTTTTCTTAGTACAGAACAATAATACCCCACTTTTTTATATCCCGCCGACAATTGATAGCCATGCACATATTATTGAGGCAAAATGTTCTCTCTCATTGTTGCACGGGAAGTAAAGAAGTTTCGTTCTCATTTCTTTGCCTTTTTCGCTTTTCACAAATATCAGTCAAAAGTAAAAATAACATTCGGTATATTACAGCCCCAACTCTACTCTATCGGGTATGGGACAAATACGAGAGTACTGTTGTGCATATTTTTGACTTTACTGGGAATATTTCTGCATTTTTCTGACATATTTGTAAATTTTCATGACATATTTTCCAATTTATATGACATAATTACATACATATTTTACAGTTTTATAGTCCCTGGCCCTAATTATCACAAATATCTTGGCTAGTTCTTACAAATTTTAACGAACACTTTTCACCATTTTCGTTCTCACCTCTCAACTTCTTTGCTCTCCCTGATGTAGTAAAGTTCCTAGATTCCTTATCTGAATCTCTCCCCCGCCCCCCCCCCATCCTAACTGTCATTATCATCTCCATATTAGATTCATTTTATTTCTCAAATAAATTTTCGTTTTGCCTCCCCTGTTTATTTGCACTGGAGAAGAATGGAATTTTGTCTCTTCTTCATAGCATTCTGCACTGCCGTCATCCAGTTTGAGTTCGACTTGTGTCCATCCCCCGGTCTGAACCAGTCCAGTCCGGATGCATATTTTGCCCCATAGTTCCTCGTTCCCCTATCTCGGTTCATATCCACTGTTACTGTCGAGGGCCTCCCCGATGGTATAGTGGTAACATAGTCGTCTTGTAATCAAGGGGTACCGCATCCCACTTTAGACTGTAAGTCCCGTCCCGATTAGCCTATCTGTGCATAAAGTGGACTTAAAGCAACAAATGAAACAGAAACACATTATTATTGCTGATATTAAATAAAACCTATTTTCGAAATGATTTAATTTTTTCAGATGCCTGATACAAATATGTCTCCCCTTATTAGCCTGTCTGAATATAAAGTGGACATACATTGTGTTTAACACACACACACGCACAAACAAACTTCAGAATTTCTTCTCTTCGCCCTTCCTACCACCCTCCCCCTCCCCGTGCCTATTGAAGACAAGGTGGAAGAAGATCACGCACAGCAATTGTCCTTCCACCCCTTCTTCTCCTGCAATTAACATCTCATTTGACAATTCCGGGGCAGGAAGCGTCGAACATCGTCACATCCGACCGTACAGGAGTCGTTTTTTTCCTTTTACCAGTCTTTTTTCTTCTTTTTTTCACCTTCTTCTCTCTTGATAAGCCTTCTAAGTATTTTCCTCATTCAGGCGGAAATCGCTTGTTCGCCACCCTTTGCCATTTTTCTGAAAGTTTCCATCCTCGCCAAGAACTTCTTCGTTCCTTTCACAAAGAACCAGCTGTAGACAATTGGTAAGTACCAAAACAGCTTGTCAAAGTTTGTTCTGCCTACCTCTGGGGTTAGCACAGCGCGCTACGACGCCAGGGGTTCAGAGTTCGAATCCCTGCCTGGGCGTTCTTTGTGAGTGTCCCTTCACCAATTCCATCATATCATCAATCATCTTCATCTTCGAAATTAGCCGAAAGTGGCAGAAAAGCAAAGTAATATATACCAAATCAAATTTATGCATGATAAAGCATTCAATATTAAATTTGAAATTTTAGGTTGCATGTCTCCATTTTGTATTGTAACCCCTACACTGTGTGTGTGCTGAATTTGAAAACTTTATGGAAGTATACGCCACACTTGTCAGCTCCTTCATTTGAAAATTTCACATATTTTATCCACACTTTTTTAAATATATACACAATTACTAAAGGTATTTTTTGCTGTGGGCTGCCGATCCTAATGCTGGCATGGGAAGTGGGGAACGGGGAACTGAGCAATCCAGCACGATAAGAAATGCAGCGGCCAGTAGAACGAGGCTGACGTAGCACTTCTTCCCGCCGCGTCGTAGAATAGAATATAGGTTTATTTCAGTATGAGTTTTTGCGGCTGTACACACATTTCCATACATCGATTAAGTTGGTTCTTTTTTCCTTCTTCTTACTTTTTTTCCACCCATAACCCCTCTCTATATGCCCTCACATGTTCAACTTTACCTTTGCTACTAATTGTGGGTTCCTCTCATTGCAATCTATCACCTGTTTAATTTCTCTCCTAATTTTACGCTTATAGCACTAGTTATTATATTGTCAAGAAGATGCTTTCTGCACACCGCTCTCAGGCACTTTAACTCCCGTCCCTCAACTTATTCGCTCTCTTTGTCCAGAAGTAATGTAGGAAGGTTCCCAGGTCCCTTATTTGAGTTTCGTCCCTTCCCGCCATTTCCCTCCCCGTAATGGCCCTCATTAACCCCTCCATTTTAGATTCGTTCATATCCCTTTTGTATTTCCGCCTAGCCTCTGCTGTTTCTTTGCACTGGAGGAGCATGTGTCTTCCCCGCACATTGGACATTCTGCACTCCCGTCCTCTCTCACGCGCTTGAATTGTGCCCACCCCCCTAGCCTGAACCATGCCTAACCTGTTCTGTCGCTCGCTCCGCACACGTCTACGTATTTTCGCCTTCCCCATTGCCTATCCCCGTCCACGATTTGTGCCGTAGTTAAAGATACTTTCCCCTCGCATTCTGCCAAAATGTTTTGTTTGCTGATGTCCTCCAATCTGTCCCGTATGATCCTCATTTCCTGCATGCCCGCCCTCCCCTCGATACTCCTTCCCAAATCCACCCCAGCCTCACCGCCAACGCTGTTGTCTGGTTGGTCTGCTGCGTAATCTCCGCGCTCCCCACTTCCCTTCCAGAACAAGGAACGGCTGCCGCAAGAGTAGAAAATACCTATAATGCTTAGAACAACGGTTCCCAAAGTGTGCGCCGTGGCAGGGGCGCCGCGAAACGTTCCAATATTTTCACTAAAATGACACTTATTCCAAATATGTGCTTATTTAGTACTGTCTACATGTAAAATGTTGAATCACACTAACAGAGTGTTGCAAGTGTTAGATATGCCTATACATTCTGACTTGGGTGCCGCGGAAATGTCTTGAAACACTGAGGCCGCCTTGAAACGAAAACGTTTTGGATCCCCTGGCTTAGAAGAACAAGAATTCGTTAATTGCTGTAATACGAAACCCATCGTTTGAGAGAGGGCAGTGGGGTACTTATCACCGCCACTGATGAATATATCTTGAATACAAGCACAGAAAGGTACATCTGGACTGAACATACAGTTTAAGGTGGGATTCGAACCAGGGACCCCTTCATTACAAGGCAAAGACGTTACCACTACACCATCGGGGAGCCTCCCCCCGTGGAACATGAGAGGAAGGGCAGAGTGTGGGGGATTTGCTTGAATCTTCTTTTATATCCGTGGTATTCTCCAATTAGTGTGTAAGCTACATTTTATCTCCACAATTAATATGCATTGACTTTCCGCGAAATTCGCGTGTGCAATTTTGACATTTCTTATGTATGGAAACGCGTGGAACTTCACAACTGGACGAGCATGAACATCACGCTCTGGCTCGCAGACCGCAACTGCACTGCATTCTGTAATTTGAGACTAAAAACTGGTAAAACTGGATGATGACGAAACAAGAGCGAGAAGAACAGATAGTTCGATGCTGATTTACGTCCACCGGTCTCTTAAATGCGGAGCAACCGACGGAAAGAAGAAAAACAGCAAAATATGTGCATCCTTCCATTCACAATGCAAGCGGAGACATGGCAGGTTATGACAACGCTCATAAAAGTCATGCGGTGTCGATTTATGTCGCCGCCGAAGACCAAACCTGCGAAACTTGATTCCGCACTCGAGAGATCAGTCCGAAGCAGTGTTGCCACGCGAAGGGAAATTTCCCACGAATGGGAAATTTTGGAGTCGAAACTTACAGGAAAGGGAAAAAAGGGACATTAGAAGTCATGATGCACATATCTAGAAATATATTTCTGGGACGGATCAGAAACAAAAGAGACGACATGAGAATAGAGATATAACAGCAGGTATTCATTATCTAGCTTACGTGCAGTTAAGCTAGATTATGTAAAAACAATTGTCCTGGTAAGGAAATTAATGTCAAGAGAATATAGGTGTGTTTCGCCTACATCACAAACTGTTGCATTGTGGGATCGAGCAGCCATGATTGTGGTGGGTTCTTGTAAACATTCGGAATTCAAGAGGGCGGGAGGGAGATTTGAACCTTATTTACGATGATATACTTTGTGCAATAGTAGGTTGTTTAGGTCTAACAGACACTCACGTTTATCCTAGAATTTTCCGAGAAAGAACAGAAAGTGCAATTCACGGCACAGGATTTTCCGATTGTTGATTAGAATACGCCGTCATGGCGAGAATACGCGTAAATCGTGCCAACATTAATGAACAAAACAAACAGTACAGAGCGGTGGGGTGAACATGTCTTTTCAAGTAAGTTCATACCTTATACAGTAAAAACTGCATATCCCGGAACCTCTATAAGAAGGAAACCTATAAATACGGAAAAAAGTCCCCAGAACGGACCGATTTTATACCTGAAAATGACCTGCTTAAGGCGGAAACCTCCTTAACGCGGAAACGGAACACCATTTAATGACCAACGAGATGTTTTTATTCTCAGTAAGACGGAAATTTCTCCCTTTATTTTTTTTGCTCGCAAGAAAACAATGCAATACTGTAAGTGGAACACCCTTCTATTGCCACTCGCTTATCGATAACATTGTCGATATGAAAGAATCCGCTACAATACTCATAGCTGTTACGATTCCGTTTCTTTCTTTCATCTCTTACCCTCTTTCTCCACCTTTCTTTGTCTATTTCTCCCCTGTTCTTTCGTCATCTTTCTATTTCTCTTGTTATCTCTCTTTGTTTATTTCTTTTTTCTTCACTTTTATCTCAATCTTTCTTCACCTCTCTTATTCCATCTTTCAATCATCTTTCTCTTTCCCTCTATGCACATCGCGCTACGATGCCAGGGGTACCGAGTTCGAAAAGATACATAAGTACGTACTGTACGTTCTTACAATACTGTAAAAAGTGTACCAACATATTGTGTAGTTACATAATTGTAATCTCTGCTATGCTTATTGCGACTGTATCGCATTTTTATTCATGTACGTACATGCATTAGTACTCTACATTATAAGTAATGCGAAATATAAATCTGTCTTTTCATTATTTCCTTCCGCGCTCTATACTGTATTTAAAGTCAACGTTGTAAAGAAGGAAAACTGTTAAGACGAAAAATTTTGCTCGGAACCATTATGTTCCGGGATAGACAGGTTTTACTGTATCGCATTTCTCTGTGACTTTTAGTACATATGGATTTAACTGGTGTTTTTTTTATCATACTTGCAAGTAGCGTTTCCTTGTTATTTTTTTATTTGGTAGAAACGTGTTGATAAGTTTGACGATAAAAATGATCACATTCATCTTGATAATTTCACGCTTGTACTTGATTATTTATATTTCATTCATTAACACAAACTGTTAAGTGTTACCCCCACACCCCCTATACGCCTTCATGGCGTGGTGCTATGCACAAGGGAACACTTTACCTTTACCTTTTAACACAAACTGTTATTAATTGTTATCCTATTCATGAGAAAAGGTGCCTGTAGTAGGTTTGCGTACTGTCAGAAAGAAGCACTGCTTGGTTAAAACATTATCAAAGTATCTCAAAGTGATTGATTTATTTGGTTCGTTTTATACTTTGTTTTTCTGTTATATTTGGCTAGTCGTTAAGATCAGTCATGCCAAGGCCGAGATTCGAATCCGGGACTCCTAGCATTGTAGTGCGTTGTGCTAACCACTCCGTCACTGAGGCCTGTATATCCCAAGTTGTTAAAATTACTGTTTTTGAACAAGTCAACATTTCAAATTACTGCGCTTGAACAAACGTTAAAATGGAACATAACCACTTTTTCCCACCCCGAGCGGGAAACATAGGTTACTTACTGGATGTAAATATTTCAAGCAGAATCGCAACCACTAATAAATACGAAAACAAACTGATTCCATGTAGCTGGTTTAAGTAAATAAACACAGGTGAACTAGAGTCGGCCTTTTCGTTGCACTTTCATGCAATGTTACATACATTTTACACAGTACTAACAACAAACGTGCTCTTGGCGCAGGTGTAACCAACGCTGCGTGGTGGGAATTTCCTCGCAGACGACAAAAAGCTTTGCCGCAAAACATGGCGGCGGTGCGAATCCTGACGTCACATGGAACCCTCCTATGGAATTGAATATTTATTGAATAACAAAAGAGATCCAGTTGAAGAAAAGTAATGTTCCTGGTTAATATTTTATGCACATTATTCCAAGCAGTATTGTGCTTAAAACTCCCTTGGTACTGTCTTTCAAAGCCGTATGATCTCAATAAAATATTTCCCTTTCAGTAAGTTCTGCGGAAATATATAACCCTCGATTATACAACAAATGCTAAGCAAGTATATTATCATTATTTAATTTTAGTACTTGTTAAATTTTTCGGGGGAGGGGGATCCTGATCTTCTGGACCCCCAAATACACCGTTGTGCTTATTTTTAACTCACGGTTGCTTGAATTAATCCTCTTTTAGTGGAATAGCGGCTGAAATATCGTATTTCGTTTCAATCTGTACTCAGCCGATTAATTGAAATGAAAAGTAATCAAGTTATAGTTTAATTCGTATTGAACTCTGAAAGTAAAGCAAATTTTGTACATTTAATGTGTAATTAAAAAAGTATATGAATTAAGTATATCCAACTCCAATTTTTTTGTGACACGACCCCGTATAAGTATGTTCACAAGGCTAAATTTGTTTGCCATTACACCTAAAATCATTCGTAGACCCTCCTCGACTGAAACCTCCGAATAAACCCTCAATATGTGTTTTTTTATCTCTGTGAGAGGGAATTTTAAGTTCGGAAGGGATATTTTTTGAATACGAAAGGGAAATTTCCCTCTGGTGCCAGAAACATCACTGCTCCAGAAGGCCGCCGCCTCACAAGAACAAGTCGTGTGTGGACAGCGGGGCGACATCTTGCTCGTGATGTCATCAGCCAACCAGATCTTGTACTACAAACCACTTTGTCATCTGTCATCAGGCTAAAACAGCGTTACTCTCTCGGACTCTACGTTGTCGTTGCATGGCGTCGGTAGCCGATCATATATCATGGATGAATGTTACAAATTCTCCTCCACCTCTCCACGTTGCAGCCGAGTTATGTTTATGTCAAAGTCTGTGCAGATCTTACACGTAATGACTTAAGGCAATAAAGATTGCGACCACTAAATCTTAATCACGTCGCTTTCAAACATTCACTCCTAGTATCTACATAGATTAATGATGCCACACGTGATCTGTAACCAGTGATGTGCGTCTACGCGTAAACAACTATAGTCTATATTCTACACGTATACTATTTTATACACGTAGATTACGTAACCTATGTAAACAACATGGCGAAAGATGATAACTTAGCAAAGGGCGCCGTGGAATTAGAAGAAATTATACTGCGAATCAGTTGCTGATGTGTGGGGAGAACTTTTCATACTCTTTCTTCTATATTCGAACAATTTCTCACCTAGGAAGAAACCTAATATAGAAAATATTCTAGTGTTTATGGGAAAAGACTACTCTTACCTCACGACTGCCATCTGTTGTTCTTTTCTGCATATTATTTACCTTCTTCCATAGTTGATAGTAGAAGAGAGGAGAAATTTTGTTGTAAATAGGATTCTTTTCATTTCGTTAGAAACCAATATAGTTAAAAATGTCACTTTCCTTCCATGAAACCATTGAAAATCAATTTTAATGCACTTTAGATTGTCTACGTAGTCTATGTAAACTACAACCCAATGTAATCTACGCGTAGATTACGTGTAGACAACGCATGTAGACGTAAACTTATAGTCTACGGCACATCACTGTAACCCATATCATCTAGAAATATATTTCGGTAGGGGTCCAAACCAAGAGTCTTAGAAATAACAGCAATAATAGTAATACAAATGTTTATAATTAATACGTGGATATAATTTGATGATATATTCACATTAATAATTATTATTATACTAAATTTATTATTATTATTATTATTATTACTTGCATAAGTAAAAGGACGGTAAAACAATATAGATATAACAGCATGTATTCATTATCTAGGTTACGTGTAGTTAAGATTGCTAAAATCTGTATAAAAACTACATTCATGGCAAAGGAAATTTGTCAAAAAATTATATTATTGTTTATTGATTTGCTTTATTTTGCTTTATTTTACTTCTATTTTTGTGCCACTTTTGGCTAATTTGCGAAGATGGGGATGAGTGATGGTATGATGAAATTGATGAATGGACACTCACAAACATCCATGCTCAGGCCGAGATTCGAACCCGGGATCCATTGGTGGCATCGTAGGGCGATGTGCTAACCACTCCGCCACTGAAATCGGCCTTTGCCCCGACCAAACATTCATGTAGCACACACTCGCCATAACCCGACACTCACAAGCATTTGACATCGAGGAGCATTATTACAATCGAAATCACGTGTCAGATTTCAAATTATTATCTCAAGATTGATTTTGAACTGAGAAGAGGCTCGGAACCTAATTGGCCAGCGATCAGCCTTCGGGTCCTTCGATTGGTCGACACTGGTGATCGCTCGAGCATGCGCAGATGGAGGAAAACATAAGGCTCCATCGAGCAGCCAGTTAACGGGATTCGGAAGAGCATCTTTTCACCTGAGATGATCAATATACGCTGCGCAGTGGGAGCGTCCTTTCGGACCTCCACTGCGCAGCTTCGGAACACATGTTGCTGGGGGCTTTGGTCATAGGTCACAAGGATTTCCATCAGGATACTTTTTGAGCGAGGGGAGGTTAAGAGTTGAGCTGCGCGTTGGTTGCAGGAAATGCGGTATCTTAAGTCGAGATTTATCTATTGGCAATGTTTGAGCTGTAGCAGTGTTAGGTGCGCTTTAGACGAAAGCATGTTTTCTAGCATAAATACTACGTAAATGATTGATTTGCTTTATTTTACTTCGCCTTTTAGGCCAATTTTGGCTAATTGATGACATGATGAAATTGATGAATGGACACTCAGAAACATCCATGGCCAGGCCGGGACCCCTGGCGTCGTAGTGCGATGTGCTAACCACTCCGCCACGGGGAGCATAAATGCTAAGTAAATGCTTCCAAAAATCTTATAGCAAGTAGTACTTTACAGGAAAGCATTTCATGGAACATTTCGGTTACGTTTTGCGATTACAATGTATAACATATACAGCATGAAAGGCACGTTGAGTTACACCATATATGCTGAGTGCACGGTGTTTACATTTGAAACAACTGAAATAGTCTTCCATACGTGTACAGTAAACGTTGTAAAACGTTGTATTTAAGCAGTGCCATTGCTTTTGTATCTAATAACGGTTTATACGAAACGTTATTCCTCTCGGTTGAATAGTTATCGGCTTTTAAAAATGTGAAGTGATACATTGTTTACATCTCACGCGACCGCCATTACAGCTGCACTCGTCTCGTGACCTAGAGGTCGCTTCTGATTGGTTATGCTACGGAAATAGAATCGAATGAAAGATACCATGGCATGTGAAATGCCATAAGATTGTAAAGCGAAGCATTTTGGTCATGGCGTAAATGTTAAGAAAAATCCTAAGGAAAATGCTTTCGTCTAAAGGCCAAATTCGGATAAAATATTATTGGGATTATCTGTAATGTCTGGATTGGGGATGGTCAAATCCGGATAAAATTTTATCAGGATATCGGATAATTTTCTATCCCGATTTCAAATACCCGAATATCGGACATTCGGCTGCATATACGGATTATCCGAATTGTCAAGACTATCCGAATGTCCCGATATCTGAATGTGTGTATTATCCGGGCAGTTTTATCGTTTATCCGTTTAACGGACTATCCACATATGCTTTTATTGGACATTTTCGTATTTCACTGTACCGATTTTCTACAAATCCACCATTCTACTCCCATTATTGGCGAAATGAATGAATGACGTCAAGTATAAGGTGAGATATCACTAATTTCAGTGAAACGATTTGATTTAGTTTATTTTACATAGCTAAGTCAGTACGTAGGTTACAAACGTTGATTAAGAAAACACTAAATGAGATACTGATTTGTAAACAGTTTTTATTTTGCAACATAATATCTCCACCAACATTCATGCACTTATCTAATCGCTTTATCAGTCCTCCAAAACCTGCTGCATAAAAGTATTTGGGCTCCTGTGCCAGCCACAGTCGCACCTCACGTTCAACTTCAACGTTTGTCGCCACCATGCGCACACTTTTCGGAAATTCAAAGGATCATGCATTATGCTGTAGGATAAACCATGAGAACGCCCTATTGCAGTTGCTATGCTGTATATCGTCACTCGCATGTCAGCTCGAATCATCTCTACGTATAGTCCTCGAACGAGGTCGCCATTTTTTAACTGAGCTACCCGTGCGTGCGTCTGCTCTCTAGCGAATGCTAAATGAATATCACCAAGCTGGAATGTGCTGCCACCTAATGACACCTTTAGAAACTACTCACTACTATTTCAGCTATTACACATCACTTTGTGACCTATTTACAGACTTCCCCTCATACTTCGCTTTTCTTCCACTTTTGGCTAATCACGAAGGTGAGGAGTGATGATTTGATTGATTGATTTGCTTTATTTTACTTCGCTTTTTGTGCCACTTTTGGCTAATATGATTAAATTGATGAATGGACACTCACAAACATCCATGCCCAGGCCGGGATTCGAACCCGGAACCCCTGGCGTCGTAGCGCGATGTGCTAACCACTCCGCAGCTTAGAGAGAGAAACAACTTTAAATATATATTTTGGTGCCAAATTGACTGCACGCTTTATATTCCGCCTTGGATAGGATCGAGGCCTGTTAACATATTGACCACAATGCTCAGGTGCATGGGACGCTACCACGTGACGCACAAGCCTTCATTTACGACATGAGAGCAGTCACCGAAGCTCGCTTCTCACGGCGTCGGTACACCTCTTTGCTCTTCGTGTGCGTCTACAGATACCCCGAGCAAGGACATGCGTGGAAGTGGATGATTAACTCCCTTATCGGAGGGGAAAAAACAGAGAAGAACCGGTCTGGTATCGGACAAGCTACCGGATGTTGGTCTCCGCGTCTCCTACCATCATGGTGGTTGCGTTGGTACTTTTAAAACTCAACACCTGTGGATGTCACCGACGGTTTCTTCTCCCCGCCTCCTACCCGTTGCCCCCGAGCCTTTGTTTTATCTCCATTCCTCCCCCGTTTTCTTGTTTTTTTTTTTACCTTGGGAGTCAGCAGCCGTTGGAAGCGACGCATTTGGGGCAGAGGAAACACGTTGCACGGAAGAGAAATGAGTTGAGAGAGGATATTGCTACACGGCATAGATCAGGGTGGGAAATCATTAGAAAATGTTGGTGGGAAGAAGGGCTTTACTTTACACAGGGTGTCCTCCTCCGTGGCCGTGCGGTCTTAGGCGCTGTGCTTTGGGCTCCGACTGCTGGACGCCCGGTGTATAGGACCGGTGGCAACCCAACATCGTGAGGAAATTGCGTAGCGTAACCCGGTCATAAAAATCTCCTATAACGGCTGGGGGTTCGACGTGCTGACCCCACGTTCAGCCCATTACAGGTTGAAGAACTCCACACTTATTGTGGGAGGGAGACTGGCAGTCGGGAGATAGGCCAAGGCCTTTACGGGCTGTAGAGCCACGTTGGGTCCTAAAAATAAGCGACATAGCTTCATGAATGTGTTCCTTGTATGTAAACAACAAAAATAGGTTACATAAACGTAGGTGTCGAAACACTTGCTAACCGAAATATCTTTAACTTCCTCAGATGGTCTATGACACTGGAGTGTTCTTCACGGTATCTTTGAGATGTTCAATATGTCCAGTTCCTGCTGCACGTCGACGTCGCATGGTGACGTGAACGTGTTTCGTATTGTCTCATAGCCTGTTACAGTTCGATTGTAGAGAAGAATGTCCACATCTGCCAGCTGATCATTGCTTTTAAATGCTTCCACAAGAACCAGACAACTACCAGGACGTGTCATTAGTATCTTGTGTTGCAGGAAATCAATCACCAGACCTATGTTTGTATAAACTATTTCAATTGTTTTGTCCATTAGTTTGGGACACCATATATATATATATATATAACACGCACCGTGGCCGTGTGATCTGTCTATCGGACTCGGGCTACGGGACGCGCGCACTCAAGGAATATAGAGATTAGGTAAAGCCATCCGAAGATTGCCGATCTTGCACGAACGCGTGACGTCGCCGGAGAAGCAGTGAGCTCGGCTGAAGCAGACGGCCCCTAGCATTTACATGGGAGATTCAGAGAGCGAAAGTATATTATTACTTTTAGGAGGGGAAAAATAAAAATTGTCATCCTCCAAGATGGTATTGAGGCATCCTTTTAATGATTAGTAACATAATTGAAAACGCGCTACTTTTAAAAGGGGGCAAAGTACATGTGAAAAAATGTATTTTGAAAATCCATATTCCTGAAACTTTCTGACCGATGCGCTACAAAGAAATTTGCGTGTTCTCCTTTAGAATTTCGTCATTTTACAAATCGTAATATAATTTTAACAAAAACGTGGCATGTTAAAGAAGAATTAAAGAGTTTTAAAAAAAATGATTAATAGACTTAATTTATTTTACTTCGCTTATCTGTTACATATGGCTAATCGCAAAGATGAGCATGCGTGATGATATGATGCAATTGAAGAAAGGAAAGAAGACCCATGGCCGGGCGGGGATTCGAACCTGGGGGCCCTTGGCATCGTAAAGCGTTGTGCTAACCACTTCGCCACGGAGGTCAGCATTACAAGGAAATAAACAGAAATTGGCATCTATGTTTTAATATGCGAGAAACATTTGCGAAGAGGTTATTGAAGTAACAAATAATTATTACAAGACGTTGTGATGAAATTTTTTAATATATCTGAAATATCGAGAGTTGACCTTGCAGTCTCTAAATGTACTTTTAGGGTTACGCCAAACCTTTACTCAAAATTGCTAGTGTAAATTTATAAGCTATTAAAATTTAAAACTTATTCCTGTTCGAAAAGAGGAACTGCCAAGTCAAATTAATATTTCGTAGAAATACATATATTTGTCTTTCATGAGGCCAAGAGAGTATTTGGAGGGGACGCTGGCTTGGGAAGGCTATAGCCCCGGATCTCGATCTGCAAAGGGGCTTCCAGTGGGAAAACATACCTATGAAATAGTCCAGAAGAAGGGACGAAATGATTTTTTTTAAATGGCTCAAGAATACAAAGATATAAGTGGATATTTGACAAGCTTAGTCTAAAACTTACAACTGAAGTCGTACGTGTGTGTGTGTGTGTGTGAGGGGGGGGGGGGGTGGCTACGTGAGGTAACACAGTGGAATATGATTCACAATACTAAAATTAAAATAAATATGTGGGAACAATAGAAATCAAAATATGTTGTAGCTAGTGACAGCGCAATAGTAAAGATGGAGGGGTAAATCATATTTTCCCGGGGCAATCATTTTTATTATTCCGTCGTTTTACTGGGGGCAGATAAGAGAGAGAGAGAAATTGTCGAACGAAAATTTGGGGGGCGTTCCTCCCCTCCCCCTCCCCCCGTAGTGTGGTCACTGCCTATGGCTATGCTGGAGAAGAATGCACCAATTAATACGCTATTAAGTAAAATAGATACTTTTAAAACTTTTAATCAAATTATTTGTGAACTATGATTTAAATTTAGAGAGAGCACATACCAGTTTAATTTAATTTGGATGAGTTAACATCTGAAGCCTGCCATTTCCGAGCCTTCTTCCGGTGTAACTACACTGCCCTTTGAGCCGTAGCTGCTGCGTTCAGGTGGCGGAACGAGCAGAATACTAATTAAAACAAATATGTGACAAATATATATAAAAAAAACAACGTGTTGAAGCTATTGACGGCGCCAAAGAAAAGACAGAAGAAGAAGAACGGAGAGTTCAGTGATATTTTACGGGAAGCAGCAGGCACGTATCCAGGAATTCCTTTCGGGGCGGCGGCTGAACACCATTTTTTAAAGGGGTATCACAATTGTATGTTTAAGGCCAGTGGTGGCAATTGAGTTCCAAAATGTGGGGGCGAGGGTGGACAAGGAGACAAGCATTAAGAGGCCATAGTGTGATAGTGTGGAGGCAAAAGAATGGGGAGCAACTATCTCCTAAATCGTCGCCACTGTTTAAGGCTGTCTTTGTTTGTTTGTTTTATTTTACTTCGCGTTTTGTGCCTCTTGGCTAAGTTGCAAAGATGGGGATGAGGGATGAAATTATGAAATTGATGAATCGACATTTACAAACAACCATGCCCGAGCGGGATTCAAACCCGGGACCTCCAGCGTCGCAGCGCGATGTGCTAACCACTCGGCCACGGGGTGCGGCGTTTAAGGCTGTCATTTTAATCAGAACGTGAAATTGTGACATTTTCTACCACTCAACCCCTCTGTTTCCATGCATTAACATTGTGTGCCAGAACCATCTCAGTGTGTGTGTTTGTCCATTTCTGCTCATCAGGCATCAAAACATCTATGTACCAGAAGTATTTTTACGAAGGTATTACACATGCACGGAATGCACAATCCACTTCGCAACGCAAGATTCAAACTGTGTGCTGGGAACTGGAATCAGACAGTTCACGAATATTTATCTCTCATTCGAGCCTGAACACCACTAATGTGTCTTGTCCTCCCATGTTTGCAGCTCTTATAAAAGCCGAAACCCACCAAATTGTTC
Organism: Lepisma saccharinum; assembly: GCF_977018435.1. Classification (NCBI taxonomy): domain Eukaryota; kingdom Metazoa; phylum Arthropoda; class Insecta; order Zygentoma; family Lepismatidae; genus Lepisma; species Lepisma saccharinum. Next base: position 55,683,757 of record NC_139255.1, read on the forward strand.
ATATTCATGCCTAAGCACTCGCAAGTGTCCAAAATTGCCTGTTGACTGTGTGTCGAACCCAGTAGCCTTAAACAAAAGTATTTTTTATGCCATGAAATTCTCGGACTGCATACACAAAATTTGGTCCAAATCATCACTCAAAACTTTGATTTTCAGTTGATCTGTGCAGCTTATTTCTTTTTTAATAAATCGCTCCAATGCCCAGCCCGATACTGCCGAAATATTCACTTTAGAGAGAGAGAGACCTTCGATCTCTTCGTCTTTCGACCCGAACTACTCGTAGCACTACTCGAAGTTCCGCTGTCGTCAATGTCTTTAGCTTTGGGACCGAACTGGAACTAGTGGTAGACTTCGTTACTTTACGGTATTTAGTCCATTTCATTTTCGAATCACTAGATCTTATAAAGCAACCAATGGACACTGACTGATCACTAATCGACTGTATGAATTGTCGCACTTACCTCTGAAGTCTCCACCTATTCTGTTGTACAGATCAACCGGGAAATTGAAGCCGCGTATTAATATCTTCATTATATTCTAGAACGTTTCGCAGATATCACGATTCGTAAATATTGCCAGTAGTTCGACTCCTCTTTTTCAAGAACGTTCCCTCTCGCGCTTTCCAGAGATTAAAAAATTACAATGAATCCGAATCGCCCTACCTGCGGCGCTACCTTTGTTGTGCAGCTTCCAAATGCTGACAAGTCTCTTCTACATAGTGTTCAAGTTCGCTACGACAACAGCGAAAGCGTAAGAAAAGTTTACGTGCAATATTATCAACAACAGGGTTATAGAACATTCTCCGTCTTGCCTTGATAATTATTCCTCTCCTTAAATTACCGTCACATTATTCAAGAAGTCAAAAACCTAATTTTATCAGTGTAAACTGAAAAATTTCCTTGGGGAGCGGAGGGGGGGCCTCGAACCACCTGATCCCTACCTTGGATACGCGCTATTAACAATAACAGGCTTATAGAACATTCTCCGTCTTGCCTAGATAATTATCTCTCTCAAATTATCACCATATTATTCAAGAAGCCAAAAACTTAATTTTATCTAGCGTAAACTGAAAATTTTCTGAAGGGGGGCTTGAGCCCCCTGATTCCCACCTTGGATACGAGCTGTTACCAATAACAGGGTTATAGAATATTCTCCGTCTTGCCTCGATAATTATTTCTCTCCTTAAATTAACGTCACATTATTTTATTTGACACCCCAAGAAACAAAAAATCTCATTTTATCTAGTGTAAACCAAAAACATTTGGGGGGCTCGAGCCCCCTAAGCCCCCCCTTGGATACGTGCCTGGGAAGCAGTCACGTTTATTACACCCTTACATTTACATACAATATTATAAAGTTCTACTTTTAGATCTCGCACAATGCCTTTTTCACAAAAATGGGCAATCTCGCATTTGTTATATCAATCAAGCTGTGATATTTTAGATTTCTTCCGTTAGTTTTCTGATAATAGTTTTCACAACTTTCCATAGCATTTAGGCATGATTTCAGTTGACAAGAACAAAATAATATTATTTCAAAACATAGAGCAAAGAGAAATCCAACGCGCTTAAGTTAAAACTCCCTTACATTGGAAGCCTGGAGAGAACAAAACAGGGGCTCCTTCGTAACACGATTTCTTGAAAACCATTTTACACATTTGAATCAACTTTGTGATAAATTGATTAGAAAGGATGAATCTTAACAGTAAAAGTTGTAACTTTTCCCTTGCTATTATATTTTAGAAGATATTCGTTGTCAAATTTCTCAATATTTGCATAAGGAACCAGCCTTTTCCGTGCCGAGTGTTTCGATGGTGACGTCATGCATCCACGGACAACTGCGCACACGATCTGCGCCGCCGAACGAGCACCCCCTGGCGCGCACTGGTTCCAGTCTCCTGGGGGAAGCTTACTTCCCTCCTGAGATTTCGGCCTCTGTATGGTTGATTGATTTGTTGTTTTAAGTCCACTTTATGCACAGTAAGGCTAATCGCGACTGGAGCTACAGTTTAAAGTGGAATCCGAACCACTTGTGCCTCCACCGGGTATCGAACCCGCGATTACGAGGAGAAGACGCTACCACTGCGCCATCGGGGAGGCCCCAGCCTCTGTATGTGACCGGTGGCCACCCAGCCTCGTGAGCTACGAATGAGTAGCGTAAACCGGTCATGAAAACCTACAACGACGACTGGAGGTTCGTCGTGCTGACCACACGTCACCCCGTAACTGGTTGAGTGATCTCCCGCGTCGGGTGAGTGAGTGAGTAGGATCAGGTGGGAGTGAGGCTGGCAGTCGGTAGGCAGGCCTTTGGCCCTCAAGGGCTGTTGCGCCACGGGTTGCTACCGTTTGAAATAGCCAAATTGTTAACGCTCTCGTCTGTGCCGTTGCAAACAGTGATTCCTGTTATTTGAAAATGATACAAGGATGAAAAATATTCCATTGCAAAGAACAACATAATATTCTGTCTAACGTGATGGACCAGGGGGAGTTCTGACACCCAACCCCCTCCCCTTTGGTGCACCCATTTACACAAAAGACAGGAGGGTCAAACCTTTGCAGATTCCGAATGAGCGGATGTTTTCAACATTGAATATATAATATATACTACGGTTGGGATCATTGCGAACATTACCTAGGCACGCCTCTACTCCAATGCTTCATTTTAACAGGCATCATCACCAAACTGCTTCCTACTCGTTACGCTATGGAGAAGATTTGCTTTCCTGTCCAACTGTCCCGTCAATGATCCGCCCAGGTACGCACAAGTATGTGATCCTCTCTCTCTCGCTCGGGTGAACGGCCCCCGGAGACCACATCAGCCACACCATCCGGCTACTTCCTTTCCGCAATTTTGTCACGTCAACGGGCTCTGCTAACAATCATCTCGCGCAACAATCCCGTCCCACTTGCGCCCATTGTTGGCTTCTGGAATGCCGGCCAACGAGATAGACGAGACACCTCGCGCTGAAACAAGCGAAATTTCACGTCTTGTCCACATGCAATGAAGCTTTCAATCTAGTGAAAGCTTTCAATCTAGTGAAAGATTATGGTGATGGTTAGTGTTACGAAGCCAGGCGTCCTAGGTTCGAATCCTGGATAGAACATGACTGTTCCATTCTGTTTATTCCTTTTTCCATGTCGCCGGCCTCCGTGGTGAAGTGGTTAGCATATCACGCTATGACGAATTAGTCTTGCCAATCCTCCCGGAATGGCCGGAAGGGTATCGAACTCGGTACCGCTTGATTACGAGGCGACGACGCAACCACTGCGCCATCGGGGAGGACCAATAATATAAAGATCGTGAAAATTGAATCATTGTTTAAGCAAATAAAAGAAAGAGAAATAGGAAATTTAAACTCATTGTTGCTGCCTAAACCGAAATCAGAGGCATTGTTGCGTCAAAGTCTCGAGACTTTCCTCAAATCCCTCCACCCAATTTTTCTTCATTCTTTAGATTTGGTTCATATGTTACGTGGGATTATGTGAGTTTCAAATTCTAAAGTTTGCATATAATTTTTAGTATAAATTTATTACTAATTGTGGTCGACAGTTTGTTTTAATCAAGTTGATTCAATTTTGTATTCACAGTAGCAAGACCACAAACAGCTAACAGCTGATATTCGGGAAATAAATCTTCCAGAACATTTTCATAGTAAGGGTTTGGACTGAAATTTCCCGGAATTTTTATTGTTGAAACTCGGCAAGCCTAGTTCGAATCCAAACCTGGGCATGAGTGTTCTCTGTAAGTGTCCCTTCATTAGTTTCATTGCCCACTGGTCCTCATCGTCGCGATTAACCAAAGTGGAAGGAAAGTGACGTAATATAACCCAAACGAAATTCTGAGAAATTGTATCTGTTTAGATGCTGTTCTGGAATAACCAAGTGAATGATGATGAATCTTCACACTGTCAGTGTTGTCTATATATGTCTAATGGTTTGTGTGACATAATTCTAAGCAAATGTGATTTTTCAGAATTCGGAATATCGTAGCGGCTTTAGGAATTTTGACGCAAGCCAAAGCAGCAGCGTGGCCTTAACCAGAGATCGAACCTGGGACCTCTGGCGTCTCTCCTGAATGATATAACGTATCTAAAGTTCCAGAATTTGAAATCATAAAGTGGAAGTTCGGAAAGAGACAAGCTGTACGGAGCTTCGCACCGACCGACAGGTGTCAGGAGCGTCGCTTAGCGCATAAATTGCCCGTGAACTTGTCCTTAGTGAACGTCAGGTGCTTCTTTCGGGACCAGTTATGCGCGTGCCGCACAGGTCTTAATTTCTGGCGTCCCCCCTCTCCTCTCGCCTTTCGCATCTCTGCATAAACTGGTTTTTAACTGCCCGGGAAGCAGAAGCTGTTATTCCACAGCAGAGCGGAAGATGTAAGTGCGGTGGTGATTTATTGCGCATGCTCGGTATTGCAAGCGGCATAACTCTTCTGCTCGTAATACTGTATCATCTCTTGTGTTTAGTGTTGCCAATTCAGAAATTGGGATATCCCCGTGGAAGGTGGAAAAAGATGTTTCATTTCAGAATTTCTTATCCACAGGCTACTTGAATTACAATTCAGTAATTCCTTTGATGAGCATCGGTATAAGCACCCCCGTGGCGAAGTGGTTAGCACATCTCGCTACGACGCCAGGGGTAACGGGTTCGAATCCCGGTCTGAGCATGGATGTTTGTGAGTGCCCATTCATCAATTTAATCATATCATCACTCATCCCCATCTTCGCAATTAGCCAAAAGTGGCACAAGATTGATTGATTGATTTAGTTTATTTTACTTCGCGTTTTGTGCCTCTTGGCTAATTTGCGAAGATGGGGATGAGTGATGAAATGATGAAATGGATGAATGGACATTCACAAACAACCAAGCCCGACCGGGATTCGAACCCGGGACCCTTGGCGTCGCAGCGCGATGTGCTAACCACTCGGCCACAGGGTCGGGCAAAAGTGGCACAAGAAGCGAAGTAAAATAAAGCAAATCAATCAATCAATAAACAATAAGGCATCGGTACAGTGAAGGTTTCGTTTTATTTTTCAGTAAATTTCGATGTTATTTTTTACTGCAATTCGGTGTTATTTTTCGAGGTTTAGGGCAAAATTTGGTGTTACTAATTTTAAATCGGTTTTATTTTTACTGTTCCTTCTATGCTTAAAATTTTCACATTGTTTTAGTGTTGGAAAATTGAGACAAATTTTTGTTTTAAAAATAAAAATAATAAATTTATGACTTATCTTTGTAGGGTATGGCCAAATTTCTTCCGTTTGGAAAACTATTTCAACTCATCAGCCACTAAATTTGAAATATTTATTGAATGAAATCTCCCAAATCTTTGAACACAGTTATACACATCACATTTCCCTAAAAATGCCAAGAAATCCCTATGGGACTTCAAAATACAGTTTTGTGTACACATACACGCCCCCTAATCCCCTCCCTTGCAAAACAGCTGCTTCTCTCTGAAAATTGTCAAGATCCTACGAAACTTCCCTTCTGGGAAGATCACCTACCGAATTCCTTTTTAGGACGAGGACGAGGTTAAACACCGTCAGTCATTCATGTCTGCGGCAAACTGCAATAAATAAATGGTAACAATCTCTTTTGAATCGAACTTTCACCAGCTAGACTAGAAATGACTGATCTAATAGTGCTTTCAGCACTTCTTTTTAAACAGAATAAATGTTATTCCCAGATTATATTGCATATTTGGCGGAGTTTTTCACATTAAAGTGGAAAATTCGGCATTATTCTGAAAAATTGCAAAATTAGCATTATTTCGCGATTCCAAAACACCGAAAACTTGCCTCCTTAACCCACTCAAATACATTTTAAACACTTTATTTTGTTTTCCTCAACTTCTCGGTGGTATCGTTAAGATGAAAACTTCACGTCCGTAATGATATATGAAAATTACAATTTAAGAAGTAAGGAATAATATGAATATATCTGTACTTATATGCAGTGAATAATTTTTATGGAATAGGTATATTTCACAGAATTATGTTCATTAAAGAAATATCAATAACTTTGATTAAGATTATCGTGTACATACTCAATATGTACGTTTGTTTCATACTCATCGTTACAGTAATATATCTAACTTGAGGATTGGTTATTATTTCAATATTTGTAAAATTGAATTCTATGCCTTCCTTATATGTGTAAAACGTGCGGCTGCTGGTAAAAAGGAGCTCGATTGAAATATATTATTTTGAATCAGATTCTTTTGAAAGAATGTATCTCATATTTTGGAATTTTTTAACAACATAATCAGATACTGCTTGCATAAGCTTAACGATATATTTCTTATTTTAAAAAAGAAGTCGGTAGCCATGTTGAAGACGGATGTCATCGTGATACACGACCTTTCAAACATTATAAAATTGATTAATTAACAACTAGCGAAAAGTATCAGTTTATGTGAATACAAGCGTCGAACAGAAAATAAATTATCATACAAACAACGTGTCCATAGAGACACACAAAAATTTCCTCTAACTTCTGTTCACATCACTGATGAGAAAAATATATGATCGGAGGCTTCATGTAAAACAAGGGTTCTATGGATAACGTTCCCCCCTGCCCCCCCTCTTGACTCCCCTCCCTCTCTCTTACTCCCCTGCTGGTTTGTCTTTCTTTTATGAACTGAAATCATGCCTAACAATAACCAAAGCGCGGGAAGAAAAGTGCGAAATTCAACAGTTGGTAGCACTGCTGCTGCAATGGTTCCACAATGATTGCATAATAACACTGGGTGTTAGAATGAAAGTGGTGTGTATAGCCTTCGTAATAATATCGAAGTGAATTTGGTAAAGATTTCTATGAATTTAAGAAATTAAGTAAAAAAGGCTTCTCAGTACATATGACATATAAATATACACGTTAAAAAACTAATATACTCAATGATTTCCAGTAGTTGCCACACTCCTGCAAATTGTAGTGGTTACCGTAATGATACCGGGATATATATATAGGGTGTTTTTTTTTTTTTAGAGTGATAGAACTTTGAATTGAAATAAAACACACAAAAAAATAAGTTTGAAGCCAATTGTGTTTTCATTTGAAAGATAATTTTCTGACATTTACTTTTTGAAAATAATTTCCGGCATATGTCCACCACGACTAGCTGTGATGAACCGGATTCGATCAGTCCAATTTTGAACCACTTTTTCAAGTAATTGGGGACGTATGTCGTTAATGACACGAGTTACGTTGGCTTCCAAAGCGTCTATTGTTGCTGGTTTATCAGCATAAACCAGAGACTTTAGATATCCCAGAGAAAATAATCCAGTGGCGTTAGGTCCCATGCTCTTGTGAGGCCAATTCACTGGCAGCACCGATATTTCGGAAGTGCTCTATACGTTTGGCGAACAGAACATCGATTTTGGAAATATATTTCCACAATTTGTAAACGTTGTTGCGGCGTCAGTCTTTCCATGATAATTTGCCAATGCTCACTGATATGAAATGACAAAACAATATGTCATCAAAACAAAACAAAGGACAGCTATCCCTATCGAAAGTTCTATCACACTTAAAAAAACACCCTTATATATATATATATATATATATATATATATATATATATATATATATATATATATATATATACATATACATACACACACACACACACAATGACGTGCCCAGGATTTTCGAAAGGGAGGGTTTATGTGCACATTTTTAAGTAGTCTGTCCTCATTTTGCCATGATTTCCTGCCTTTGACGTTGTTTTCTTTAAATACTGAACCAAAAGGGGGTTATAACCCCCACCAACCCCTCCTTGGGCACGCCACTGTGTGCGTGTGTCTATATATATATATATATATATACCGGGTTTTCGTAAATGATTGTCGGGGTTTCCTCATTGTTGTAACCGATTTGGGTGAATGACACGGTGAACACAAATGCACGATATTCTTGAGAAACTCAACAAGTTTTGTTCCTTATTTGTTTCATAGACCTTTGTTTCCAGATTCTGCCGCTAGGCGGCAGTTTTCCAAAATGGCGGATATTGCTAGTGAGAAGGCGTTCTGTGTCCTTGAATATCACGCAACGAGGTCCGTTACAGTTGTGCAACGACATTTTCGTGCGCGATATCGGAAAGATGCACCATCAGACAATTCGATTAGAAGGTGGTATGCACAGTTCAAGGAAAAAGGTTGCATTTGCAAAAACAAAAGCAGTGGTCGACCATCAGTGCCGGAACATGATGTGGAGCGTGTTCGTGAAACCTATCTACGGAGCCCGAAGAAATCGATTCCTGCTGGATCCAAGGAACTAAACATACCGAAGACAACATTATGGAGTGTTCTACGAAAACGGCTCAACATGAAACCATACCGCCTAAGTCTGCATCAAAAGCTAACACTTAACGACCGTCGTGTACGGGAAACGTTCGCCAGCGATATGCAAAATCTCATGACTGACGATGACAATTTCATCGAGAATTTCGTTTCCACTGACGAGGCGACATTCCACCTAAGTGGAAAAGTAAACACACACAATGTGCGCATATGGGGAACGGAAAATCCTCATCAGTTTGTTGAATTGGTTCGGGACTCGCCTAAAGTGAATGTTTTTTGTGCTGTGTCACGAGAAAAGGTGTACGGTCCATTCTTCTTCATGGAGAAAACGGTTACAGGATTGACATTCCTGGATATGTTGAATGAGTGGCTATTTCCTCAAGTGGAAGAAGATTCTAACACCTTCATCATTCAATTGGATGGAGCCCCACCTCATTTCCACTGTGAAGTGTGATCATTGCTCAACAGAAAATTACCAAAACGTTGGATTGGGCGCGGGAGTGATGAGGATGAAAACCTTTTATCATGGCCGCCTCGTTCCCCTGACCTTTCTCCTTGCGATTTTTTTTCTCTGGGGATACGTAAAGGATACCGTTTACTATCCTCCATTACCCACTACCATCGAGGAACTGAAAACACGCATAACCAATTCCATCAACAGTGTTACACGTGATATGCTATCCCGAGTGTGGCAGGAAATGGACTATCGCTTAGATATCTGCAGGATATCGCGAGGCGAGCACATGGAACATTTCTGACTTTGTCATAAAAACTTGGTGAGTTTTCTAACATTTTGCAAAAAATTGCATGTATCTACCTTTATTACGTAAAGTACAGTGCTTGTTTGTAACCCCGACAATCATTTACGAAAACCCTGTACATATATATATATATATATATATATATATATATATATATATATATATATATATATATATATATATATATATATATATATATAGGGAAATTACGCTTTCAGAGTATGGCTACATTGGCCGCATTGCTATGCTTTTCTTCCTCACTTCCTCGGAACGTCGTTTTCTTTTCAGTTGTTGAGTGTATCTTTATATCTTTCTGTTTCTTTATGCCGAATGCAACACAGAGGATAGGCTATGCGGTCACACAACACTGCGTAAACGAGGTCGGCATATAACTCAAGGTGAATCTGCACTTAACATATGATTCACGGCTAGTTTTCTGTAGAGAGCTGAAGACTTTCCTTAAACAGTTTCACACACACGCACGCACGTCAGTCTCAACCTTGCCAAGATCGCGGTCCAGTGAATCCCAACAATTTCACTCGGAAATACAATAAATTTCTAATTTTTAAAACTCTATACGTAATTTAATTCGTGGACTTAATATTAAATATTAACCCTAGCTTTACTTAGCTGTGTGTGTGGGGGGGGGGGGGGGAGGGGGGTTGCAGACCCATCGAATTTCTCATCACTAAAATTCAAGAAGCCATTTTGTTATCAAATCACTGCTTCCTTTCTTGTTTATATAAGTTTAGTTATTTATTAATTATAACAATTTCAAAATATACCATAATTATTTAAAATTAATAACCAATTATTGAATGAGTGTCACACTCAAATTTTTATCATTCACTAAAACTCGCAAAAATCATATAATTTTTTTCATCAATGACTTTTTGTTTATACAGGTGCAGTTACATATTAATTATAATAATTACACAAATTGCCGTCATTACAAACCAATTGTACACTGTCACTGGCATGAGTGTCTCGAATGACACATTTAAATATGGCGCCTCATAGGCCCACCAAGTGCATTCTGCTTCCTATTTACAATTACATTTATATGTTTATGAACAGAAGTAATACAAACATATTGGAACACCCTAGAGAACAATGTAGCTAGTTTATTTTTAATATTTTATAAAAAACATTCACAGTCCCCCCCAGGAAATCTAGGGTTAATAAATAAATTATGAGATAAATAAGGGTTGGCATATATTTAGGCTTGTTGACAAATGAATATTGCTGCGTAAAATGAAGTGACAAATTTCAGGAGAACATCGCAGCCCGGTGTAATTGATGCCAGGGACCAGTACCTGGCCACGGGCTTGCGGTTGAGAAACACTGGTTTATTGTGTTGTGAAGACATGGAGGCTGAATTCTAGTCATGGAAGTTCACTTGGGTTTGTTCCTTCATCATTTGTGTACGTTAATCTTCATCCGAAACATAGCGACTAGTTTTAGGAGCCATGAATGAAAACTGGATGGAAGATAGAATTCAACAAGGATCTAATTTTCATATACAGTAGAGCACCGATAATTCGAACTAGACGAGGAGACGTTATTGGAGGTAGTTTCCGGAAATTCGAACGAACGATCATGAATTATGCTGTTGGTTAAACCACGAGAACATCCTATTACAGTTGCTATGCTACCGTCACTCGGCTGTCAGCTCGAATCATCTCCTTTACCCGTACCATCTCTAAGTACAGTCCTCGAGCACGATCGCCATTTTTCAACTGAGCTGCCCATGCGCGCGTCTGCTATCTAGCGACTGCTAACTGAATGTCATCAGACTGGATTGTGCTGCCACCTAATGACACCTTTAGAAACTACTCACTACTATTTTCAGCTCTATCAGTTCGTGACCTATTTATTGACTTATCCTCGTAGATACGCCAACCATGGATGGATACGGGCGGGATGTTGGAATGCGTTGTGCAAATAATATCTTACGTCCGAGAGTATGAATGTTGCAATCCCGGGATTTCGGGGCGACAGAAAGGAGCCGGGATCCCGGGATTACACTTCCTATACTGATCGTGGATCAAACTGCCGGCTGCCTACATAGCTCAGTTTGTCCACCAATCGTCTACGGGGGTTTGTAGCTAGATAGACGTCAACAGCCTCAGTCATGGGCGTAACGTGGGACCTAATTTTGAGGGGGCAGAATCAAATTGGGCCTAATTTTGAAGGAGGAGAATTAAACTGGACCTACTTCTGAGGGAAGAGAATTAAACTGGGTCTAATTTTGAGGGAGCAGAATCAAAATGGGCCTAATTTTGAGGGGGCAAAATTAAAGTGGGTCTATTTTTGAGGAGATAGAATCAAACCTGGATGGGCAAGTGCCCCCCTTGCCCCCGCCTAGTTACGCCTATGGCCTCAGTTGCGAAGTTAAAATTGTAGGGTTAACACCGTTCTCACTTTACCACGTTGCCAAGAGTACGTCTGTTTTTGTCAGTTGTTTCTATGAGCTTGTTTGTACAGTGCTTCGGTGCTTTGTGTACTATTTTTCCGTGCTTTGTGTACAACTTTTATCCAGTAAAGGCGCTGATCAACTCTCTCCCGTACCACAGTACGTTTGGCAACATCCTATGTATCCGATAGTCATTTGTTTTGTCCCGCCAGCAACTTACGCGGCCTCGTGACTCGAAAATGCCCGATGTCAGTCGAAGAGAATTCAACCGATCGCCGATTCGTTGCTTCCAACCCGCCAACTGGAAATGCGAGAAGTATAATCCTCGCACGTGAGCCGAGACTGCGTGGTGTGGCCGTTGCTGAACCGTTTCTTCGAAGACGAACCTTGACTTCAAAGAGAAGTTTAATTATCGCATTCCATTAAGAGGAGGATGTAAACAGGAGATGATACGGAAGGAGGCGATGAAAGGGAGCCTGGACCCGGGTGGGACCATTGTTGGGATGGGAGGAAGAAAGGGCATCCCCACATCAAAAGGATCGATGCGAGCCTGGGAATCTGCCTGATTACTTCCTCTCCTCTCCGCGGCCATTGTGGCGCTCCGATCGACGGGCTACTTTGAAGATTGCATCTTGGGACGGGCGGGTTTTCAAGAGAAATGAAAAATAGGGAGATGCCAGAAATGGCATTCGTCAAACGTCCTCCCCCTTCTATCCTTTGTGTTCGACTTGAAGGAAACGTAGTTGGCTGCTGCTGACGGGAAACTCTTAGAAAAGTCTAGGTAAAATCTACATTTTTCATGGCGTGATGGAGATGGGAGTCGGAAGAGGGTGTCGGCACCTCCCGGAATTTGGCATGGCTCATTTCAAATTACAAACAAGCAGAAAGCTTGTTATTTTTATTGTTAATAACAGAAACAGCTCAGTTAGTTATTATTCGCACAGAATAACAAAAGTAAAAACTGTGTTTGACCGGAAAAACATTAGTGAAAATTGCAGGAACCAAGTTGCGTTTTTCAAATTGTACCATTTATTCCAAAGATTAAATATTTCTACACAAGAACCAATTTAGGGGGGTTTCCAGGAGCGCCGCCCCCCCAAAAGACTTACCAAGTACAAAAATTAGAAAATATACTTGCTTAGCAATAGTTGTTTAGTCGAGAGTTATATTTTTCCGCCGAACTTGTTGGAAGCCAAGGATTATTTTGAGATCATAGGACTTTGAATGACAGTATTAAAGAAGATTTTTGCAAAATACTACTTCTAACAATATGCATAAAATATTAATGAGGAACTTTTCTTTCCGTGAACTGGATCTAACATTCTTCTTTTGTTATTCAGTAAATATTCAATTCTTTATTTATTTTATGTTAATTTCCTAAATTTTGGCATTTTAAATACATGTAATGTAGAAAATGATTGAACGCTGTTATATCTCTATTCTTATACAGTTTTCTTGCTAATTCGTGTTAAAAAGACAATATCAATGAATTTATGTATTTAATTAACTTAATATAGTTATTTTAATTTAAACATAATAATGATAATAATAATAATACACTTTATCTGAAGGTCAAACAACATAACATTTTAACTAAAATTTTCCCATAACAGTGCATACAGCACCGTACCATAAAGGCAAATTTAGGTGATGTGGGGGTAGCGTCCCACACGTTCTTGATCCCGGCCATTTTGGAGGTGACTTGATCAGCACCACGCTCCGGCCGCCTTTATTCCCCAGGGTTGCTTCCAGGTAAACTTTGATTTGAGGCTGTGTGACAAGGGCAGAAAAACTTCGATCCCACCTTGGGAATCGAAACAGGGTCTCCCGCGTGGGAGTCAGACGCCCTATCGACTTGGCCACCGTGATTTGACTTATGTTATTTAACGTCGCTTTCTTGTCACTTTTGGCTAATCGCGACGATTAGCATGAGTGATGGAATTGACGAAGGAACACTCACAAGGAACACCCATTCCCACGCCTAGATTCGAACCCGGTACACTACAGTTCGTAGCGCGCTATGCTAACCACTCCGCAATGGAGGACGGCTTTGATCTAACATTATACAGGGTGTTCATAAAGTCCCGGTACCATTACAAAAATCATAGCTCTGAAACTACATGCAATAGAACAATGATGGGTATACTTCCAGCCAACCATAATTTTTCAACAAGATGGGGCACCCCCTCATTGGTCCAAGGATGTTCGAGGTCTTCTGGGTAGGCATTTCCCTGGCAGGTGGATAGACCGTGATGGACCTATTTCCTGGTCACCGCGCTCTCCTGATATCACACCCTTGGATTTCTTCTTCTGGGGTATGTCAAAGATTGTGTTTACCCACTCCTGTTCCAGATGTTGCTACTCTTCGAAGAAGAAGAATGGAGAGTATCCTTACTGTTACTGGTGATATGCTGGGGCGTGTATAGGCAGAAGTGGATTACCGTCTTGATGTTCTGAGAGCAACTAAAGGAGCGCACATTAAGGTGTATGGCATATAAACGTGGAGAGTTGTAGCTCATTTTGCAATCAACAGCACAGTTTCCGAGCTGATTTATTGTAATGGTACCGGGACTTTATGAACACCCTGTACTTCAATATAGAACAACTTAGTACAGCAAAGGAATAAATCGCAACTTCACTGGTGTACACCAGTAACGTCAACTTAAAAATGATTTATGCGGAATATAACAACGTATTAAACGCAATAAGCACATGGAAGTAGCATTGTGGATGATTGTTATCTCTTCTTTTCGGATGCACGCTTTCTGTTTTATTCATTTCTTCCCCCAAAAACTAGAATCAAGATTTTATCTGATCACACGGCAAGATTTGAGTTTCTTCCTTTTTCATAATCACCCTTCTGATTGTCATTTGTCTGCTCGAATTGCAAAGCGATGCGATCTCTCGCTACCTGTCATGTTATCGCAAAATGTTGTCTCATCTACCCGCGTATGAAGAAACGAAACAAGAACCAGAGACCGGATGATGATTTGCGAATCAGTGTGGCAGGAACATGGAGGATTGTCACAGAATATCACCTGAAGCGTGTCCGAACATCTTGCGAGAAAAGTCCGTCGCTCATCTCATTAAAGGTTGCTTCCGATGGAGGGTAGTGACCGTCCTGGATGTACTTTCCCTGGAGATTGACGCGGGTGGATATTGTATCACGGAACAAACACGTGTTGCTCCGCTGGAGGATAAACTGGGGCGATACTCATCTTGAGAGTTTGTGTCAAAAGGGAGCGCTCGGCGAATTTGCAGATGGGCTTCTACCTGTTTCTTCCAGCTTTTTGGAGTCGCAGAAGCGTGACAGAGCGGAGAAATGCAGAATCCTTGTTCGACATCCATGCAACATTGTCCACCGGGCTTGCAAGAAGATAGGATCGTGTAAACGAGGGCTGGGAAGGAGTTTCAAGGTTACGGGGGATAGGACCACCTCCTCTGTTGCCGCAGGAAGCACGATGATTTGGAGGATGCAGGGTTGTGGGAAATGCACTGGCCGTGTCGTGCTGGAGATACTGGACTTGTCTGATGTACGTTTGCATTGTCGTGACAACGGCGGTGTTCCAAGTAAATCTAGCCGGAGTCAGGTCTGGACATCATGAAGGACAAGTGCCAAAGACGTACTTGTGAAGTTTTCCTAATCCATGCAGCCGACGTCCTTGACGAAGTGGTTATCACAGCGCGCCACGACGTCAAGGGTCCCGGATTCGAATCCACACCTTAGGATGAGTGTTCTTTGTGAGTGTTCCTTCATGAGTTTCATAATATCATCACTCATCCTCATCTTCACGATTAGCCAAAAGTGGCAGAAATGCGAAGTAAAAATGAACCTAATCGATCAACCAGTTAAACGTAATCCATGTACGCAGAGGCGCCAACTTAAGATAATTGAGAGGGGGTGGGGGGGCAAGATCAGCATAAACAATACACATGTAAATTTACATAAAATGTGTCCTTCTACGTGAATTCTACCATGAGGGGGGAAATTTTTCAATGGATTTAATCTACAGTATTCTTTCCGGGGGACTTTTTACTATTTCCGGGGGAACATTTTACTATTTCCGGGGGGAATATTTTACTATTTCCGGGGGGAATATTTTACTATTTCCGGGGGGAATATTTTACTATTTCCGGGGGGAATATTTTACTATTTCCGGGGGGGACATTTTACTTTTTCCAGGGGGGAAATTTTACAATGGATTTAATCTACAGTATTCTTTCCGGGGGACTTTTTACTATTTCCGTGGGAACATTTTACTATTTCCGGGGGGAATATTTTACTATTTCCGGGGGGAATATTTTACTATTTCCGGGGGGAATATTTTACTATTTCCGGGGGGGACATTTTACTTTTTCCAGGGGGGAAATTTTACAATGGATTTAATCTACAGTATTCTTTCCGGGGGACTTTTTACTATTTCCGGGGGAACATTTTACTATTTCCGGGGGGAATATTTTACTATTTCCGGGGGGAATATTTTACTATTTCCGGGGGAATATTTTACTATTTCCGGGGGGAATATTTTACTATTTCCGGGGGGAATATTTTACTATTTCCGGGGGGGACATTTTACTTTTTCCAGGGGGGGAAATTTTACAATGGATTTAATCTACAGTATTCTTTCCGGGGGACTTTTTACTATTTCCGGGGGAACATTTTACTATTTCCGGGGGGAATATTTTACTATTTCCGGGGGGAATATTTTACTATTTCCGGGGGGAATATTTTACTATTTCCGGGGGGGACATTTTACTTTTTCCAGGGGGGAAATTTTACAATGGATTTAATGTACAGTATTCTTTCCGGGGGACTTTTTACTATTTCCGGGGGGACATTTTACTTTTTCCGGGGAAACATTTTACTTTTTCCGGGGGACATTTTACTTTTTCCAGGGGGAAATTTTTCAATGGATTTAATCTACAGTATTCTTTCCGGGGGACTTTTTACTATTTCCGGGGGAACATTTTACTATTTCCGGGGGGAATATTTTACTATTTCCGGGGGGAATATTTTACTATTTCCGGGGGGGACATTTTACTTTTTCCAGGGGGAAATTTTACAATGGATTTAATCTACAGTATTCTTTCCGGGGGACTTTTTACTATTTCCGGGGGAACATTTTACTATTTCCGGGGGGAATATTTTACTATTTCCGGGGGGAATATTTTACTATTTCCGGGGGGGACATTTTACTTTTTCCAGGGGGAAATTTTACAATGGATTTAATCTACAGTATTCTTTCCGGGGGACTTTTTACTATTTCCGGGGGAACATTTTACTATTTCCGGGGGGAATATTTTACTATTTCCGGGGGGAATATTTTACTATTTCCGGGGGGGACATTTTACTTTTTCCAGGGGGGGAAATTTTACAATGGATTTAATCTACAGTATTCTTTCCGGGGGACTTTTTACTATTTCCGGGGGAACATTTTACTTTTCCGGGGGGACATTTTACTTTTTCCAGTGGGACATTTTACTATTTCCGGGGGAACATTTGCCATGGGAGAAGTTCCACATTGTGACACCGGCCCCCCAACGTCGTGTTCAACTGACCAGAATCCCACTCGCATCAGAAATACTATTTCCGAAGAATATTTCAAGTCCATTGATTGCGTAAACGACCCGGGATTGGCGCGTACGTGCTCCAGAAGCCGCAGTCGACCAGGAAACACGAAACCCGAACCTGCGTGCCAAAAAAACGCATCGTACGGGTGAAGAAACGGAGGTGGCTCCTCCACGCACAGGTGAGCAACGGGATAACTTCCGCGCAGCAAATCAAAGATGTTCGAGCGGATGCTCTCGAAGGAGATTGCACTCCGGGGGAAAAAAAAGCAACCGGCAAAGGGTGACTGCACTGTCTCTGGCTTCCACAAAAGATGAATCAGAGGGAGGAGAGTCTATGAATTGGTGAGGAGGAACTTTTTACATTTTTGCAGAAAGAGCCTCACCGTGGGCACCGAACCGTGGTGAGAGTTGATGCCGAAACCGCAAGAACATCGAAAAACCTTGCAGCATCTCCTGCTCGGGCATCACGACCCGTGTGGTGCCTTGACTATTCTAGGTACGACCGAGATGGCAGTTTAAAAACCTGCCGGCCTCGTGTGGTTGAGTGGTTATCACAGCGCACTACGGCGCCAATGTCTCCGGGTTTGAATACCGGCCTGGGCATGCAGGCACGTATCTAGAAATATGTTTCGGGGGGATCCGAACCAAGTGTCTCAGGAATAATAATAATGTTTATTAAATTAATACTAATTACAATACATACATTAGTATTATTACATGAATAGGTAAAAAGACCGTATAAGAATAGAGATATAACAGCGCATATTCATTACGTAGCTTAGGCTACCTGTAGTTAAGATCGGAATAATTTACATAAAAACAAGTGCCCTGGCAATGAATTAATGTCAAATAGACGAATAATTGAATATTTATCGAATAACTAAAATGATGTTACATGTAGTTGGAGAAAAGTAAGTTTCTGATTAATATTTTATGCACATTATTTTGAGTAATAGTGTACATAAATCTTCTTTGTAATGTCATTCAAAGCCGTAATCCTTGCCTTCTAAAATAACCATCGATTATGCAACAAGCGCTAATATTTTCATAACTTAATTTTAGTACTTGGTAAGTCTTTCGGGGGGCCGGACCCCTGGAACCCCCATAAATACGTCCTTCCTGTCCTTAAAAGCCGTATGATCCAAATATAGTCTTGTCTTCCAATAAGTTCAGAGGATATTATACAACAAATGCTAAACGAGTGTATGTTAATTATTTAATTTTCGTACTTAATATGTCTTTCAGGTGGGGAGAGGGGGGTTCGGATCCTCTAAATACGTCCTTCCTGTTCTTCAAAGTCGTCTGATCCCAACTAGTTCAGAGGAAATTATACAACAAATGCTAAAGGAGTATATATAAGTCTTTCGGGTGGGGGGAGGGGGTCCAGACCCCCTAAATACGTCCTTGGACATGGCATTCTTTGTGAGTGTTCCTTCATGAATTTCATCCTATCACCTCTCATCCTCATCAGCGCCATTAGCCAAAAGTGGCAGAAAAGCGAAGGAAGATAAACTAAATGAATCAAAAATCTTTAGATGCATTTTGATAAACTCCACCCACTGAGCCGACCCTTGTTTTATCTTGTTGTTCGTCGTTCCATTATCATTTTCGTCATTCGTTCATGTCTGTGCACAAGAGTCAATGAGGCCGGTGCGTGTCATATGGTCCCTGGTTCGGATGACAGCATGGGCATCTCTCCGTACTTCGTTTCGAAGAACCAATGACAATATTTTCGAATTCTGAAAACCTAGATATAATACCTTTAGGTAATTCAGGAAAATCGTGAGGAATGGAATAAACTGTTGCTTGAATATTTGGCCGTGTCCCAAAGGCGCAAGACCGTACTTGAAGCGAGCATCCTCCGAGTATGGTCTTGGGAGTGCGGTCTTCAAGTCGTGGACTGGAAGTGAAAGTCTTTCGAATTGCACTTCGACTGCAGCGCCAAATACGATCAGTAGATAAAACTGAGTACTCGTTGTTTTCCCCACGTTTTAAACACTTGTTTTTCACCATTGAAATCACGTTGCATTTTCAAATGTTTGTACACATACATTTCCACACATTAGAATCACTTTAACCAACAACTTGCTGACCCATAACGTATATTTAACCTGTATTGCTGGCTTTCTATCTCCGCGATTTTAAACAAACGAACAACGAGTGTGGAAATCACGTGACCGAGTCAGCTTCCATCTGCACTGCGAGCTATGTACTTGTGTACTCCTGTTCTTGGCGCTTTCGAACTGTACTAGGTGACGTCACTTCTCCCAAAACCATGCTTCAAGTACCTAAATTCCTTTTCGCAAAACCTATGGTCCGATCCCAACTTTACTGCTAGATACTTTTCTATATTTAAAAAAAAACGTTATACATTAGTTAATATGTACAGTCATAGGCAATAGAAATGGGACACCCAATGCGCCGTACAGTTACGCAACACAACGCATTACAGGAAAGCCAGTTTTTCAGGATATAGGATTTTTATTGCAGGAGATTGTGCCTTGGTATTATACGGTATAGGGCTGGGATGGGTGTGGGAAGAGGGAATGGAGGGGAGAATTGATATGCATATGCTAGGGGCCATACGTGCCAGACTGGAAGACATTAACAAACAGAAAATTTTGGCAGAATGCGGCGCAAATATATCGTTAACATAAGCGAAAATAGTGGATAGGGATCGAGAATGGGGAAGGAGGAACTACGTGGGTGGGGCAAAAGAAAGGTCAGGATTGGCGTGGTTCAGACTGGGGGATGGACACAAGTTAAACTAAAACGGGAGCGTAGAATGCCCGCTATGCGGTGAAGACGAGACGAAATTTCACATTCTCCTCCAGTGCAAAGAAACAGGGGAGGCAAGACAAAAAATATACCAGGGAAGTAAATGAAGCTAACATTGAGAATATAATGACAACCGTTATTAGAAAGGAGAGACGCAAATAAGGAATCTGGGAACTTTTCTACACAATGTCTGGACAAAGAGAGCAAAGAAGCTCAGTGGGGATAGCGAATATGTGCGAAAGGGGGCTAAGTAAATAAATAAATAAATCGGAGAAAATTAAGGCATCACTCATGTAACAGTGCAAGTGTAGTGAAAGAATGGAATTGAAAGACGGTGTCTGTGAACTCCCAGGCAGTGTGAATGTGAAAGTAGACTGAGAGGAGGAAGGGTGTAGGAAAATTACACCAAAATTTTTCATCCTTGTATGGATGCACAGCTGTAAAGGCTCATACTTGAAAATATATTCTATTCTTTTCTATTAAATATCAATATTTATTTATTTATTGAAATTTCTAGTACAGCAGAAGCTATTTTAAACCGGAAAGAAACAACAGCAAAACAGTACCCTAGTGTTAAAAATAACACACGAAACAAGATAAAATAAAATAAAACAAAATATAAATATAAATATAAACATAAGCAAGCCAAGACAGTTCCAAGGTAAACAGATGTGTTTCACAAAAGCATTACTTATATACAATTTTTTCTATGTTGGTGATAAAAGATGGATATGAACTGAATATATCGATTTGGTTTGAGATGACATTGAACTGATTTGGTAGCCTATGAAATAGTGAACGTTGAATGAGTGAGAGTCTTGGAGTTGCAGTGTGGAAAGTCTCCTTGCTCCGTGTTTTATGTCTAGGCACTCTGAGGGAGAGTTCGTGGAGTGGGATGCTGCATCTTAGGTTTCCATAAATAAATTATGGCGTAATCGTAAAGTGTATCATTTAACAAATATGTAAAAATGGTCTCCCTGATAGCGTAGTGTAATGTCGTCGCCTTCTGTTCAAGGAGTCCCCGGGTTCGATACACGGTGGAGGCACATAGAGGCTCTAATCCCACTTTGAAATGTAGGTCCAGTCGCGTTTAGCCTATTTGTGCATAATGTGCATGAAGTGTACTCGAAATTCAATCCAAATCATTCTTAATTTCTCAGATTTCGTAACGTAGGAGTACTCCTTCAAATCGATAGCAAGTTCCGAGTAAAACTGTTTTTTCCCGTCGATCTCTTTCGCGGCGGTTGTCAAGCTTCACTGGACTGACTCTTCTTTCTGCAGATGACATTCGAAAGATCTTGTCACTCCCTTTCCTCTGTCGTTTTTAAAGACTTTTACCGCGGCTTGACTTTCTTATTGTTGGAAAGAAAAAAGGTTGAATTTCTTCGGCGGTAAGGGAGGAAGATTGAGAAGAGGAGGGGGGAGAAGGCGGGATGTCGCTGCGCAGCAATTAAAAGTATCGCCTCGGGTATCGAGGTCGTTTAACGCGGCGCGTGCTGCTGCTTTTTTGTTTTTACAAGTTTCTCTACGGCTTCTGCCCCTCCCCCCCACTCCCTCACGCCTCTACATAGCGGTCAATGCTTTACGTCTTTCTTTCACGTACAAGACACGTCCTGAAAATACTCGCTCCATCGTTCATAGGAGCGTTTGTGAGGAGTAAGTATGTGGAGCAAAAGTGCCTTGGTTAAGATTGGGGGATGGACACAATTCCAACATGCAAGGCAAGACATAATTTTATCAGTGATTTAGACGAAACAGGTGTTAGGTAATAATTAAAATCTAATTATTGACAACAACTCGTTTGAACCAGTTTCCAAATTCAAATACTTAGGAGTAATATTAACAAATGAAAATTATATTAAAGAGGAAATAAAAAGTAGGCTTAATTCAGGAAATGCATGTTACTTCTCTCTTCATAAACTTTTGTCTTCTCGTTTAATATCTAAGAAACTAAAAGTTAAAATATACAAAACAGTAATTTTGCCTGTAGTATTATATGGGTGTAAAACTTGGTTGAAAGAGGAACATAAATTGAGAGTATTTGAAAATAAGATCCTTAGGAAAATCTTTGGACCTAAAAGGGATGAGGAGTCAGGTGAGTGGAGAAGGTTACATAATTTAGAACTACATAATTTGTATTCATGTCCAGATATTATTAGAATAATTAAATCAAGAAGACTTAGGTGGGCAGGCCATGTGGCACGAATGGGAGAGGAAAGAGGAGTTTACAGGATTCTTGTTGGGATTTTGATTTGATTTGAATTTAAAATTTTGGGAGCGTCAGCACTTAGGCTATTTTGCTCCCGTCACATTATACGGGGGCCGGCCCCTTACCATTACAAATAACAACTCTAACGTTGCATAACTAAAAAAATTAAAATGTTCTGACTGCTGTTAAAAGCTGAGGCTGTAAAGGGGCTCTCAGCACACATAAGGACAAAAGAACAGGACAATACAAACAAAATTATACTGGCCATGGGGCCAGTCGCCAGAGCCTCGTTAGTCTTCAGTCCAGGGTGCACTAACGTGGAAGTGAGGTTGACATTTGGGTGTACTACGTGGAAGGTCACCCCTTACACCCCCGATTCTTGTTGGGAAACCTGATGGTAAGAGACCTGTAGGAAGGCCAAGACGAAAATGGAGGGACAACGTTGAGATGGACCTAAAGGAAATCGGTAGGGATGGAAAAGAGTATATAGATTTTGCTCAAGATAGGGACAGATGGAAGGCCTGTGTTGCTGCAGCCATGAACCTTCGGGTTTAAGAAGGCTAGAGAGTTAGTTAGTTAGTTAGATTTAGACGAATCTAAAATGGAGAGTATAACGATGTTGCCGCGACTTTATTTGGGGTGCCTTAAAAGGAGATTCAATTACATATCTGGGCATGTTAGGCTAATTGTCATAACTTCACATTCTCTTTTCACGGAAACTATTACGTATATGAAGATGGAATTTTAACATTATACACTAGTGTCCAAAATTAAAGCAACAAACAGAAATCCTTTTCTCGTGTGATTTTTTTTGGGGGGATAAATTTGCCAAGTTTAACCTGTTGCTATCGTGATTTTTTTGTTGATAAATCCTGGCACATTAAGGTTAGTTAAACCAGTTGTCTATGACATCATAAATATTACTATCACCTGATCGTGTTATGTGGTCAAATGGACACACGGGAAAGAATTGTTGCTTTAATTTTGGACATTAGTATAGTTTCTGATTGTTCATCATTTTAGCCCAGGTTTTCCTATCACTGGGACGAAAAGTGCGGGCCGATTTGTAAAGAAACTCTTGTGCGATTATTTGTACAGTGAGGAACACATTCTTTACTGCGCGATTTCTGATTATTATACTAATCAATATCAATCACATTGTTTTGGGGAGAGAGATCCTATAATCCCATCTCAAATGAAACTAAATCTTTTACTTTTTAAAGAACGGATGAGAGGACAATAGGTTCTGGGTTCGATACCCGATTGAGACACGGATCCCACTTTAAACTGTGGGTCCAGTCTCAAGTAGCCTGTCTGTGCATAAAGTGGACTTAAAATACGTAAATATTCGTAGGATGAAAATACGAAGACAAGCTGTAATCAAGAAAGTAAACGGAAGTAGGAAGAAAGTTTTGCTTTTTTGTTTTAAGTCCACTTTATGCACAGATAGGCTAATCAGGCCCGAACCACACGAACCCACGATCATATGATTACAAGGCAATGACGTTACCAATACACAAGCTGGGAGGCAAGAAATGGATGGAGAGAAAATGAAGTTAAGGAAAAGCGAAGAGCGAAAGGAAATCGAAGAATGCAAAGGAAAAAGAAATGAATGATATAAAACGGAAGAAGGTTTTGACGAAGAATGAAACTGTGTGTGTGTGTGTGTATGTGTGAAAAAGAGAGAGATATTATAAGAGGGAAAAGTACCGAAAACTGGTAACTTCTCCCAACCATTAGTAAGCAACACTGAAGAGGCATCTCTGGTACTCGTCAGGCGACTTGGCTGTGCTAATGAGATCTCTGGTTCGGGAGGTAGGGAGGGATGCTGGCAACAAACTGGAGGCAGATACGAATCAGAGTAATTGGAAGTTCACAAGCATCGCTAATGCATCCAGGACAACAGGAAAGGCGCTATAAAGATTACAGCGCGATTGCCTTACAACAAGTGTAGCGGAGAGTGTTTATGGTCGCTGGGGAGGTCAGAGGTCGGCTGGGCCAAGAGAATAACAGAAGCAGTCGCTGCTTAGTCGATGAGGCAACGCAAGACGCGCTGGCCAATCATTGCTGTTCTTTATAGCTGTAGAAGAGGTCTTGAACGTGCGCCGTACAATAAGATGTAGTGGTTTTAATGCTCGGTGCGGACAAATTAAGAGGCAATAAAATAATTGTATGCCGCCGTGATGTCTTTGGTCGTTCTCGGGTTTTATCGTTTCCTGCGCATGCGCAGTATTTTTTTCCTCAGAGTAACCCATTACTTGAAGATGGTGTGAGGACGTGCTGTGTGATCAAAAGAACTTATATGTGATTTGGTTTATTTTAATTGCATTTCTGCCACTTGGGTAGACTTGGGTCACTGCCCGTCACGTGTGTTCTTTGTAAGTGCCCCTTCATCAATTTCATCATATCATCACCCACCATCATTTTCGCGATTAATAGGGTGACCATAATATTTTGACCCAAATACGTGACATCCTAAGGAGATCAGTTTACCCTTTCTTGAAAATACCGGTTAGGCCTAATTGTAAAATTATTGTTATTATTAACGCATTATTATTTTTTATTGACTAACATTATTTGCCATCAAAGTTTTAATAAATAAATTAAAGAACTTAGTATTGTCCCAACAACTACATTAACCATCATATGTTAACAATTGCACCCGCAGTTACACATCATACAATGCATACCTAACAACCCTCCCTCCAACACACACAATGAACTACTGAAGACTTATTACTTATATGTACTCCACAGTATATACACTAATATAATTGTATTATTGTATAATCTTTATATTATCTTTATTGTATTATCATGATCAATGTTTTTTTTCCTTTGTTTTTATTCGTTTATTGTATCTTTGACAAAGGTTGTTTGTAAGAACGGCCCACGAGGCCGAAACATGCCTGCTTAAATAAAGACCATTCTCTTCTATTAAAGTATGGATCACATAAATGATAGGTGATAAGCAATAAATGAAATATGATCTCCCGTTGTCAAGAGGTATTAATTATTATAATCTCGGTATGATTTACATGGCGTTTCTCGTCCTTTCTAATAAATCTTTGATATTAAATATACGCTTAATTGAGTAATGCCAGAATTATTTATCAGAAGAACCAATCTTCTTGAGAGCAGCTTCATTCTTCACCAACCGTTTATAAATATCCCCCAACACCTTACCCCACATATCAGGCACACAACGCGTGATTTCTCTCTTGAGTTGTGTCAAGACGCAGGAAATATAAATTCATGTTTGAATTCCGTAAAGAAACTGCATGCTTATTCACTTCTCTACAAATAAACGGCACCCACACACAAAATATCTTTTTTAGCATGAAATGTCTCTCAAAGTTAGACTTGGTTTTCAAGGTAACTCCTAGACTTTTATAAAGCGGGACAAATAATGGCTTCTTAATAATATGGACTGGACGACCGGGAGACGCCTCTGAAACGCGACTGTCCAGGTCAAAACGGTAACCGTAGCGATTAGCCAGAAGTGGCAGAAAAGCGAAGTAAAATGAACCAAATCAAAGAATGAATCAAAGAAACTAGGCAAGGCTTGGCATGGTTGTTTAATTTTACTTCTTTTTTGTGTCACTTTTTCGGCTAATCGCGGCAGACACGTATCTAGAAATATGATTCGGGGGGGGGGGCGGGGTCCGAACCAAGTGTCTCAGGAATATTATTATTATTATTATTATTATCATTAATAATAATAATAATAATAATAATAATAATAATGGTAAATTAAAATAATTATATGAAATCAAATTAATACAAATTACAATACATAAATTAATATTATTACACGAATAGGTAAAGAGATAACAGCGTATATTTATTACGTAGCTTACCTGTAGTTAAAATCGGAATAATTTACATAAAAACAAGTGCCCTAGCAATGAAATTAATGTCAAATAGATGAATGATTGAATATTTATCGAATAACAAAAATGTTGGAGAAAAGCAAGTTTCTGATTAATATCTTATGCATATTATTTTGAGTAGTAGTGTACATAAATCTTCTTTGTAATGTCATTCAAAGCTGTATGATCCCAATATAATCCTTGTCTTCCAATAAGTTCAGAGGAAATAATACAAGAAATGTTAAACGAGTATATTTTTCATTATTTAATTTTAGTACTTGATAAATCTTTCGGGGGGGGGGGTCCTGGACCCCCCTAAATACTTCCTTCAATCGCGACGACGTGGATGAGTATGTACCTCCTCCGGGTATCGAATCCGAGCCCCCTTGATTACAAGACGACGACATTACTACTACGCCATCGGGGAGACCCAAATCTTCGCTCTGATCATGTAATCATTTCATTACGACAACGAGTGCCAGCTTTGCAGTGGAAAATGGAAAATAGGAGTTTACTTGAAGACAAATGCTTCTGGGATAAAAATTCCATTGGTCTTTTATCTCTGTCCACGATATAATCATGTTCACGTGGTTGATGGACGATTTGGACACACACACACTAACGCTATGTGCACAGTTTCTGATCTAAAGTACTTTTTTTTTAAAAAAAAAAAAAATTGTTTGTACTAACTGTTTTGTGCGACTGTTGAAATCACTGATAACATTTGAGAGCTTCTGCACGGCACAGTAATGTTACAGAAGAGGGTAGATAAAGCAAATTAGGATTATTTTTTTTGCATAAATCTTTAATTAATGAACTTAAAACTTACTGAGGATAACTTGGAAAGGAACACGGGAAAGCATGAACTGATTGAAGGAAAACTGCTGGAGTAAATTAGAAACATTGTTGTTGTTTATTTTACTTCTGCAACTTTTGGCTGATCGCCAAGATGAGGATGAGGGATGATATGTCACGAAGCTCATGACGCGACACTGACAAAGAACACCCACGCCGAGATTCGAACCCGGGACCCCTGGCTTTGTGACGTACAAAACGGCGGCCCCCAGCGTTGATGCAGGTATCAGTGTGTCGCATCCGCTCTCACATCCCTGACGATATCGGAGACAACACTTTTGACATGCCCCCATGAAAAATCGAGTGGGGTCAGATCCGGCGAACGAGCTGGCCAAGGAACAGACTCTCCTCGTCCTGTCCACCGTCGAGGGAAAGTCGTGATTCATTTTGAACTCCTACTGTAACGCTTTCGTCGTGTTAGATACACTGCAATAATGCTCCTTATTAAATCTACAGTTGTCTTATTCAACTGTAATAGGCAGCTCCACTAGTTCTGGCTCATAACTTTTTAATGACACGTTTCCGAACCGGGGTTCCTCTCTCACATTGGTACTTGTATCTTGGGTGCGTCTCCATCCACCCTGCCAGTTTGATTCAAGCATTGAAACATTGATTGAAACAGCACCCTTGTTTCCATATTTATACCGGTACCACGTTAACCTTTTTCCATGAATCTGGGAATGTACTCTCATTGAAAAATCTTTTTAATAAAATAGAAAAGGGGATAGAGATAGAAGATGCTGAATTTTTGAGAAAACTATAAATCATTTCATCAGGTCCATTCGCGCTTTTCAGGCATTGAAGATAGGATATATTGCACTTCTGGAGACGTGGAGAGAAATGTCAGAGAATGACAGCAAACTGGAGTGAGGTTGGGTAAAGAGGAAGCCGGTGTTTGAGGTTGTAAAAAAAGAATTTAAAAGATCAGTTCCGTCGTCAGGGTCCTCAGCGTGTACTGAATCATGTTTTACTTCAAAAGGTATATGAGAATTTTGCCTTCCTGATTTAATGAGGAACCAAAATCGTTGGTTTAGTTTCGTTTGAGATGTTGCCAATGTATTCACTGTAGTTCACTTTCTGCAGTTGTTTAGAGTGGTGTCGTAAGTTTGTGAATAGCAAGGTCCGTAGACCGCTTGTATCCCCCGCTCTTGAAGGTCTGGTCATAACTCGCCTTCTTTTCAGCCTCCATGTTTACAGCCCCGGCAGGGTCTCTGTGACGTCATCAGGATGAGACTTCGAGTGTCTGCTATTTCAAACACTGTAAAGCATTTAACGCACTTGTTTTTAAGAGAAAAACACATATTGAAGAGCATCGCAACACAACTTACACAGAATACATGAATGTGATGGTGCATAGAAAAAAAATATAAGTAAGCAAAATCACAAATTTACTCACGGCTAGTGCTGGAAAGAATTGGAAAAAGAGCAGCACTGGATCCATTGTTTTTCCTTGATGGTATTTTTCCTTTTAATTTTTGGATCCTGCGGTTCAAATATTGAATTCGAAAAAAAAATATTCTTCCTTGACAAAACACGAAGTACTTTCTGTTGTTTTGTATTTACGATTTTTTCGTTTTGTATTGAATGAAGGACGTATTTAGAGGGGTGCAGGAGGTCCAGGCGGCAAACAACTCAACGGACCTTGGTGAATAGTGTTCTTTTCGAAAGCAAGATGTCTTGGGAATACAGTAATCGTTTCTGACAGGGGTTTTGCTGCTGGATGCTTTAATTTTTATTAGATTTTACGGCCAGGTGTGATCTGAGTTTTGTTAAATTACATTATTCATATTTTTTTGCGCTTGCAGATGAAGATACTAACACAGACTCCCGCCGCCAAAATAAAACGTTATCTGACCTCCAAATAAAGGAGGAAGTGACGTAACGGTCCACTGGTACGAACATCAAAGCCAAAGGCACGTTCCAGACGATCCTGCGCCTCGAACACCTCCGCTCTTCCTGTGGTCCAGAGAAGGCAATCTCCTCGGGAGCTTCCGAGAAGACTTGCCATTGTCTCCGAGGTGAAAAGGTGACGGCGGCGCTGTGCCCAAAAGTTTCTCGCCATGTTTGTGCGAGAGAGAGAGGGGAGCGCTAACAACCGCAGATGAATGTCAATAGTGCGGGTCGTTGACAGGAACAAGACGAGAGACGTGAAAGTGTTTCCAACCGCATCATTTGGTTTCTATGCTAATGAGAAATCACTGTCTGGCTGATTGATTTGGTTTATTTTATTTCGCTTTTCTGCCACTTTTGGATAATCGCGAAGATGATGAGTGATGATGTGATGAAATTGATGAACGGGCACTCTGAACCTTGCCCAGGCCGGGATTCGAACTCGGGACACTTGGCGTCGTAGCGCGCTGTACTAACCACTCCGCTACGAGAGTCTGCGACAAAGGAACAATTTCTCTTCATGTAGCAACACTATCTTGGTTAGGTCTTGACTCTGCTACAGAACTAAGAGATACAAAAATGCTTCTAGAAAAATAAATATGAGACGCATTAAAACACAATTTTGTGTATGTTGCATGCAACGTCCCCCGATTGTACACCAGTCGTCACAAAGTTAGTCCGCTACTCCTTTAGTCGGGAACATGAGAATCTGCAAATCATCAGGGCTTGCTGTGTAGAAAAAACACAACACTGTTTTCAAAGTTAAAACGCAGTTTTATAATCGCGTATATTTCATAATCACTTACCAGTAAAACACTAGAACATTCAATACTAACGTTGGGCAATTCCCTCACATATAGCGAAAGTCAAAGAACATAATTAATTGGTTACTTTCAACTTATCGGCAAGAAGAAAACTCGAAATCCAAAATCTATACTTCAATTCCCTCCGTTTCCAAGTTCTTATTATTCTTTACCTTCACCTGTTTTCCAAACTCAGTCTGTCGTCAGGTGAGAAATATTCAGGTTGGTTCACTTCCTCTGCTGAGATGAGAAAGTGACGTCAACACGAACAGATTATGACGTATTTATAAACATATATAAAAGTTCCAACCACAACTGTATCAATCTAACTATAGCTGTCTGTGACAACTTGCACATTATTTGAAGTAACAAACATTTAAAAAATCTTAACTTCTTACAAATATAAAACCTTAAACTCTCAGGTTCGTTACATGCATGAACAATATACGATATATATGATCTGTCATACATAACAAACTGTCATACATTAGCGCTTTGTATAACGTTTGAACGAGTAACATCTGCATTATTGCAGACTAACGACGCTCTGGCGCATGGACCTGCAGCCAGTATAATCCTCTGTAGAAATTGTGTTGTTTTTGTCAATACGTGTGTGTGCGTGATTGTCCCTTCATCCATCTCATAGCACCACTCATCCCCATCTACGCAATTAATCGAAAGTGGCAGAAACGCAAAGTAATCAAGTCAAGAAGATAGTTGTCTACTCAATTTCACAGGCCCCTCTCTCTCGATCTGATCTCAACAAGACTCGTTCTCGTCTCGATTTTAACTCGTGTGATACACAATGGGAAAGTTAAGGTCACGAGGAACAGTTTCAGTGTCCAGCCAGACACTGGATAGACCTAAAGCGTCCGCCCCCACCATCCTTTCCCCGCGAGGAGATGGAGAAAGAGAGGTCTGTGCGCTGGATTGTTGTAGGGGGGATAAAACTTAGTATTACGCTTATGGGGGTATTATTTTACTTGCTCTCTTTGGAATATCAAAGTTCCGATGGCGTAGAGATATACATGAACGGAAAGAGGACAGATTTAAGATTTTTATTTGTCGTCGGAAAAGTCGGAACTTCCATAAGCATAACTTTAAGTTGTTGCGTTTTTTATTCTTCGTAAGGAATCCATGGTATTCTGAAAATACTTATTCATCATATTTTTCAAACATCGTATCGAACTTAAGAGGCCATATCATGGGCAGCGGAAAAACAGACCTTCATTCAGAACACTTTTACTCGAAAACTATTTGAGGCATTTGAATGAGCTTTGTGGTGAATTGATCAGAAAGGATGAATCTTAACAGTGATTATCGAATTTTTTTTATCATTTCCATATTTTAATAGATATTAGCTGTCAAATATCTCAGTTTTTGGATCGGCGTATAGAGCCCGATTCTAAGTTACTGTAAAAATTTAACCTTGCAAGCCTTTCTTGCATCCTTCCTGAGTAAACTGATTTTTTTATTTTTCAAATTGAGAGGCCCATTGTGACAATACGCCATTGCAAACATTGATATGCATTTTCAAACACCTTTGAGAATGGCTTTATTCGAGCCATAGCGGGGCTGGTCATCGGCTGGCGGGGTTATGTTCAAGTCCTACAAGTTCAGCCGTCTGCCGATAGATGACTCTGACCAGGTTTTACTACTGTGGGCGTGGCTTGGATTTCTTCTTCTCCTACCCTTGGCATTGTCTTTTCCCTTGGGGGCAGCTTTTGACCGTGCTCCGACCATTTCGGAAAATCCAAAGTTGATTTCCTTCACCCGGCTGTTTTTTCATTGTGTTTCATTTGTCTTATTTCTATTTTCCAAAAGAATAAATACATTAATACAGAGACTGTCCCAATTGAATCTTACATAAATTATAGCAAAATTAAATTTGTTTTAAGTCAATTACATGCTCAAATAGGGTAATCGGGACTGGGGCTACAGGATACAGTGGGATCCATACCACTGTGTAGTTCTACCGGGGATCGAACCTGAGACCCCTTGAATACAAGGCGAGATAATTACTACTAATTTCATCGAGGAAACTCAAAGACTTATTTGAGGAGGGGTCCGGACCCCTCCCCCAAGAAAGACTTACCAAGTGAAAAAATTAAATAATGAAAATATATTTGTGTAGCATTTATTACATAATTGATGGTTACAATTTCCTTTGAACTTATTGATTGATTTGTTGTTTCTAAGTCCACTTTTTGCACAGAAAGGCTAATCGGGACTGGACTTACAGCTTAAAGTGAGATTCGAACCACTACTTGCATCCACCGGGTATCCAACCCGGGATTCCTTGATTACAAGGCAACGACGATACCACTGCACCATCGAGGAGGCCCACTCTTTGAACTTATTGGAAGAAAGATTGGAAGTAGGGTGCTTAGAAGGACAGTCCCAATTACCAAAGATTTATGCTTGCACGCTACTATTTATAACAATATACATAAAATATTAATCAGGAACTTTACTTTTCGCTAACCGGATCTAACATTCTCTTTTATTCAATAAATATTCAATTCTTCATCAATTTGAAATGAATTTCTTTGCCAGGGCACTTGTTTTTTATGCAAATTATGCCGATCTTAACTACAGGTAAGCTAGATAATGAATACTTGCTGTTATCCGATCTTTTTACCTATTTATGTGATAATAATATAATTTTAACTTAAACATCATATTATTATTATTATTCCTGACACAATTGGTTCGGTGTATTTCTAGATACGTGCCTTGGGAGGCCCTACAGAAATTACAGAGAAAGGAAGTGAGACAGTCGGGTACTCTTTCAAACTCTAAATCTTGTTCTTGTCCCAAGTTATGTAAACGCTCTCTCGTTCTCGTCTCGATCTCTGAATATAATTTCAATTATAGTCACATTAACTTCAACGCATTTTAAAAATACAATTTGTGTCTATACAAAGAACACGCTTGGGTAATACATTCACATTTAGAGAACACCGATGTATTTCATAAAGAGGTAAGACAACTATGCTGAAGGTAGATTTTTAAATTTTAAATATAATTCACTGCACATTCAATTATACTATATGTAATGTTATGTTATAATAATGGAACCTACATCTTGCATTTTTTAAATTCTAGTTTCATTAATATTTTACTTTGGATATTATGTGAATACATTAATCGTGATGGAGGGAGAAAACACACCGGAACGACAAGTGACCGGCGACACGTGTCGCTTGAGAATTTCACCAATCGAGCGTAGGCATGTGCGGCCTGTCATGCCGCTACGGTGTGAAACGTTGCTGCTGATTGGCTCGTTCCCAAGCGACATATGTTGCTTGTCGCTTCGGTGTGAGTTCTCCCTAAGAGGGCGAGTGACAATGAATTCAATTACATCTTCATAGCTTGTTTGTTCATGACTGAAAGAAGCTACTCGTGTCGCATGTCGCTCGGACTGGGACTTTCTCTCAATATCGTGTTATCATGTCGACTCAGTTTGTTGTTCGTGCATGTTTTGCTTTAAACTGTATAGGCTCTTGTTGCTTGATGTGAATGTTCCGTGTCGCTTGGGAACGAGCCAGTCAACAGCAACGTTTCTCAATGTAGCTGCAGACCGAAGTGACAAGCGACACATACCTCTAGAGAACAATCCAATCAACAGCAACGTCTCACACAGCTGTAGAATAACATGTCACACAAGCCTGCGTTCAATTGGTGAAATCCTCAAGCGACACATATTTCACACCGTCTAAAGCAAAATATTCACTGTGCATGAGCGAACAACAGGCCAGGGCGACACGATGCACGGTATGAAAAAGAACTCAGTCCGAGGGACACACAAGCAACAGACAACACAAGCTGAATGGTTGGTAGCATTTATTACTGAGAGCCAGTTACCAAGAGACACGTGTCGCTTGTCGCGTGTTGCTTCGATATCAAATATCCCTAAAAGTAAGCAGCTTTTGAAGCACAGTATGAATAATTAGTAGGTAAACAGTAGTGACAAAACATATGATTGATTGATTGATAGATAGATAGATAGATAGATAGAAAAAATTGCCTATAAATCCGCACCCTAATCATAACTTATTAAACATATCAAAACATATTTTTCATTCATTAATTTTTTACGCTTACAATAACCTCTAATTATTACTAAATCAATTTTTGTATTTTCCATCTAATATCTTATTATATTTAGCTCTTGCCAGTAGGCACTTTATCTTCTTATGTATATATATTTTTTTGGCCTCCATCTCATCAGACTTATCATTCATTAATTTCCTCAATTATCTCATCCAACTCGTTTGTATTTCCACCCACATACATAAGAGTTGTAGCTTTCCTGGCGACGTCAATCGACGTTAGCTTCCATCGTATACATTGCTCTCGTCTTCAGGTAGGAGATGTTGTTGCTATGTATATGCTCGAAACGTTGGAAGATATCGCCGATTTAATCTGGCTGGTACACCTGTTCGAACCTTTCTACATGCTAAATTTAAACAACAATCTTTCGTAATCATTAAACAGGATGGAATAAATAGCGGGGAGGCTTTTGTAATATTAATAATTTGAATTACTTCCCCATTAAAAACTGAGCATCCTCGATGGCGCAGTGGTAGCGTCGTCGCCTTGTAATCAAGGGATCTCGGGTTCCATGCCTGGCTCAGTCCCGATTAGCCTTACTGTGCATGAAGTGGACTTAAAACACTAAATCCATAAATCATTAAGAATTCATTTTAAAATTTTATAATGAATTTCGGGT
Organism: Lepisma saccharinum; assembly: GCF_977018435.1. Classification (NCBI taxonomy): domain Eukaryota; kingdom Metazoa; phylum Arthropoda; class Insecta; order Zygentoma; family Lepismatidae; genus Lepisma; species Lepisma saccharinum. The sequence goes on from NC_139255.1 coordinate 55,717,949, forward strand.
GAAAGATTCAATATACTAATCTCCATTATTAATTCAATGCCTAGAGAATTATAAAAAATGGGGGGGGGGGGTTGTATTTATATACACGAACGCTCGGGAGCCAATATAAGTTTACAACCTGCAAATCGGGTTTTCTCTACCGATTCAACCATTTCAATATCTCCAATGTTGTTCGTGATGCACCTGATTCAAAATCGGTCATAATTTATTTCGGAAATTAGTTTTGGGAGGATAAAGACCATCGATAGGAGAGCTTGACTGCCGTTCGATTCCCGGAGAAGAGAGTGAGGAAAGTGGCCTCTCCCACTGCATGAGGTGCATCTACGTACAATGACTCTACTATATAACTACGTGGGAGCATAGAGATGATTTGCATCGCCTCTATAAATAAGCGAGACTGTGAATATGTAAAGAGCGACCACCACCCACCCACCAATATGCCTTCAAATCACATTGCATAATGCAGGTGGGTGCTTTACCAATTTCTTTCAAATACAAGTAGTTAATTATAGTAACAAAACATCTTTTTATATGTAATTGGATTTTTCAAAATTACAATAAAATAACAAAGCAACCAATTTTGTTGTAATTCTATAAATAATAAGTTAACACAGGCCAGAATCGGTGAACGTCCCGTTCGGACAAATGTCGCAGTTGAAGTAGCAGTCTAAACAGGTAAAAAACTGCTTACTGACACGTAATCTGACTTAAATTTGGCATAAAGCAGTCTATTTTTTAGTTTGAAAGGCCTTGTGACATTTTTCGAGCCGGGAAGAAGTTCTTCGTAACTAATGGGATAAAGAAGAAGGAAAATTTAATTCGTAACACTACTAACGGACTTATTACGCCATTCGCATGATGTAATTAATAAACACAATAATTCTAATTACATGATTATTAAAAAGCAAACATTTCTTTGTAAATAATAATGTAAAATGCCTGTTTTTGAACAATCCCTCCCCTGTTGTAGGTTTGTTATCCATGAAATATCAATCTGGAATTTTTTGTTTCACAGGTACCTGTCGTAGAGTAATCTTTACGCTGTAAATATCAATTTCTTTAGCTCCCCGATCGGAGACATCTGGGCTCAAAATTTTGAAAGAGAGAATCAAGAAACGATCAAAGAGCTATAACAGTAATTCAGTCGAAATACTCTGATATTACATAACTTCCCTAACAAAAATATCTTAAACTTTGAATTTTGGTCAAAATCAATATGTTGAAAAAATACGCGAAACATACAATGTAGCTTGAAATGTACTGAAAACAATGTTTTTTATCCAAGCTATCATTTTTCTTAGATGAGTTATCATAATTACCGCAACTGTCTACAAAGGTTAAAAATGCCGCAAATCATAAGTCAAACAGGGCCGCAATTTTTAAACGAAGTCATGTAAAGGAAAATACTACCCTTGCATAGGGGTTACAACAACAAAAATATAGGCTATATAAATAGAAAAAGTTGACCATTTTCTCAATTATTATCTTTTTGGACCACATGGTATTAAATGGCCATATTTTGCTTTAGACCTAATATTAATTAAAATATGCAAGTTTGATTAAATTAGTGCATATATTGTGTATCAGTGAAAGTTTTATAAAAATAGATCAAATACATTCACAGAGTTGGTTTTATGCAAGGATAATGTTGGAAAATTTTCTGCTTGAAATCATTTCACACTGAGAATCGAACCTGGGTTTACTACGTGGCAGTCCGATGTCATATTTTCTCTGCTTTCTCATATATCAGTATTTACTCAGTTCCATATTTTTTAACATTCACATTCAGAACATAAACATCCATGTCTTACTCGGGATTCGAACCCGGGACCCCTGCTGTCGTAGTGCGCTGTGCTAACTACCTCGCCCCGGAGGTCAAATAGTAGACTAATAGGACTCTTTATTCGTTGAAGAGAAGCTTCCACAATTACATATGTTACAAGCCACATATTGTTGCTGCAGGACTCTATATTATCGTCTGGAATTTTGACACGAAATGGTAAGATCAACTTTTGGCAATGAAGACCCGAACAGCAAAACCTAGGACATGTCTGAGAAAAGAAATGCCAAGGGTTTTACGACCTGTCAATCACTAACTGCCCGTGTACCGGAGGAGGCGTGTTCTTCAGGGCCTCGCAAAGCGGGCCTGGACAAAAACATCTGGTGGTGGAAACGCTGTGCGCGCTCTATCGGCAGAAGGAAGGCGAATTCGGAAAAGGCCTTTCCATGATATACAGTCTTAATAACCAACTTGAAAAACCGCTTCCACTTGCAACCTGGGGAAAAATTCATACACTCTGTTTTTTTTTAGTAGCAATGAATTCACATTCCGACGATAAAAAAGTAAAGTGCTCCCCTGTGCTTAGCATCACGCCATGAAGGCGTATATGGGGTGTGGGTGTAACGCCCCACACTTTCTTGATCCGGTCGTGAGTGGGAGTGATGTGATCAGCATCACGCCCCTGACCGCCTTTACCCCCTGGGTTTCCCCCAGGTACCCATGTCATTCGACGCTGGGTGGGGCAAGTGTTGCCACAATATGAGGGCACAATTTCCCTTTCCAAGGGGCAAAATTTCCCTTTTGGACCAATTTTTCCCTACACCTAAGCAAATCATACAATAATAATTAGCAGTAGCTCTAATTATTATTATTATTATTATTGGTGGTGGTGGAAGCAGCAGTAGTAGTAGTATTTCCGTTGGTCCATATCCGTGTGAATAAAAAAACGTTAAATTTTTCACATACATGTCACTTTCATCGGTTCATGACCAGATGTCCCTGGTTTGGATCCTGGTAAGGAATCCATTAAATCGTTAATCTTCAACGTTACTATTATCCGAAGGTGCAGAAAAGCGATGGACTTAACAGAAATATAAATAGATACAGGCTATATTCAAGGAATCAGAAAAAAAGAACAGAAAAAATGAGAATGTGAATATGAAACAACCTAACATATAGTGTAATAATGTAGTCAGATGTCTCAAAATTTCCCTGAAATTGTGGTATTCTTCATCGAAATTCCCTTTTCCATTTTGGCTAAAATTTCGGTCCGAATTTCCCTGCAAAAGGGAAATTTCCCTTCAGGTGGCAACACTGGGGTGGGGGCCGGAGCCGCTTCCAAACGTTAGAAAAGTTCCCGGATTTGAACCGGCCGGGTATCGAACCCTGGACTTTTAGCATGCTAGTCAGACGCGTTACCGACTGAGCCACCGCGGCCATATTGATTGGAGTAAATTCACGACTGACACTGTTAAGAATCTACAGCATCAACTCGTTCGTTCTCAAAGGTATTTGGTGCGTTCTGCTCAGAACGCCTTACACACACACACACACGGAGGGAGAAAGAGATGTGAGTTGGCAGCAGCGTCCCCTGCGTTCCTCCATGTGCGGCTGGACAGGAGAGCATCTCTGCCAAAGGAACCCGGAAGGACACGAAAACAATGGCTGGTCCACGTTGTGAATGCTGCTCGCTGATTGCACATCTTTTTTATTGCGAGCCCCGAATCACAATTAGGTTTCGGAGAATCGCGCGAGATGCTTCTCTTCGAGGTTCAATAACATTCGGCGCGTGGAATCGGAGAAGCAATGGAACTGCTTCGTTCTTACCGTGAAGTTCTCTGCGGATGGTGCCGAGACAAGACCGATGCCACCGTTTGATGCAAGAATACAACAAGACCAGACCGTTCGAGAGTTGTCGAGACGAGAACAGAACGAGAGTAATATTTGTGAAATCGAAACCAGATTGACACTTATTTCTCATCTTGTTCCAGACTTACGGCTGCGCTGGTCCTTTGAGTTTTTGAAATGGAAGTGTATCGTCTGACTCATGGTAATTTTGCTGCAAGAGCTGAAAACTACGTCACGGTAACTCAGTGGCGTGCCGAGGAACTTCGAAATGGAGATGTTACATGTACTTTTTTTTAGTAGTCAGTTCTTATTTTACCATCTCTTCCCGCCTTTGATGTTCTTCTGTTTAGGGATTCTGGGCCAAAGGGGCCAACCCCTCCCCCCACCCTTTGGGTTCAGGTGGTTCAGGATCAGCACCAAGCATAATGTCTATATTCCATTTCCGGAATGTCTGGAGTACCAACGCGCAGAGGCGAAAGCTTGTGGGCGGGGCCAGACTATGCGGCGCTCTCCTGAATGCAGAATTCCCATAGAACTACTGGACCGCGAATGACCAGTCGAGTCTTCCCCTCCCGCGCGACCCCTCTCCTTAGCGCGTTCATTGGAAGAGGCACACACCGCAACGTGCGCGCAGGACGCGTTCGCGTTCTCTTACTCCAGACATTCCGGAAAAGGAATATAAGAGACCTGAGATAAATTTATAGTGGAACGCCTGAGCAAAAGCAAAGCCTTTAAGCAGGATTCTCATTTCAAAAGCACACTCATTACATTTTCCAGGCTTTTCAGATTGCATAAACTCCTCCAGCACCATTGAAGAAATTGCCACTGCGGTAACTTGTCCAATCTCTGCGCGCGGCAGAGTTATGAATGGGGCTTGGAAGTTGATGGCATTCCGATACCCATTGCTTTATTTACTTATTTATTTACTCAGCGTTTCACATACAGTCTTATTTGGCCATTTTACACTGAAACAACATAAAGTAGAAACAAAAAATAACAAAATGTAAAAACAATAACAAGATGGGATAGATTTACATGTTCTTCGTCAGTAATATACAAAAATTACGTTCTGAAAGGAAAATATCTACATTCAGGGGAAGTTTGTTGTAGATTTCTGGGAGCCTGTAAAACAAGGAGCGTTGTAGAAGGGATAGCCTAGTGGTTGGGTTGTGGAAGAGTTGCAGGTTGCGCGTTTGCTTTTGGGGTACCCTAAGAGTGAATTTACTGATTACGAGATCTGTTCTGATTTTGCCATTTATTATCTTGCATAAAAATTTCATGTCAGCTAGATCACGACGAAAGGATGGAGTGTGAATATTCAGAGCAGCCATGGTGTCTGATTTGGATACGTGTCGAAAGGAAGGTATTCTATGGCGAACAATTGCAAGAAAGAAACTGAGAACAGAATCTATTCTGGTGAGATTGGTTTTTGAGGCCATCGCCCAAATTGGGGAACAGTGTTCAAGGATGGACGAGATGAAAGATTTTACGCCTTATTGCGTTTTCACCTCCCCAAATACAATATCAAATGGTTTTTGTTACACAAACTTTCTAAGGCGAAGCGGGACATCCCATTTCGCATTATCCTGTTTCGCCGTATTGCGTTTTCACCTCCCCAAATACAATATCAAATGGTTTTTGTTACACAAACTTTCTAAGGCGAAACGGGACATCCCATTTCGCATTATCCTGTTTCGCCTTATTGCGTTTTAACCTCCCCAAATACACTATCAAATGGTTTTTGTTACACAAACTTTCTAAGGCGAAACGGGACATCCCATTTCGCATTATCCTGTTTCGCCTTATTGCGTTTTCACCTCCCCAAAAACAATATCAAATGGTTTTTGTTACACAAACTTTCTAAGGCGAAACGGGACATCCCATTTCGCATTATCCTGTTTCGCCTTATTGCGTTTTCACCTCCCCAAATACAATATCAAATGGTTTTTGTTACACAAACTTTCTAAGGAGAAACGGGACATCCCATTTCGCATTATCCTGTTTCGCCTTATTGCGTTTTCACCTCCCCAAATACAATATCAAATTGTTTTTGTTACACAAACTTTCTAAGGCGAAACGGGACATCCCATTTCGCATTATCCTGTTTCGCCTTATTGCGTTTTCACCTCCCCAAATACAATATCAAATGGTTTTTGTGACACAAACTTTCTAAGGCGAAACGGGACATCCCATTTCGCATTATCCTGTCTCGCCTTATTGCGTTTTAACCTCCCCAAATACAATATCAAATGGTTTTTGTTACACAAACTTTCTAAGGCGAAACGGGACATCCCATTTCGCATTATCCTGTTTCGCCTTATTGCGTTTTCACCTCGCCAAATACAATATCAAATGGTTTTTGTTACACAAACTTTCTAAGGCGAAACGGGACATCCCATTTCGCATTATCCTGTTTCGCCGTATTGCGTTTTCACCTCCCCAAATACAATATCAAATGGTTTTTGTTACACAAACTTTCTAAGGCGAAACGGGACATCCCATTTCGCATTATCCTGTTTCGCCTTATTGCGTTTTCACCTCCCCAAATACAATATCAAATGGTTTTTGTTACACAAACTTTCTAAGGAGAAACGGGACATCCCATTTCGCATTATCCTGTTTCGCCTTATTGCGTTTTCACCTCCCCAAATACAATATCAAATTGTTTTTGTTACACAAACTTTCTAAGGCGAAACGGGACATCCCATTTCGCATTATCCTGTTTCGCCTTATTGCGTTTTCACCTCCCCAAATACAATATCAAATGGTTTTTGTGACACAAACTTTCTAAGGCGAAACGGGACATCCCATTTCGCATTATCCTGTCTCGCCTTATTGCGTTTTAACCTCCCCAAATACAATATCAAATGGTTTTTGTTACACAAACTTTCTAAGGCGAAACGGGACATCCCATTTCGCATTATCCTGTTTCGCCTTATTGCGTTTTCACCTCGCCAAATACAATATCAAATGGTTTTTGTTACACAAACTTTCTAAGGCGAAACGGGACATCCCATTTCGCATTATCCTGTTTCGCCGTATTGCGTTTTCACCTCCCCAAATACAATATCAAATGGTTTTTGTTACACAAACTTTCTAAGGCGAAACGGGACATCCCATTTCGCATTATCCTGTTTCGCCTTATTGCGTTTTCACCTCCCCAAATACAATATCAAATGGTTTTTGCTACACAAACTTTCTAAGGCGAAACGGGACATTCCATTTCGCATTATCCTGTTTCGCCGTATTGCGTTTTCAGCTCCCCAAATACAATATCAAATGATTTTTGTGACACAAACTTTCTAAGGCGAAACGGGACATCCCATTTCGCATTATCCTGTTTCGCCTTACACACAAAAAATTTCCCACCAAGGGATATTATCGACTTGAAGGGTAATTCATAATGGAAACGCAGAGCTTGTGATTTTGCCTACCTTGGCTCCCCCCCCCCCCCCAACGACCCCCAGGCGCACCGACCAGGTTAGGTTAGGTTGATTGTAAGTAGATAATATTCCCTGGCGGGAAATTTTTTGTGTGTAAAGCAGGAGGGCTATCTGCGAAGCCTGAAGCCTAGAAAGTAAAATACTGAAGATAATGGCAATTCTGAAGTTGGCAACCTGAATTCTTAGGAGTTGGCAACCTGAATTCTTAGGAGTTGGCAACCTGAAGTTTTAGGTGTTGGCAACCTGAATTCTTAGGAGTTGGCAACCTGAATTCTTAGGAGTTGGCAACCTGAATTCTTAGGAGTTGGCAACCTGAATTCTCAAAAGTTGGCAACCTGAATTCTCAGGAGTTGGTAACCTGAATTCTTAGGAGTTGGCAACCTGAATTCTTAGGAGTTGGCAACCTGAAGTTTTAGGAGTTGGCAAACCTGAATTCTTAGATGTTGGCAACCTGAATTCTTAGATATTGGCAACCTGAATTCTTAGAAGTTGGCAACCTGAATTCTTAGGAGTTGGCAACCTGAAGTTTTAGGAGTTGGCAACCTGAATTCTTAGATGTTGGCAACCTGAATTCTCAGGAGTTGGCAACCTGAATTCTCAGAAGTTGGCAACTTGAATTCTTAGAAGTTGGCAACCTGAATTCTTAAGAGTTGGCAACCTGAATTCTTAGGAGTTGGCAACCTGAAGTTTTAGGAGTTGGCAACCTGAATTCTTAGGAGTTGGCAACCTGAATTCTTAGGAGTTGGCAACCTGAATTCTTAGGAGTTGGCAACCTGAATTCTTAGGAGTTGGCAACCTGAATTCTCAGGAGTTGGTAACCTGAATTCTTAGGAGTTGGCAACCTGAATTCTTAGGAGTTGGCAACCTGAAGTTTTAGGAGTTGGCAAACCTGAATTCTTAGATGTTGGCAACCTGAATTCTTAGAAGTTGGCAACCTGAATTCTTAGGAGTTGGCAACCTGAAGTTTTAGGAGTTGGCAACCTGAATTCTTAGATGTTGGCAACCTGAATTCTCAGGAGTTGGCAACCTGAATTCTTAGAAGTTGGCAACTTGAATTCTTAGAAGTTGGCAACCTGAATTCTTAAGAGTTGGCAACCTGAATTCTTAGGAGTTGGAAACCTGAATTCTTAGGAGTTGGCAACCTGAAGTTTTAGGAATTGGCAACGTGAATTCTTAGATGTTGGCAACCTGAATTCTCAGGAGTTGGCAACCTGAATTCTTAGAAGTTGGCAACCTGAATTCTTAGAAGTTGGCAACCTGAATTCTTAGGAGTTGGCAACTTGAATTCTTAGGAGTTGGCAACCTGAATTCTTAGGAGTTGGCAACCTGAATTCTTAGGAGTTGGCAACCTGAATTCTTAGAAGTTGGCAAGTTGAATTCGTAGAAGTTGGCAACTTGAATTCTTATTAGTTGGCAACCTGAATTTTTATAAGTTTGCAACAAGACTTCTGTTGCATGGCAACGTGGCTTCCTTAAAGACGTCAAAAATGAGCCTAGTGTTCTCCCTTCCTCCACAGCCTAGGACCAGGTGTCATGGTGCGATAGCCCTGGTCTAGACTCATCATACGCCACTGGTTTAAAGCGAAACAGGATAAGGCGAAATGCGATGTCACGTTTCGCCTTGAAAAGTTGGTGTCACATAAATCATTTGAAATTGTATTGGGGGAGGTGAAACGGGATAAGGCGAAACGGGCCGCAATCCTTCCCTTTAACCACGAACACGGGTCATTGGCTTGAAGAAATATTTATTGGAGAAGATGACGCTCGGATGGCACGAGCGGAATAGTAAAGGAACCAAGGCATTATCAATCACGACCTTCTCTCACTCAAACATCTTCAACAAAACCGCCAGCTCCGAAAACGTAGCAGGCGTTCATTATGCGAACGCGTTTCCCTAGACTTGGCGAGTGTCCACCATCGCGAAAGAACCGTTCGTCGCATTCCGTCACATCCGTCGACGGAGACGTGTCTCTGGCGAGAAGGGCCGGACGTCGACGCGTGGTCATCCGCCGCTGCCGTTCTCTGCCCAAACATCCGGCGGCCTCCTTTGCTGGCGTCGGAGGTGCTTGCATTGTGTCGCCCGAGTGCAGTGTTGCCACACGAAGGGAAATTTCCCTTTTGCAGGGAAATTCCGACCGAAATTTCAGCCAAAGGGGAAAAGGGAATTTCGATGACTACATTATTACAGTTTATGTTAAGTTCCAATTTCATATTCACATTTTCATTTTTTCTGTTCTTTTTTCTGCTCCCTTGAATATAGCCTGTATCTATTTATATTTCTGTTAAGTACATCGCTTTTCTGCACCTTCGGATAATAGAAACGATGAGGATTAACGATTAAATGGATTCCTGACCAGGATCCAAACCTGAGACATCTGGTCAGGAAGCGATGAAAGTTACATGTATGTGAAAAATTTAACATTTTGTATTCACACGGACATGGACCGACTACAATACTACTACTACTGCTACTGCTAATAATAATAATAATTACAGCTACTGCTACTTCCACTACTAATAGTTATTATTATTATTGTATGATTTGCTTAGATGAAGGGAAAAAGTGGTCCGAAAAGGGACATTTTACCACTTGGAAAGGGAAATTGTGTCCTCATATTGTGGCAACACTGCCTGAGTGTGTTCATGTCAAGATATTGGACGCGATGCTCCAAGAAGTAACGAGGTTAGGAGAAGGCGTTGTTATCTTCATTGACGTGGCTGTCCATCCCGAAACAGTATTTATCCAAAGACTATGACGGCAGGAGAATCTGCATGGTGCAATTTAACAATCGACATTATCATCTTTTCATTATTATTAACAAATTTAATGTTGCTGAATTCCCAAATGCATCGGATCAATTTTTATGCATTGGCCTCGAAGTGAAAAACACAAATATCGGGTGTTTCATACACAATTGAGGGGTTACAAATATTTTTTGCAAGTAAAGTTTTGGTCCAGAACGAACGAGAAACTCAGACAGATTTTTTTAACACCTACAAATGTTCAACGCATGCACAACGGGTGACACGGCACGCATCAACACGATAGTCTGCTTCTTTAGATTTTAGATTTATTTTCTTTTTGTGCGAGCCATAGGCTGTACGCACTACATAGCTTTGATTTTTCTACAATATTTTGTTACATTTAGTTTTCTTTTAAGCTGTCTCTTACTTTGTCCCCTATATACACATTCTTCCCCTCCCTCGACAGTTCTTCCAGTCTTTCTTGGTTCTTCCTCGCCCCACTTCTCTTTTCCTGCACTCTCACCAAAACACGCATACATCTTGCTTTACACACACTTACCCTATAAAGATGGCTCGTCTGGAGCATGATGACTCATTTCACTGCCTTCTCTAATAGCTTTCCCCGCCGTTCTCTTACTTCCCCCAGGTATTTCCCCACTTGCTGCCCCGTTTCCTTTATCTTTATTCTGTCGTCTACCACTTCTATCGCCTCTCTCCCTGTTAAGTTTTTCATCCATTTGTCCCTTAGGTCACATGTAGAAGGGCAGTTCAGTAGGATATGCTCGTCCGTCTCCTCCCCATCGCACAAAGGACATATCGTTTCCCCTGCTTCGTTTCTCTTTCATAGTTGTTTCCATCCCCCTAATCTGAACCATGCCAGCGCGCCTCTTTCATTTTTTTCCCACAACCTTGCTATATTTCGCTTTCCCCCATTGTCTTACTCTTAGCTGTTCCCTGATTGAGGTCTTCGTTTTGCAGTCTGCTATTATTTCTTGTCTTGATTTTCTGTTGAGATGCCCCGGCTTCCTCCCTCTTCCCATACCCAACCCATTCCGCTATTATATAAGAGATTTCTCACTTCCAGACCCCAGCTGTAAACGTTTTCCTCCTTTGTCTGTATCTCCAAACATTGTCCCCTTAGCGTAGTTTGGCCCTCTTGTGATAATCGCATCCAATGTTTAACAACCCTCATCCGTGCTTGTACCGCGTCTCTGTTCAGGCCCAATTCCTTGAGAATCCCACAGTTGTCCGTACCTCTGCTTACGCCCATTACTCTCTTATAAAATTCTGTTTGTACGCCAATTATTGTGTTGTTCCCCCTTAAACTCCCACAGTTCTACTCCATTGCCACACTTGCATCAACATGGGCTTGTCGATAGTGTCTTGTCTCTGCGATGATACGCTCCCTTAGGGCTGCGATGTCACGAGGCATCGGTGCGACGAATACCCTGTCTTTTATGAAACCCCACAAAAAAATCACACGGATAAGGTACGGTGATCTTGGGGAGCAAAAGATTACACAAAACACTGTGAGTAATGTGGGCGATATGAGTGTCGCATAGCGGCAGGGATGTGAACTCTCAGCTTAACAAAACATACTCGCACAAACTGTTTGCGATCCTCGATTGTTCTGGACCGGTTTCATTCATTCAATAGTTTACTTGCAATATTCTTTTGTAACCCCTCAATTATTTATGGAACACCCGGTATATGTCGTTAAAAATGTCCACAGTAACGCCACAAACACACACACACAAGTTTTGTAGATTTACATGTAAGAATTTTAAAATGTATCATGTTTATTATGAACTCAGTAGGAATCTCAAATTATGGATGCGTTCCGAAAGTCTTAACGAAACGAACGAATCGAACGAAAGTAACTGGCCTCGTGAACCTGGTGAAACCAGTTATTTTTCAGACTTATGGGACGCTCTAGACGAAAGCGCAGGCGCAGCGTTTTGTTTATAGAAATTTTCCGCATGGCGTCCAGCGAAAGACATGTCCATCTGGTGAAAATGAACTCTGCTTCGAACACTGTTACTAATTTTAATCACATTGTAAGAAGAGTTAAGGCACACTCATCTTAAGCATGTTGCTTCATATCGCTCTCTGTTAAAAATATAATACATTCTCCGAACTAGTACAGTTTGAATCCATCAGCACGCGCGTTGTCTGCAGGCAGCAGACGATTCTCACCGAACAAACCAGCCTCCTGGCCCGTGCGTTTGGTGAATCTCGTTCTTTCACGAGACGCACGGAATGCGACTTTTGGGACAGCATAATGAACCTCACGGAAGCACTTATGGGACAGCCAGTTGCCATAACTCGTTTAACGCGTTAAACTCGTGCGACTTTCGGAACGAGCCCATTATAACCTTGAATGTAGAAGAAACATATGCTGTCATAGATAAAATAAAATAGCTTAGTAGGTGTAACAATTCTGGAAAAATTATATGCCAAAGTGTCTCAGTGTAACACCTGAAGACATCATAATATAATGGCAAGTACAGTTTTGACGAGCGGCTAGGGACAGCATAGCACCTTGAGAAATACAGTACATGCTAACAGCCCCAAACCTAAACTATCCACGTATGCATATAATAGCTTAAATAAACAAAATTTAACTTGCCAAACCTATTTACATGCTTATTTAAGCTATTATACGTATGCCTGCGTGGATGGGTTAGGCAGGCCAGGTCCCTCATGCTGTACCTAGCCGATCGTTCAGTTTTGAAATCTAATTCTTGGATGTAGAAATTGGGGGTGCAAGTGGAGGTAAATGTACCTGTGTATAGGATTGAAATTCGACAATAATGTAAATTTAAGAACTATTATATTTTAATTAAATTCTTATTCGAATTACATACAGAATCTATATAATTATATTTTTATGTAGCTAACTAACTCTGTAAAATAATTCTTTAGATGTATGCTAAATACACAGTGTTGTATAAAGGTGTAATTCTGTTGTAATTCTGGCTGGATACTGGCTAAGAAGGGCTGTTAAGATAAGGTAGGCTTACCATACGTCCGGGATTAGCCCGGGCAGTCCTGGTTTTTTAGAGCTGTCCGGGGTTTTGAGAATCTGAACATGAAAATAGCTACCGGTATAGAATATTCACGACCAAAATTTATGACCGGCAAGGATCGATTATACGTTTTCTGATTTACGTACAAGAGAGTACACAAGTTATTAATGCAATTGTAAAAGATGCCGTAAATATTGATGACCTATTTGGTGAATAAGGTAATTCAAAACCAAAAGGTAGGTTGTGGTTCAAGTTCTGAAAAAGTAGCAGATACTATTGAAGAGAAGGGGCAAGCAATTTTTAAGGTGTTTCAAAAGACTGACATTTCACGTACCAATATTTCTAAAATGTTTGAGTTTGCTATGTCTTTGCCTGGAACGTCTGCTCCAGTTGAGAGAGTATTTTCAATTATGGGGAATATTTGGTTTGCACAAAGAGGTAGACTTCTAGTATCCACTGTTAATCATCTGCTGAAAGTTGAAATTCATTCAGAACTATCATGTTGTGAATTTTATGATGTTATTAAAACAAACTAGCCATTTCTGAAAAAAAAAAAGTCATGTCTAGTGAAAAGTGCAACTGAGTCAACTAAGAGATAATGCTACCTAGAACAGAGAGGCTTCCTAAACATCAGAAAATGTATTATTCAATGAAACATTTGAAAATATTTAATGTTCTAATAAAATGTTCAGGCTTTTGGTAACACTTTACTATACCGGAGACGGATTTCTTCAAATTTACAGGAGAAAGTACTTACGCAAATCATTTTCTGTAGCGTTCTTGATGTTCGGGAATGTAGTTTTGATGCATGTTTAATGCGAATGCATGTGGTTTTCTACGAAAATCTATTTCCGACGCGCTATTGCTGCTGCCGCCATTTGCTTTCTGCACGAGAGCACAATACGCGCTATTGCTGCTGCTACAAGATGACGTGTCGGGGATGCGTCGTGAAGTTGTTGCCGGGTGTGAAGATGCCGTGGAATTTGTATTTCCGATGTTGTCCGTATATGCTAAATTGAACGAAAGGCGTGCTAATGGAACCTAACCTAACCTAGTAGGCATACCTCGTCCCCGTGATAGTTCGTGGGGCTATCGTATGTAAGAAATAGACATTATTTTCGTTAGAAATCCATTATTTCACCTAAAGAAATGTTCCGCAATGCAGAATAGTACGTTAGCAATGTAAAAAATTGCGAAATAAATCATTGATAGGTGTCTCCGGTATAGTAAAGTAGTACCAGCCTTTTAAGTAATTTCAATTTTTTTTGTAAAAAAAACCTGAAATTCAGCAGCAACGAGTTGATCGCGAATATGTCCTGGGTTGGACCGAAAAAAATTTGGTACTCCTAGATAAGGATGAGTGATAATATGATGAAGGGATACTCACAAAGAACAGCCATGCCCAGGCCGGGATTCGAATCCGACACCCCCATGCTCGTAGCAACACCGAGGTCGGATATAACAAAAGATTGGTATTAGTATTTGAGTACACCAAACAGGGGTCCTAGAAATCTATATAGACTTGTTGGCGTACAACGATGTAAAAACCCACTTCAGCTGCTTGCAGTTACGGACCAGGGATGATTGCAAATATCTTGCTGGGGAATGACTTGGACAGGGCTCGCAATCTCTCTCTCATCACAATGTACCGGAAATATTAACCAGGTAGCCGAGAATTACAATTGCCACCAGAGAGCTCTGCCGTAGCATTAAGCGCGTCATAAAGGAGGAGGTGGTTTGCACCACGCTGCTTCTCAGAAATTAGCTCGTTTCCTCTTCTCCCGATCTGAGGGAGCTGCAAAACTCATCAGCGCCGATTCTGTTGTCTTTCGGAAGAGATAAGGGTCGAACACACGCGGTGAAATGACCGAAGCTTGTTTCCGTTTTGTAATTTCTCCTCGGCGCTTAATCATTGCTCGTAATAATCGGTAATTTTCGTTGCTGGCGTTGCCTGCCATTGTTTCCTCTCGCTGACCTCCGATCTCTGCAGAGGAGCCGATGGAGAGATACGGCAGTGGTGTTCTCAGGCGAGATGGTCCCGGCTCCAGATCCATGCTCCTTGGCATCCACCTTCTGTTCCACCGTGGCGTCATGCCCACGTCACAGAACAAACAGTCGATCGCGAGCTACGAGTGACCTGCGCTTGATTGGCTACTGGATATCGTCACGATATCTTGGCGATATATATCGGAGACGATATATCGCCGATATCACGATGCGGAAAATGTATCATCTGTGACGATATTTTCTTGACGATATACCTTGATATCAAATTTCCGGTATCGTTCATCCCTATTGGTAGAGGCACATATTCTTAAAAAAAAAAGGTAAAGTGCTCCCCTGTGCATAGCATCACGCCATGAAGGCGTATAGGGGGTGTGGAGGTAACGCCCCACACTTTCTTGATCCGGTCATGAGTGGGGGTGATGTGATCAGCATCACGCCCCTGACCGCCTTTACCCCCAGGGTTTCCCCCAGGTACCCATGTTATTCGACGCTGGGTGGGCGCCGGGGCCGCTTCCATCGTTAGAAAAGTTCCCGGATTTGAACCGGCCGTGGATCGAAACCGGGACCTTTAGCATGGTAGTCAGACGCGTTACCGACTGAGCCACCGCGGCCACGAGGCACATATTCTTGGTAAATAAAAAAGCAAAATTTCAGTACCAAAACAGAGTCGATTTCGGGTTCAAAAGCGGTAAATAAAATGAAATTTCGGTGTTATAGCGGTGAATAATCACATCAAAAGTGCTATATAAAATGACATTTTGGTTCTAAAATTGTGAATATAATCCTAAATTTGATTTAAAAACTGCACTTATTACACAAAATAAACTTATCATTTCTAATAGCACATTTATGTAGTTACCAGAGTATAAAGTGTAAAGGAGTCCATTCTTGCTTCTCAAATATTTACAGCAGATTTAATCCATTTTCCGTGAATTGCATAACTCACAGGATACTTCAGACTTCAGAAAGTGTCGCGTGGGTATATAAACGGTAAATCTGGTGTTTAAGAGTCAATTTCGCATTTTGCAGTTCATTTCGCATTATTTCTTGACAAAACGGTAGAAAAATGCACCTCAGACCTTTCAGAAACATGAAAAATGAACATTACAGCATGTTATTTCATATTTCGTGTTTTCGTCAAAAACGAAATTTGCATGCCTCTCTACCTATTGGCTACACACTGCATGTGCTTCAGGGTGCGAAATCTTGGTGGGACAGGGAGATCCGCCCCCCAACCAACAATCTTGGGCTCAAAAATCTCCCACACCAGAAAATTCCGGAAAGAGAGTTTTTGTTATAACAACAAAATATAAGCAATTAGTCTTGAATTCAAATATACTTTACGATGAATAATATCGAAAACACAAACAAAGTAGTGTGATTGTGAGTTGTTGAATCCTTTCCCTTTCTTAGATCATTAACAGATCTATATCAATACGAACAATAAAAGTAAAACAAGAATACGATGCAATAATAACTAATTCATTCATATTAACATAAAACAAAATCTAAACAAAAACTTATACATAATTAGGGAGCGGAAGTTGATGACCTAAAAAATATATAGGCATATGACCTATAGAATGTCCTAAAAAATGGGAAAAAATGACGTAAAAAATTCAAAAAATTACCATTAAATTTGTGAGTTTCAGTTTAAAAATTGAAATGAAAAGGATATTAAACAAAATGCAATCTTGCTTTCAAAGAAAAAGGCACCAAATGATACCACATGCACATTCAATTAAAATATGCAACGAGGATTTCCAATGGAAACAACCGAATAATTTTAAAACAATGTAATGATATATATATATAGGCCTACGTTCACCTTGGTGAAAAGACTCAAGAATATTACCAAAATGAAAGAAGTGACAAAATATGATGAATCAATACACCGAATATTGCGAAAAAAGACTAAATAATTACGAAAATCGGGGAAAATTATCTAAAACTTGAAAATTGTCAAAAAATGCACTTTAAAATTATCTTTTTTGTGTTCTAGACGAAGTGTAATATTGTGTACATTTAATGTGCTTCGTGTCCGAGATGTCAGAAAAAAGATGACATTTCATCAACTTCCGCTCCCTATACATAATAAAACCACTTTTTCGTAATTTATTGACAACCAGTTAGTAAAGGAATTAGTTTGCTACTTTATATCTGATATACATACATACATATGCATATATATATCATCAGGAGCGTATATTGTAGGCTATCTGCGAAGCCTGAAGTCTAGAGAATAAAATTCAGGAGGAAAATCGATTAGAAATTGTAAATAAAATTATTCATTTCAGTGAAAATGATGATGGTGATTCTGGAGTTGGCAACGTGATTTCTTGTGAGTTGGCAACCTGATTTCCTATTCCTATGAGTTGGCAACCTGATTTCTTATGAGTTGGTAACCTTGTTCTTATGAGTTGGCAACCCAACCTGATATCTTAGGGGTTGGTATTTTTTTTCTATTCATAGCCTGGGATCACGTGACATTGTGAGATAGTCCAAATCTTTGACTCAGTATATACAGGGTTAGTCAAAATTATGTTAACACTCAAATGGCAGAAACAATGTATGAACAATGAACAATGAACTTGACAGACATCTATAAACATGGAATGTAGGCAATGATATGCTGCAAGTGCTACAGACTTGCGCACTCAACCTGTGCGCCATTATATTCAACACATAAAAACCACCGATTAACAGCAGCACGTAAAGCCCGTACACACATTTCACGGGGTATGGATAATATCACATCCCGTATACGGTCTTTGAGGTCATTGATGTCGCGAACCTTCCTACTGTAAACGCGCTCCTTAATTATGCCCCATAACCAGAAGTCACAAGGTGTTAAGTCTGGAGAGTATGGAGGCCAGCGCAATGGTCCATTACGACCAATCCATCGTCCTGGAAACGTCTCATCGATATAGTTTCTAACAACACGGGCCCAGTGCGGTGGAGCGCCATTTTGCACGGCGGATTTCTAGTGGTAGTTCATCAATGGCGTACTCCTGCAACATCTGTAAGTAAACGTCATAAGTTACTGTTGGTGTATCAAAGAAGTAGGGTCCAATAACTCCAGCGGCGGTCTCGTTCATGCTCGTTCATGCTCCCGAATGACTCGTGGGTTTTCGGTGGCCCAGAAAATCGTGTTGTGCCGGTTCACAAATCCACTTGTGTGAAAAGTGGCTTCATCGCTGAATGCCATGACATTCCCAATATCACGACGGATATTCATCATTTCAGCTAAAATCTGACAGCATTCCACCCGCTTACTTTCTGCACCACTGTTAACGCTTGGCTGACTTGGATGTGGTATGGTCTCATCCCAAGGTCATGTTTCAAGATACGCCACACGGTTTTTTGAAGAATTCCTGTTTCCAAACTGCATCGTACACTTGATTTAGAAGGACTGTGCAACACGGCTCCCTGTACAACAGTGATCTTCTCTTCACATCTTCCTGATCTTGGACGTCCTGCATTGCCTCGATACTTGTTAGCTACTGATCCCGAAGCCACAAACTTCTTGTAGAACCGGTACACTGTTAAACGGCTTGGTGGGTCACGTGCAAATCGCTGTCGAAACTTTCCACGGACAAGGGTCGGCGAACCGTACACTTCCATCGCGCTAGCTACATATCTTCTTTGCTCCAGTGTCAATCGGTCGGCCATTATGTCACCTAAAAGAGAAAGAGAAGAGATTGAAGACATTTCTAATGATCAGCTGTGCACCACCTACAAATCTAACAATACATGTTCCAATACATTTCGATCATAACTGTATTTCTGACCTCTACGTGTTTTGTCCATTACGTGTTAATATAATTTTGACTAACCCTGTATATATATATATAAAAGTAACTAATTTATTTATTTATATATGTAATTAATAACAATAAAGTTTTTTTTAATTATTTAGTAATTTATTTTAACACTTAATAACAATATAAATATGTACATACGATGTGTGTGGGGGTGAGTATGTAGATTAAGATCTTTCTTCCCCACAAGTCTTCAATTGTTTCGCACCCGAAAAGGCTGGCAACAATATTTAAGGTAACTTTCGCATCATTACTTCTTAAGGATCAGCTGCACCTTTGACCGACGTTCCCGAAATTTCCCCTCCTTTCTAAAAACCGCTGTGACATTCCTTCTAGAGTATTCACGTGAGTCTTCGTATGGTTTGCTTCCGCTGTTATCGCTAGAATTGGATGATTTTACTTATAGGGAAAGAAATTGGTTTACGTAATACAAACGTACACTTATGACTAAAGCTAATGACTAATGTGACTAAACCTAACCTAACATGAGGCTATTACGTTACGTTACGTTATGTATCATTTTGTAATTAGATTGCTTTTTGTGTATATAAACTTCGACTTTCATTCTTGACTTCAACTTCGACATCTCTTCCTATTAATCATGTGCGGGTCCAAATTTTGTTGCTGTTTATGTTTATCATTAAGTACAAAAGAGACTTCTGATAGTTCCCCAAATTTCCCTCTCAGCTTAAGTTAGGCGAAACAGGCATTCCTGTTTCGCCTAATATAGCGGTTAGGTCACAAATCAGATGATTGTGTACTGATAAGTCATTTTGTGAAACGGGAATACACGTCCTGATCATCGCGATTAGCCACATGTGGTAGGTAAATAATCGTTAAAAAGTAAGGAATGTGCATATGCAGAAAAGTTGTCCAGCCTTTAGTTACGTCACAAGATGGAAACAAACCGATGTAGCATGGGCGTCCGTAGGATTCTTTCCAGGGAGGGGCAAGGAAGGTATTTTTTTCCAGAGGGGACAAACAAGGCAATTCTCTCCAAAAATAGTGTTATTCCCTAAAAAAAAACATTGCTTAAATTTGAATGTATGATGTTCATGCAATAATTAACACATATTATTGTGGCTAAAATGAAATTATATGTGTGAAATACATAATTTTTGGTTGACTTTCATTTTCCAGGGAGGGCACGGACCCCCTTGCCCTCCCCCCCCCCTTCCGGACGCCCATTGTAGCTATAGCTTTTGCCTACTCTTACGGCGGGAGATCTACATGTTGGCAAGGGAAGTGGAGAAAGGGAAATACGCAGCAGACCATCAAGACAACAGCGGTTGCGCCGAGTATTACGACGTGCCGGGAGGAAGTACTACGCGCATCTCGTTCTACAGATTTTAGATTTAGATTTATTTTCTTTTTGTGAGAGCCATAGGCTGTACGCACTACATAGTATTGATTTTCTCTACAATATTTTGTTACATTTAGTTTTAGCATGATCAGTCATTTCGCTGCCATCTCTAATAGCTTTCCCCCGCCGTTCTCTTACTTCTCCCAGGTATTTCCCCACTTGCTGCCCCGCTTCCTTTATCTTTATTCTGTCGTCTACCACTTCAATCACCTCCCTGCCTGTTAAGTTTTTCATCCATTAGGTCACGTGTAGAAGGGCAGTTCAGTAGAATATGCTCGTCAGTCTCCTCCCCATCGCACAAAGACCATATCGTTTCCCCTGCTTCGTTTCTCTTTCTTAGTTGTTTCCATCCCCCTAATCTGAACCATGCCAGCGCGCCTCTTTCAATTTTTCCCCACAACCTTGATATATTTCGCTTTCCCCATTCCTTATCGCGCTGGATTGGTCGCTTCCCCGCTCCCCACTTCCCTTGTCAGCATGTAGGCCGTCCGCCGTAAGATTGCACAAGAGCTATAGTGGTAGTTGATGCCATGGTTCAACGATGTAAAGTTTTTGGACCTTGGGTCTGCCTCAACCATATTTTTTTTTTGTAAAAAAAATAATCGAAAACCAAATTCTAAATTAGATCTGCTTAAAATTGCCATGAAAATTTGCACTCGAGACAAGATTTAGAATGAGAGAGGTTGGCTTATTTACTTGACGAAACGAGAACGTCTCGATATCATCTCAACGACTGCGAGATACGTTTTCTCAGACAGACCGAAACTTCAGCATGCGACACTTCCCTGATTTCTGCAACTGGTTTGTCGCTAAAATATACCCACAGATCCTTGATATGAAACTCTAATGAGTCACGGATACTTGAATTTGTCCTATTGTCGGTTCATTATCCGTTCCCCCACAACATTAGAGATGGGCGGTTGAATACTAAATGCATGCATTCTTATTTTGAAACAATTACGCTTATACAGGGTGTACCAAAATTTCCATTACCGCCCCCCCCTTTGAATTGTAGACATACCTGCAAAATGTTATTTTAACAGTATGCGTATGATTATACCATTAAATCAGACTAATGATCTGTGTGCACACCGCCATTTTCATGGCACAGTATTATTCGCCTCCAGGTGCGATGTGAAATCCTCCGTAACATGGCTGGCGTGAGGGAAGCAAACGCACTGCGAACAGCTTCTTGAAGTTCCCCAGTTGTCTGATAACGATTATGGGCGACTCTGTTTGATGTGCCCGCATAGCACACTATAACAAGATGTCAGATTTGGACTTTGGGGTGGCCATTTCAGAGGTGCTGGTAAATTTGGCGATTCTCGTCCAATCCATTTGTCTCTGAACACAAAATTTAGGTATTCTCTTAAAATGGCCACCCTGAAATCTAGATCTGACATCTTATGTTACGGAGGATTTCACATCGCACCTGGAGGCGAATAATACTGTGCCATGAAAATGGCGGTGTGCACACAGATCCTCTGGAGTAAATGGTGGTCATTGGTCTGATTTAATGGTATACCATCCTCTCATCATACGCATACTGTTAAAATAACATTTTGCAGGTTTGTCTACAATTCAAAGGGGGGGGGGCGGTAATGGGACTTTTGGTACACCCTGTGTATAGGATTCTAAAACATCCATTCTGTAATGTGGCAACTCCTATAATACTATCGGACTCCACATCTAAAGGAAATCGTAAGTAACTCTAAATACGTTTATATCAATTTTATACTCTAATATTAACAATAATGATTCTTGTATTTATAACCCATACACTGATATGTTACTAATAAGTATTGAAATAGTATTTGTATTTTTAATGTACTTTACTAAGTCTAACATGTCTTGTAAACCGGGTCTTTCTTCTGGACCCCAGAACAAACTTGGTAGCCTCTAACCCAATACTTTGATTTACTTTTTTATTTGAAAAACAAGTATAAATTAAGAGTATTTGAAAATAAAATCCTTAGAAAATTATTTAGACCTAAAGGCGATGAGGAGACAGGTGAGTGGAGAAGGCTACATAATTTAGAACTGCATCATTTGTATTCATCTCCAGATATTATTAGAATGATTATATCAAGAAGATTTACGTGGGCATGCCATGTGGCACGAATGGGAGAGGAAAGAGGAGTTCACAGGATTCTTGTTGGGAAACCTGATGGTAAGAGACCTATAGGAAGGCCAAGACGAAGATGGAGGGACAACGTTGAGATGGACCTAAAGGAAATCGGTAGGGATGGAAAAGAGTATATAGATCTTGCTCAGGATAGGGACAGATGGAAGGCCTGTGTTGCTGCAGCCATAAACATTCGGGTTTAAGTAGGCTAGAGAGTTCGTTAGCTACTACAACAAATATAACGTTTTAAATGAAATTAATTAAAAAATAGCTTAACACTAAAAAAACGAGGAAACCACTTTATACACAGAAAGACTAATCGGAACTGGACGTACAATTTAAAGTGGGATTTGAACCACTATGTGCCTCCACCAGGTATGGAACCTGTGGGACCCCTTCATTACAAGGCGAGTACGTTGCCGCTACACCATATGAGAGGGCGGAATTTCTGACGAAATTACATTCTGGGCTATATTACAGGCACCAGAACATTAAGCGGATGTCCCTAAATGTATGGGGTGGAGGAAAGCTCTTCAGGGGTTGTCACCCTTTTTTTGTTACAGAAAGCAGTTGGCCATGCTGTTTCCATGGTCATACTGAGATGTTTCTTTGCGCAGATCTCTTGATAAACCTGCAGAAGGACACTGCAAGATATGACGTCCCACTCCATCCCAAGGTCCCAAGCGATGAAGACGCGGCTGTAAACATAGAACAAGGGCTCAAGGAGATGCATATTCATAAGTTGTTTTCTGCTAATTTCCACAGTTTCTTCTGAGTGCACACATCATCTCTCCTTTTGTTTCCTCCTACCTCCCCTCATCCTCGGAAGAGGGGGAAAGAGAAGGGGAAAAAGCAGCTTCTCCCGTCCTGATGCTGCACGGAGCCGTACATAAAACATAGCATTAGTCTTAATTGGGTGTCCTCATTTACATTCCCAGGCACGGAAGCGGCCGGAAAGTCCCCGACGCTCGCCTTCCCTTTTTCTCACATTTCGGTGGCTAAAGAGCAGACCAAGGCCATCTGGATCGTTTGTCAGGGAGGCGTCCTCTTCTTCTGATCCATATCCAGAATAAACACAAGATGCCATTTTTACCTGCGTCTTTCCTGACAAACACCAACCGAGAACCTTGGAGGATCAGGAGGACAGGGTGCGTAATCCTGGGGGAGACGGGGGGATTTCCCCCCACCAACAATCTTGACCTCAAAAATCCGGCCGTACAAAAAAATTTCCAGGGAGGAGAGGTTTTGATAATACAAGAGATCACGGAACACTTTCATCTGAGCATAGATCACTGCCATCAATTTCGCGACATTTGCGATAACTCAATGTCATATCCACATCCTAAAACTGCTTGGCTAATTCTTAAGGACGCCATACGTCACGTTTTAACCGAGACAGTCCCGGTTGTCCCGTCGATATTATTAAAATCCACCATTTGTCCTGTTTTATAGAATCTAAATGATCCATTGTCGTCGAGAATTTTCGAGCAGACAGCAGTAAGTTAGGCCACGTCACGAGTTGTATTGCTCTGTGTGCGTTCCGTTATTTGTAGAGCAAGGAATAAGATTGGCCAACAAGCGTATATGCAATTTCACTACGAACCTGCAACAAGAATTTAAATTCCTGCATCTTGACACAAACTCAAAAGTCAAATCTCGCGTTGTGCGTCAGATATATGGGGAGTTCTGTGTACGGTTGGTGAAGAATAAAGTTGTTCTCAAGAAGATTGGTTGTTCTGATAAATACTTCTGCCACTCGGCGTAGGACTATCAAAGGTTGATCAGAAGGATCAGAAACACTATGTAAGTTATACCGAGATTATTATAATACCATTTGTCAACGGGAGATTATATTTCATTTATGGTTTTTGGTGTATAATTTATGTGACCCATACTTTAATATTAATAGTGCGTTAATAATAATCACTTTATAAACAGGCCTAACCGATTTTTCAGGATAGGAGTAAAATCGGATGTGCCGTTTTTGGATCAAAATATTATGGTCACCCTATTAATTCTTCTTGTGACATGCCCGGCAGTCGTGCACCTTTACGCATTGTAAATGTAAAACGAAATTTTCATCATTCAAGTATTTTTAATATTGCATTTGCCATTTTTATTCTGTAAGCGAATGGTCTGAACCAGGCCTCCCCTAAGGCCGGCTCTGAATAAACTTCCATTAGTGAATTACATGCAGGTGAATACAGTAAGATGATTCACATGCGTTTATGACGACTGGCCACTGAAATTAGTAGAACTGTTACAAGTACGTTTTAAGTCGCACCGACAAGAATAAAGCATTTTTGCTTACGTGCATTTCTTTACATAAAAAAAAAAAAAAAGGTAAAGTGTTCCCCTGTGCATAGCACCACGCCATGAAGGCGTATAGGGGGTGTGGGGGTAACGCCCCACACTTTCTTGATCCGGTCGTGAGTGGGGGTGATGTGATCAGCATCACGCCCCTGACCGCCTTTCCCCCAGGTACCCATGTTATTCGACGCTGGGTAGGGGCATTTCTTTACATACTTTTTCTAAATTCCAAATACAAGGGTTGGATAAAAAGTAATGGCTACACTGCTGTCCCGTGAAAGGGGTGAGTCACAGCGCCACAAGCGTTTCGTGGCTGATAAAGGAATGTCAGCCGAGGAAGTATAGTGAGTGGGGTGCGATTGTATGTTATTCAGTCAAAAACAGCAGTGCTCTGAAGCAGAGGACGAGAGTGCAAGCGCCCTAACAATATGTTTAGGCAAGAAGAACAACGTCTCTCAGGCAGACGGTCAACGCTGCCTAGTTCTGCACCTTCTTGCAACACCACCTTCGTCTCGCATTAAGAAGGAAGCGACGGCACGGTGTCCCATCATCCTGCTTGACAATGCAAGGTGTCACACTGCGACGGCGCTCCTGCATAACTGGTAGTGGGAGGTACTGGAACATCCGCCGTATTCACCGGTATGAGACCATGTGATTACGACCGTTTTGTCAAAATGAAGGAAGCACTGGGCGGGAAGCACTACGACACGCGCGAAGCCATTTACGTGCTATAGGGCGGTCACTGCGGGACATCGACAGAGATGGACGCGCTGACGGTGTACGACGCCTTCCATACGTGTGACAGAAGGTCGTAGAAATGAGGGGCGATTACTTTGAAGGAATGTAACACGTGCTCCTCTGCCAATACAGTCAAGTAGCAATTATACCAGTGTTGCCATTACTTTTTATCCAACCCTTGTATATTCTATATCAAGTAACGTTTTTCTTGTATATAACTCCTTGAATATGTAACTTGCGACATAACTTTAAAACATATCGGACAGTCGAAATAATTCATTACGTTTTTATAAACCAAGAAACTATTCTAAAAAATTCAACCTTCTTTTGATACCTGGACATGTATTCTTAAATGTGGGAAGTGTCTCCATCTTGCGGGAAATTTGGAGTTCTCTGGTTTAGATAGTGTAAAGCAGGTATAGAGAAATCTGTTTTGGAACAGTTGAATCTCATCGCCAAGTCTGGAAGCAGGCCCGTAGCGAGGGGTTTCGTCCACAGAGGGCACCATTCAAAGCTTTTTTAAAGACAACCAAGTCAGAATATGCGGAAGAGAAGTAAGGGAAGAAGGAAAACATACAAGGTGTTGTTACTCCACCCTTGTTCTCATTGGGAGTGCGACCACATGAAAATACATGTCAGCATTCGACTCGGTACATTCAAATTACAAATTTTTCTACTGAGAAAATACTAATTATTATTCTTAAGCTTTTCTTCTTCTTTTACCTGTAGGTTTATATTCTGGCAAGACACTGCTGGAATTTCTTGTTTCCCAAAGTATTACTGATAGCATGTTTTTAAATATGTTCTTCAGACACTAAGAATTATTCTTCAATGTGCTGAACTTCTCCTTAATCAGTAATGCAAACTAGGAATCTTTAAATATAACCTATACTATTTTTAATGAATTATTATTTGTTTCCTCATTTCAAAAATTGTAGGATGTAAATGTCTCATACCATGGCACAAGAAGAAAATATCGAAGGACGCACATAAAATGCCGGTGCCTTGTAAAACGGGGGAGGGGGGGGACAAACCATAAACCTGCCTAGGGCGCCAAAATATACCGGGTGGTTCAAAAGTCCCGGAACGGTCACATATCGTGAGAAATACACATCGAATCGGAAAACGAAAAAATACGTGTTTAATAAGTGAAAGAAGGGCGGGGGGCAACTGTGAAATTTTAAATGGACACCCCAATTTGTATTATAGAATCGGAAAGAGGACTATCAACCATCCTCGTTGGACTCTGAATGAAGTCCTCTTTCCGATTCTACAAATAGAAATTGGGGTGTCCATTTAAAATTTCACAGTTGCCCCCCGCCCTTCTTTCACTTATTAAACACGTATTTTTTCGTTTTCCGATTCGATGTGTATTTCTCACGATATGTGACCATTCCGGGACTTTTGGACAAGCCGGTATTTTTTAATTTGAATTTAAAACTTTGGGTGCGTCAGCACTGAGGCACTCAGCACACACAAGGACAAAAAACAGGACAACACACACAAAATTATACTGGCCATAGTGCCAGTCGCCAGAGCCTCGTTAGTCTTCAGTCCAGGGTGTACTACGTGGAAGTGAGGTTGACTTTTGGACCCCTACGTGGAAGGTACCCTTTACACCCCAGGACCACCCGGTATAAAGTTCGAACGGCCAAAGAGTAAAATTCAGGAAACCCAGACTTTTCGCCTCCAGTTGTGGGAGTTTCAAGGGGTGCGGGGGGAAGCGGTGTTGCTACACGCCTCATTTTTGTCCAGTCGTCCACGACACCTCTTCCTGTCAACATGCCCACTTCGCTTGCATTTCAGGGAGAGGAAGGGAATCGGAGATCCATTCGCTTGCTACGCGGCGGCAACCATTAGGCTTGAGGATACCACCTGTTTCGAAAACGATTCTAAATGAAAAAATTAGCAATGCAGAATACGAGGCCCGTAGCTATAGGGGGCAGGGGGCAATTGCCCCCCCCCCCCGAGTGACTGTTTGCTCCACTATGAAAAATACAGAACACATTCCTACCTGGAATTCTCACTAATCTTTACAATTATATCATGTGTTACTCTAGCAACATAACAAAGACACTTATAGATTTTGTGATTTATTAGGGTGTATGGGATTCCTTATAATGTCGTACCAGGATTGGGTGGGGGGATTCCCTTCCAGATTCAGACTTCGGGAAATGATTTCGCAATTTTCAGTATCTAGAACAGTTATGACTTTTTGAGTAGTCTTGTATTAAAGGTGCCTAATGTGTTCGGATGTTTTTCTTGGATGTGTTGCTATGAAGTTGGAACTGCTTAAATTTTTATTTCCCAAGTTTACCTTTTGGTAATAGTGATTCATGTGGTAGAGAGAGGGAGTGGATATTTGATTGTTACTTAGCGTTGCTTTCTGCCACTTCTAGCTAATCGCAACAATGAGTGATGACGTGAAATTGATGAAGAGACATTCATAAACAGTGCCGCAACCACAGGGGGGCAGGGGGCATTGTCCCCCCCCGACCTTTGACGGAAGTTCATTCTAGGGGAAGCAAACATTGTAGTAAAAAAACAAGACTAGGAGAATCTAAGAATAGCAGGACAATTGCATACTCATGATGGAATTAGTTTTCACGTGTTCCTTGCATTTTTCTTCCAGACGGCCAAGGGCACTTGCAAGGGGCACAGAGGGGTATTGCCCCCACTAGATTTCAAAATTTTGGGCGATTTTGTGGGGGATGCATGACATGATTTGGGGGGCAATACCTGGCCTTGGGGGATGGGTACCCCTGGGAGGGGGCAAGTGCCTCTGTGCACCCTGCTATATCTGCCAATGCGACACAATATATATAAAAAAATGCCCCCTCTAGGATTGACTTCGCCCCCCCCCCCCCTACAAAGAAATCCTGGCTACGGGCCTGAGAATACCATGAGAATTTCCCCTCGCCACGGCAACTGGACAAAGCCGATTGGTTCAGCGGTTCATGTGACCCTCCCTGGCTTTCGACGGAAAAGTCAAAATTAGAATTTTGAAGTTTATTCTTTCGCCGAATACTGGGCTGTCTGAAAGCACACGGTAACCGATGTGCACTTCCACACCCTGCACGTTCCGAATCATAAAAATCCATTGGGGCAATCCATCCCATTCCAGTTATTAAAACAGTGAAGAGAGCGTAAGATCTGGACAGTCCGAGAAGCTCCTAAGCACCTTACAAATTTCCATATGCAGAAAACTGTAACATTTGTATGCTAATCGCGGGAGGGAACACCGCGTATTGAAATGGAATTCGTGCCTCCGCCTTACGGTATATTACCACGAGTTGATGAGAAACCGTCAAGCTGGAAAATGGCAATAATCCCTTGCGCAGGATAAGATCTCTCGGCGTCAGAAATTTTCGCAGAACGAAACCTGTTTTTGTTTTTCTGAGTACTTTCAGGTCATCGTTAGTCAAGAGTTTTAAGACGGGAGACGGAGCGTGGGGGGGGAGGGGGCCATCCATATGGGCTCGTGAGTGCCTTGCGTGCAACCTGAGACGGTTGGAACGAGAAAAAAAGCGCTTCTCTTTCCGCACCGATGAACAAACTGGTGTATTATTAATAAGAGCTGACTGTGTATGATGCTCGGACGTTATTTTCATTTGGTCTGCGGTAACGACCTCTAATTGACGGTTAATTACCTCGTTCGTGAAGTCCCTTCGTGCCTTGTCCTGTCGCTGTTCCATCAAGCATCGCTGCTCTATTGTGAATCTTGCAGCTGCCCTCCGAGAATCTTCCTGTGCATTGTTTATTCGCGGTTATTTATTGCCGCATTCGCCACACGAGCTCTCCTTCTGCATATATCAGAGTTGCATAAAGCCTGGCTCTGTTTCTTAGGTTCCTACGAACAGAAAACTAAATGGATCAAATCCATTTCATGATGCATTATAGACTTCGCCAAGCTATAACGTCCTTCGTTTCCCCAATCAGAGAGAAAACCACGGCCATAAAACTAGGGGTGTAGTGCACACCGACAGAGGAGGGATAGTTTGGAGTTGCCAAGCGTCTTGGCACTCCCACCCCCAAGGACAGGGTGAAGGTGGCTCAGGTGGACGTTCTTAGCTTCGGTTGTCCCTTTCTTTTTTAACGTTCCTGTCTTCAATCCTCCCTCACATACATGCGCGTAACTTGGGACCTAACTTTGAGGGGGCAGAATCTAACTGGGCCTAATTTTGAGGATGCAGAATCAAACTGGGCCTAATTTTGAGGAGGTAGAATCAAACTGGGCCTAATTTTGAAGGGCCAGAATCAAACTGGGCCTAATTTTGAGGGGCCAGAATCAAAATGGGCCTAATTTTGAGGGGACAGAGTCAAACTTGCCCTAATTTTGAGGGGGCTGAATGAAACTGGGCCTAATTTTAAATGGATTGAATCGAAGTGGGCCTAATTTTGAGGGAGCAGAATTGAACTAGGCCTACTTTCAAGGGGTCAGAATCAAACTGGGCCTAATTTTGAGGGGACAGAATCAACCCTGGAGCTTAACTTTGGGGGTAAAGGTAAAGTGTTCCCCTGTGCATAGCACCACGCCATGAAGGCGTATAGGGGGTGTGGGGGTAACGCCCCACACTTTCTTGATCCGGTCGTGAGTGGGGGTGATGTGATCAGCATCACGCCCCTGACCGCCTTTACCCCCCAGGGTTTCCCCCAGGTACCCATGTTATTCGACGCTGGGTAGGCGCCGGGGCCGCTTCCACCGTTAGAAAAGTTCCCGGATTTGAACCGGCCGGGGATCGAACCCGGGACCTTGAGCATGGTAGTCAGACGCGTTACCGACTGAGCCACCGCGGCCACTTCCACTTTGGGGGAAGAGACTCAAAAAGTTTTCCATCTCTTAAAAACAGCGTCCAGGATTATTTGCTAAATAACTGACGTTTGCGAAATTACAAATATTACTCTTTATTACTTTGCTCCTCAGGTCCCCATAAATTTTAAATTTTAATAAACCCGAAAATTTGGGGCGGGGGAAGTGCTCCCCCTTACCCCCGCCAAGTTACGCCTATGCTCACATATATGCCGCTGGGCAACGCAGTGACCATACCCAGAGGAGGGCTGGCTGCTGATAGAGGAGAAGGGAGAAAAATGTGGCAACGCTTTCGACTGGCAACCGTGGCACGCGCTGTGGTTTCATCAAGAAGGGGGTTGGGGTGAATAAACTATAACGTGGCGAGTTCTTTAAAGCCCGATCGACCGAAGAACGAACTTCAAATGCTACTTTTGTATTTTCCGTCGAAAGCCAGAGAGAGTCACATGAACTCTTGAACCAATCGGCTTGGTCCAGTTGCTGTGGCGTGGATGATTTTTTTGTGGTATTCTGCTTGCCAAACTTATTCCTGACGACAAAAAATTTCGAAACACGTGGCGAAGGCACCCCCGCAAAGGCAGGAGCGCGGCTAAGCCTAACGGTCGCCGCCGTGTAGCCTCTCCCTGGCCTGCGAGCGGTGCATATTGACAGCAGAAAGTGTCATTTACGACTGGACAAAATGCGTGTGGCAACACCGCTTTTTACACCTTGAAACTCCCACATCTGGAGGCGAAAAGTCTGGGTTTCTTGAAGTTTGTTCTTTGGTCGATCGGGCTTTGAAGTGTTTCTTGGCCTTTACCAAGAAGGAAGGAAGGTTTGTTGGGGGGTCATACCCCCCCCCCTAAAACGAAAAATCATAAAAGGCAGGAAGAAGGTAAAATGCTACTAAACAATGTGATGTGTGTGATTCGAACATGGAACCGTCGGTGAGATTGAGATTGAGTTGATGTTTGAAGTCCAATTTATTTGCAGAAAGGCTAATCGGGACTGGACCTACAGTTTAAAGTGGGATCCAAACCACCATGTGCCTCCACAGGGTATCGAACCAGATTGTGAGTCCACCACTCACACACCGAGGCTATTGAAAGCAAATTTTATCGAAAGGGATTTCTGTTTATTTCACTTGCCGAAGTATAATTTCACTCTTTCAGTATAAAATGGAAGGAAATGTTTTTTTTCCTTCGGGTACATTTACTCACTTGTAACTCCTGCCTGCTTGTATTATATTGATATCAGTCGCTCACAAGTTTGTTAATATTTTCCTTATTTTAGCTCGCATTTTATCTTCTAAAGTTTAATACCATTTTTGTCATTTTTAGAATAATGCTTCTAAGAAAAGTTTTACTTCATTTTACGACTATTTAGTACCTATTTTAATACATTTTTGCTTCGTTTGGAAAAAACATCTGCTCCAAGCTCTGTTCATCAATTTTGAGTTGTTGTTTTTTTAATTAATTAATAACGTGTGCTGTAAGATAATGTTTGGTTTATTACATATGCAGATAGTTGGGTTTTAAATGTTAATTTCTTCTTTTTAAATTTGTTTTCCAGCTTTGTGTGTCTTCCAATAACGGCAGAGATGAACGTTGAGTGCAGAAAATTGTAGGCTGAAAAGTAAGTACATACGCTTTTTTTCTTTGTTGGTATACTTTAGGTGTAGCTGTACCTTTGGCGTGTGTCAGTAAAGATTTTTGGTTTCGAAAATTTCGAGAATCGTTAAGAAAAGCACATTTGTTGAGTATTGTTTCTAGAACTTTCAAGCGTATCCTGATGTAGTTTCTTCAGCTGTTGTTTAGATATCTGAGTTAGAAAGTTATTTGTGCTCACAGATCTCCAGCCAACAATAAAATCAAGGAAGATTCACTTCAAAGCTCTAGAAGAATTTCTACAGAGATACCATACACTGAATTTTGATTACCACAAAAACTAAGAATTTTTATAAAAAATGTTTTTGCTCAGGCACAAAGATTCAACTAAATTGAGTACTTTCCTTCATTGTGCTTATACTTATGTCTCCTATTGACGTCATTCTTTGTCAACCAGTGACCTTTTACTACCCACAATGGTCACACCTGCAGAGGTGGCCAGTTTGGTTCAACCTCCCTCACCTTCAGAAGTCGACCTCACCCTCACGGCTCGACACCAACCTCACCCTTATCTTCACGGCTCTTTCTCTCCCTCAACCTCACATATATTGTGGAGTTTGAAATTGAGGTTGAGGAGCTCTTCGGTGACCACCACTTCCCATCTGTGTATGGCTATATACTTTGGAGAGAACTTCCTAGGGGCAAAATTTTCAGGTATATTACCTCTTGAGACCTAAAGAGCGAAGTAATTAAGAGTGACATTTGTGATTTAGCAAATAATCCAGGACGCTATTTTGATGGGATTGAAAAGTTACATTCTGCCCCTGCCCTACTCCCTGAAATTTAGGTGCCATAAGTTTGATTCTGCCCCAAAAAGTTTAGCACCAAGTTCAATTCTTAATCCCCAAGTTCTATTCTGTCCCTCTCAAATATTAAGCCCGAGGTTCTATTCTGACCCAAAGTTAAGCCCCAAGTTCGATTCAGCTCCTAGAAAGTTAGGCCGCTATGTTCGGTTCTGCCCTCCAAAAGTTGAGCCCCAATTTCGATTCTATCCCCCAAACTTAAGCCCCAAGTTTGATTCTACCCCGTAAAGTTAAGCCCCAAGTTCGATTCTACCCCGTAAAGTTAAGCCCCAAGTTCGATTCTACCCAGTAAAATTAAGCTCCAAGTTCGATTCTTCCCCCAAAATTTAAGCCCCAAGTTCGATTCTTCCCCGTAAAGTTAAGGCCTAAGTTCGATTCTACCCCGTGAAGTTAAGCCCCAAGTTCGATTCTACCCCGTAAAGTTAAGCTCGAAGTTCGATTCTTCCCCCCAAAGTTAAGCCCCAAGTTCGATTCTACCCCGTAAAGTTAAGTTCCAAGTTCGATTCTTCCCCCAAAGTTAAGCCCAAGTTCGATTCTACCCCGTAGAGTTAAGCTCCAAGTTCGATTCTTCCCCCCGAAGTTAAGCCCCAAGTTCGATTCTACCCCGTAAAGTTAAGTTCCAAGTTCGATTCTTCCCCCCAAAGTTAAGCCCCAAGTTCGATTCTACCCCGTAAAGTTAAGTTCCAAGTTCGATTCTTCCCCCCAAAGTTAAGCCCAAGTTCGATTCTACCCCGTAGAGTTAAGCTCCAAGTTCGATTCTTCCCCCCAAAGTTAAGCTCCAAGTTCGATTCTACCCCGTAAAGTTAAGTTCCAAGTTCGATTCTTCCCCCCAAAGTTAAGCCCCAAGTTCGATTCTACCCCGTAGAGTTAAGCTCCAAGTTCGATTCTTCCCCCCAAAGTTAAGCCCCAAGTTCGATTCTACCCCGTAAAGTTAAGTTCCAAGTTCGATTCTTCCCCCCAAAGTTAAGCCCCAAGTTCGATTGTACCCCGTAAAGTTAAGTTCCAAGTTCGATTCTTCCCCCCAAAGTTAAGCCCAAGTTCGATTCTACCCCGTAGAGTTAAGCTCCAAGTTCGATTCTTCCCCCCAAAGTTAAGCCCCAAGTTCGATTCTACCCCGTAAAGTTAAGTTCCAAGTTCGATTCTTCCCCCCAAAGTTAAGCCCCAAGTTCGATTCTACCCCGTAGAGTTAAGCTCCAAGTTCGATTCTTCCCCCCAAAGTTAAGCCCCAAGTTCGATTCTACCCCGTAAAGTTAAGTTCCAAGTTCGATTCTTCCCCCCAAAGTTAAGCCCAAGTTCGATTCTACCCCGTAAAGTTAAGTTCCAAGTTCGATTCTTCCCCCCAAAGTTAAGCCCCAAGTTCGATTCTACCCCGTAGAGTTAAGCTCCAAGTTCGATTCTTCCCCCCAAAGTTAAGCCCCAAGTTCGATTCTACCCCGTAAAGTTAAGTTCCAAGTTCGATTCTTCCCCCCAAAGTTAAGCCCCAAGTTCGATTCTACCCCGTAAAGTTAAGTTCCAAGTTCGATTCTTCCCCCCAAAGTTAAGCCCAAGTTCGATTCTACCCCGTAAAGTTAAGTTCCAAGTTCGATTCTTCCCCCCAAAGTTAAGCCCAAGTTCGATTCTACCCCGTAAAGTTAAGTTCCAAGTTCGGTTCTTCCCCCCAAAGTTAAGCCCAAGTTCGATTCTACCCCGTAAAGTTAAGCTCCAAGTTCGGTTCTTCCCCCCAAAGTTAAGCCCCAAGTTCGATTCTACCCCGTAAAGTTAAGTTCCAAGTTCGATTCTTCCCCCCAAAGTTAAGCCCCAAGTTCGATTCTACCCCGTAAAGTTAAGTTCCAAGTTCGATTCTTCCCCCCAAAGTTAAGCCCAAGTTCGATTCTACCCCGTAAAGTTAAGTTCCAAGTTCGATTCTTCCCCCCAAAGTTAAGCCCCAAGTTCGATTCTACCCCGTAGAGTTAAGCTCCAAGTTCGATTCTTCCCCCAAAGTTAAGCACCAAGTTCGATTCTACCCCGTAGAGTTAAGCTCTATGGACCGTAGTGCGCGCGGAGCCGTCATTTTGTTTATTTGTGTGCCAGATGGATGGAATCTTCTTAATTTTGCCACCAGAGGGCAAAAGCATAGGTTACGCAATGACGTAACAAGGAAACCTTGGTGCGAAGTCGCAGCCCTTCAGGCAGCGCATTTTGGATTCTGGCCCAGGGAGAGGAAGTAGTTTTTCCTCTAGACAGACACCTTAAGAAGGTGTCCGAGAAACCACGACATGGGAGGAGAAGGATAAGTACTTTTAAGTTTCGAATTGGCACTCACACACCCAAATTATATTTGTTCATCTTTCTCGTCCGTTAAACTACGTGGAGTTGACTTAACTGTAAAAGAATCTATTTAATTCATCATTATTAATTATTTAGTTCAATTAATATCCATCCAACTGGCACAAGTGATACGACATGAAAATGTTTAGTTCAGCGAGTTTAATACCGACGATCTTTCTTTATGTAGACTAATGGTGCTTGCACATTATGTGAAAATGAATAAACTCGCATATTTTGGAAAAGGTGTTTTATCTGTACTTTCTAATAGCATAGCTGCCCCATAGCAAAATAAGTAGACCTATAAGGCGGAAATTTCCACTGCGCGCTTTCTAAAGGTTTGTATAGGCTGGAAGATATTACCAAACAGAAAATTTTGGCAGAATGCGACGCAAAAATATCGCTAACATCGGCGAAAATAGTAGATACGGATCGAGAATGGGGAAGGAGGAACTACGTAGATTTGTGTGGGGCAAAAGAAAGGTCAGGATTGGCCTGGTTCAGACTGGGGGGATGGGCACAAGTTAGACTTAAACGGGAGGACGGGAGCGTAGAATGCCCGTTATGCGGCGAAGACGAGACGAAATTTCACATTCTTTTCCAGTGCAAAGAAACAGGGGAGGCAAGACAAAAATATATCAGGGAAATAAACGAAGATAACATTGAGAATATAATGACAAGCGTTATTAGGAGGGAGGGACCGAGAGGGGGGGAGGCGCAAATACGGAATCTGGGAACTTTCCTACACTACGCCTGGGTAAAGAGAGCAAAGAAGCTCAGTGGGGACAGCGAACATGTGTGAAAGGGGGGAGGGTACCAAATAAATAAAGTAATAAATATATTTGAGAAAATTTAGGAACCACTCAGGTAACAGTGCAAGTATAGGGAAAGATTTGAAGTGAAATAGTGTTTGTGAACTCCCAAGCAGTGTGAAGGTGGAAGCAGTCTAAAAGGAGGAAGGGTGTAGGGAAAGTGCACGAAAATTTTTAACTTGTATGGTATGTATAGCTGTAAGGCTCATACTGGAAATAAATTCTATTCTATTCTATTCTATTAAACAATCCAGTTTAACGTGCATAGCTCCAAGTTCGATTCTTCCCCCAAAGTTAAGCACCAAGTTCGATTCTACCCCGTAAAGTTAAGTTCCAAGTTCGGTTCTTCCCCCCAAAGTTAAGCCCAAGTTCGATTCTACCCCACCAAAGTTACGCCCATGTTGGAGGAATCTCATATTGATAATAGCTTCTCCTGCGGGATTGATCCTCCTTGAGAACGCATTCCGTGTAGTCCCTCGCTCACGCATGCGTGTTTACAAAGAGATGCGCAAATGGAGAAGCAGCAGAGAGACCGAAGCTGTCTCCTGCGACCTCCGACCCTCGGGGGTCAGCGCCGCATGATTATTCATGTCCCGAGGACAAAGGAGACAACTTCATTGTTTGTCGAAGGAAGAAGGTGATTTAAGCATCTCTGGGAACGGGATGGATGGACAGATGCGTCCCAGGGAGAGACGGGGGGCGCGATCTTTGATCCATATTCATGGAGATCCTGGGAACGGGACGTTTGTCTCCAAGCGCAGGTACGTCACACGAGATGTCGAGGTTAGGTGGGCAGAGTCGATGCGGATAATGATGACTTTCTCTTGCTTCATTGCATTAATTCACGGTTTCATTATTATCTTAGTTGCTGACAACAATGGTCTGGCACCATCATCATTATCTGGTAAACAATTAACGTAGGTAAGTCTTGAGGAGGATGTTGCACACTGGTCTATTGCGTATGGGTGGTTTGCTACACTGATACAAGAAGATTGTAGTAAAAAATATGATTCTCTTTCTCGGTTAAGTCCTCTTATCACTCATTCCCTTTCCTTCCTTTCCGTATTCGTTCACTTTCGATCTAAACTTCATATTTCTTGCCCCTATTTACCAAGTTACATCACCTCTTATCTCTTATCTCCTTACTATCCTAATTCTTTTGCGCTTGTATTATTTCGTGTTTATTCCCATTCACTCGTATTGTCCTGGGTTCGAATCCCGGCCTGGGCATGGATGTTTTCGAGTGTCCATTCATCAATGGCTAGAAGCGCGATGTACTAACCACTCCGCCACTGACGTCATAATCATATACCAATTTTAAATTAATCAAAAAAAATCCCTTTTCATACATGTCAACGTGCACTATCTAAATTGGCAATAATGATTGTTCTTCACTATTTATATTGTACATTAAGATTTCTGTATTTTCAACTTTCGAAAATGATCCGAAAATAGGCCAGTTTATTTCCACTTTTTGAAAGTACAAACAGTAGCGGCGATTAGAGGGGCGAGGGGGGAAGTTGCCCCCAATACCAACACTCTTTGCCACTTTTGCATTCGAATTATGCTAAATCTTATGTATCAAGGGAAAGTAAACTGTTCTTGCCCCCCTCCCATTTTGGCACCTTGCCCCCCCCCAGACTCGGAACCCAATCGCCGCCACTGTGGGATAATTATTACCAGTTAGAGTTTGCTATATAGTACTTAACAAATTCTGAAACATTCTGAGATTATGACGAAAATGAAATTAGTATTGCAATTGAATGACCATTTGCTATGTCTGCTAGCCCCCTCTAAATAAAACATTAATGCATATTTCAAATTTTTTGCAGATAATATAGTAATTTGATCAATTGTTGATTTGATTACATAATTAATGCAAGATGTTGACTAAGCCAATGAGAAGGCTTTGGACCCCTTAAACCCTCCCTTTAGTAAAATACAAGATGAAATGAAGATCCACCCTCTTTCCACCACCCCAACCGATCCCGCCAATGTTTATTCATGCCTCCACCGATAAATGGCGTGCTCAGTGTTGCCACAACTTGAGAATTGAATTTCCCTATCCTAGGTGCAAAATTTCCCTTTATTATCAAATGTCCCCCTTCATATTAGAAAATAATAAATATGTCGTCACAAACTTCAACATCGGTTGTTGTTATTATTATTGTTATTAGCTGACCCATACATAGCATCAATTGAGAAATATTAGGTTTGACTGAAAGATTGATTGATTTGCTTTATTTTACTTTGGTTTTCTGCCATTTTTGGCTGATAAGATAAACTTGATTTGAATTTGAATTTGAATTTAACATTTTGGGTGCGTCAGCACTTAGGCTATTTTGCACCCTTCACATTATACGGGGGCCAGCCCCTTACCATTACAAATAACAACTCTAACGTTGTATAACTAAAAATCTTAAAATCTTCTGACTTCTGTTAAAAGCCGAGGCTGTAAACAGGCACTCAGCACACACAAGGACAAGAAACAGGACAACACCAAAAATTATACTGGCCATAGTGCCAGTCGCCAGAGCCTCGTTAGTCTTCAGTCCAGGGTGTACTACGTGGAAGTGAGGTTGACTTTTGGGCGCCTACGTGGAAGGTACCCCTTACACCCCAAAATAAACTTGATGAAAGGACAATCAGAATCACATGACAGCACGCAGCAAAAGTTCCACAGAGGCAGTGGCGTCGATTGGGTTCCAAAACTGGGGGGCAAAGACAGTATATTCCCCTTTGTAGATAAGGTTTAAATAGTGTGGGGGCAAAAGTGGCGAAAAGGGGGGGGGGCAAGTGCCCCTCGCCTCCCTAATCGACGCCACTGCACAGAGGATTATACTCGCTGTGAGTGTAGACAGCAGAGTCTCGTTAGTCTCCAACAATACAGTTCAGGGTGTCCTTCTAGTATGACGTAAGCACCCGCTAAAAAGGGATTTTCCAAAATTCAATCCCTAAGGGTGAAAAACGGGGAGGGGTCACTCCTAAAAGAATTAAGATACCAGAAAACGTAGATTAGTGATACCAAATTATATGCTTGGCGAGAATATGCAAAATAAGGAATACGATTTTTTATTTGATCCCGAGTCTGAGGGGTCTTCCCGTATGGCGCAGTGGTAGCTTTGTCGCCTTGCAATCAATGGATCCCGGGTTCGATACCCGGGACAAGTTCGGATCCCACTTTAAACTGTAGGTCCAGTCCCGATTAGCCTGCCTGTCGATAAAGTGGACTTAAAACAACAAAGCAATCAATCAATTAACCAGAGTCTGAGGAAGACCTTGCCTTAAGGTTGAAACATCATGTTTATTGTGTGTTATTTTGTAACAAATTCTGCCTTCGTCAGATTTTTTAGTGTTTTATTAAACATGGAAACAAGGCTTAAATGATTAAACGATGCGAATTTATTGACTGTTCCCAAGATAAGTTAATGAATTATTGTTTTTTATTTTCTGCAATTTAGTTATAACTCGACTTTCTCTTTTCTGGGTTTAAGTTCACTGTATACACTGATAGGCTAATCGGGACTGGACCTACAGAATAAGTATGTGCCTCCGCCGAGTATCGAATCCAGGACACTTTGATTACATTGCGTCATCAGGGAGACCTCTGTTATGATTGTGCTCTTAACATTTATTTTCCCTCTTTACTTAAAATTTCCCTGCGCAGAGGAAAATTTCCCTTCACGTGGCCACACTGGGCTCTCTCACGCACCCGGCGACAGTTGGGAGGTCAAGAGTGAAGCCCTGGATGACCCTCGAGAGGGGCTCATTACCTCACGGGGCCCCGGATAAATGCAAAGTGCGCCGGCCACTCCAAAGCAGAGGACCGGAAGTTGGATCTCGCTTGTTCACGGCGATTTCCTCTTCTCTGCACGCGACCGTCGTTTCCTCAATAACACGTTCTATTTGCATTCATCAGAAGGAGTCTATATTTAAAAGCCTGTCGGTGATCCTGTCTTCATTATTGTAAATTCATGCGAGATGCTGGCGGGATAAACAGGTTCAATTTCCTGCAGAAGCGTCTGTGTCTTAGGCTGCAAGGAAATGAAAGGGGTTGAACAGCCACCGACCACCTCCTTGCCTGGGAACGGTTTTCATATTCCCCTTTGGAACTGCGTTGCCGGAATTTTTTATAGGGCCGTTGATAATACTTGAATAGTAGAAATAATAACACTACTAGTATATAAACGAATAAAGATAAACTAATTTTATTCCAAATCAGGGATGGTCAAATCCGGATAAAGATTTTGATATTTCCTATCCGGATTTCAAATATCCGAATAACGGATATTCTGATATCCAGATGTAGGGATTATTAGGATATTCGAATTGTTCGGATTATCACGATATCATATTGTCCGCAGGTACGATATTCGGATTATCCGCATGTACGATATTTGGATTATCCACATGTACGATATTTGGATTATCCGAATGTACGATATCAGTATATTCGGATTATCCGCACGTACGATATTCGGATTATCCGCATGTACGATATCTACATATTCGGATTGTCCGTATGTACGATATCCGGATATTCGGATTATCAGCATGTACAATATCCGGATATTCGAATTATCCGCATGTACGATATCCGGATATTCGGATTATCCACATGTACGATATCCGGATATTCGGATTATCCGCCTGTATGATATCCGGGCATGTACTACATTATCTACCAAAAAGTAATTGGGCACCTACGATGGTGGTTCATTTAGTATCTAATTTGAATCATTTAGTATCATTTAGTGGGACCGTTCGTGGCACAATGAACTCACAGGCATACTGTACAATACTAGACAATGAAATGCTCCCAACCTTGTGGCGTTTTTACGGAATGCACCCCTGTTACTTCCAGGATGACAATGTTAGGTAGCATGTTTTGGAGGCTGCTATGCAGTGGTATGCAGACAACAATGTTCACTGATTGGTCTAACTTGCACAGAGTCCTCATCTCAATCCCATAGAACACCTTTGGGAGGCATTGGACTGGCGGGTGAGGTCTCGTGAGATGCGGCCAAATTCCATTGTCCAACTGAGTGAGATCTTGCAAGAGGAATGGCGACACATTCCAATGGACGTCCTCCACAAACTAGTCGAGAGCATGCCTGACAGAGTGGCTGCTGTTATAGCAGCAAGAGGTGTCTCCACGAGGTTCTAACAGGGTTCGTACCACCAGACAACCATTTTGTACAAATGCCCAATTACTTTTTGGTAGATAGTGTATATGCGGATATTCGGATTATCCGCATGTACGATATCGGGGCATGTACGATATTCGGATATTCGGATTATCCGCATGTACGATATCCGGATATTCGGAATATCCGCATGTACGATATCCGGATATTCGGATTATCCAAAATGTCCGGATATCCGAATGTGTGCATTATCGTCCTATTCGTATTTCACTGTATGGATGTTCTACAAATCCTTAATCAAATCTGTACTATCCGGATATCCTAATTATCCGGATATTCGAACATCTGGATTTCCGGATTTTGTGGCTATTCCTATTCCGAATATATCGCCAATCTCCGTGGCGGAGTGGTCAGCACAGGAGCTCCTGGTTCGAATCCCGGTCTAGGCATGAGTGCTCTGTATGAGTTACCTACATCAATCATATCATCACATCCTCGTCGTTGCGATTAGACAAAAGTGGCAGTGAAGCGACACTAAGTAACAAAAATCAAATCAAACACTCCAAATATTATTAATAATTATTAGAGTGGATCAAATGAAAACGGAACAGGGGCCACAGAATGATATCAACAAGGTTTATTTCAAAAGTAATCTCCAAAGTTACACAAGCACTTGTCCCACTGTTTCACCAAGCGGTGAATACTCTGTTCGTAGAATTCCTTTAGCTGAGATCTTAACCAGTTGCACACATTGTCCATGACTTCATTGTCCGAGTGGAATCGCCGACCCTTCAATGCCTTTTTCAACGGACGAAGTCGCATGGCGATAGCTCAGGGCTATACGGTGGGTGTTCCAAAACTGTCCACCCAAACGTCGCCAACGTGTTCTTTGTAACAGCTGACGTATGTGGTCGTGCGTTGTCATGCAGCAAAACCACTCCAGAGGACAACAGGCCGGCCGTTTGGTCTTGATTGCTGCTCGGACGATACTGCTGCTTGACCGCCTACGCATATCACGTGCTCACGCGCGACTATCTAGGGCGAGTCCATTATGCAGTAGGAGTTTCCTTCCTTGCCTCCCGCTCTAGCTCTACACAGGATTGTCGCCACACACATACATAAATATAACCTAATACATCCACTGTTCCGTTTTCATTTGATCCACCCTCATATACCCATCGATCGATTTGGACAAAATCGAAATTCTTGCAAAGTCTGAAAAATCGTCATCGTTATTTTCGTAGGTTTTTATAGGTTTACATGAAAATATTTCCTAGTTCGACGGGGAGCATGTTCCCCAGTCTCCCCTTTTAGTACGGGCATGTTTGTCATGATCTTAAGGGCAGGAGGAACAGTTTATGTCCAGCCAGACGCGAGGACACTACACTGCTCCTCCCCCCACCAACCTTTTCCTCGCGGCGAGCTGGATGGTCGTAGGAGAAGAAGAAAACTTAGCATTAGGCTTATGGGAGTTCTCTTGGGAGTATCAAATTTCAGATGGCACAGAAAAACACATGAACGGAAATTGAGGGTTAGGAATGGAACCCACGTAAAAGTGCACTAAATTTGATTTACATAAAGGCACAAAGAGCAAGGCTCTAAGTCCAAGAGTATCCGAAACATATCCTATTTATGTCCATTGTTGGATATCCAGTTCCAGATATGTTCTAGCTATGTTTTGGATATCCCATTTTGGACAAGATCTAGATGTGTTTTGCATATCCAGAATTGGATGTGTTTTGGATATTCCGTTTTGGACAATATATATATATATGTATTGGATATCCAGTTCTGGACGAGATCTGGCGACATATTAGATATTCAGAATTGGACAATGTTTCTGACAGCTAGTTCTATACATGTTTGGGCTATGTATTAGATGTCTAGTATTGGTCGAGTTTTAGATATTCAGTTCTGGATATCCAATAGACGTCCCATGGATATCCACAATTTGATATCCAGAAATGGATATCCATAATATCCATGGATCTGATCTGGACATTGTGGATATCCAATGGATATCCCTTGGAGATTTGTGCTAAATGGGAAAGATGACAGGTTCAAGATTTGATTGGCAGGCGGAAAAGTCGAAACTTCCATTTGATTAGCCGTAGCTTGAAGTTGTGTTTTATTTCCTCCTTAAGGAATACATGGGATTCCGAAAATTCGTATTCATCATATATTGTTCAATCATCGTATCGAGCTTAATATTAAACTTTACTTAAATAATTGACTGAGTTGGTGTTTTAAGTCCACTATATGCACAGTAAGGCTAATCGGGACTGGACCTACAGTTTAAAGTGGGATCCGAACCACTATGTGCATCCACCGGGAATCGAACCCGGGACCCCTTAATTACAAGGCGACAACGCCACCGGGAGGGCCTCTTATTTAAATAACTCTTCCACTTGCAACATGGGAGAAAATTCATACTCTCGTGTTCACCGGGATTTTTTTTTGTATGGTAGCAGTGCCCATTCCGACGATATTGATATAATTCACAAAAGGTGTCAAATTGTTACTATTCTTCGGTAACAGTTCGTTATATCGGAGACACATTACAATCGGACATTTTGTGTTTCTCATGGTTCGTACTTACGAATTGTGTATTGCGGAACATAGTTGAACGTGCCATTATGCTTTTTACACGACAATAACATAGATTTTTCACATTACCAGTAATTATTTTGGTTCCTTTCTTCCGTTGCGGAACATACAATATGGCGCACACAGCTGTGGATCACCGCGCGTCGTGCTTGTGTTTTGTCGATTTGGAGTGGGGTATGCAGTGTTTCAACCTTCTTAACCGAAAAATACCTACTTTCGTGTTCATTATGTCATCAGTGATAACTCATCACAAACCATTGACGGATACCCCCAAAAAAACATTCACGATAGCCCCACAAACCACTGACGGATAGCCACAAAAACCATTCAAGATAGCCTCACGAACCATTAACGGATAGCCTGAAAACCCATTCACGGTAGCCTCAAAAACCATTCACGATAGCCCCACGAACCATTGACGGATAGCCCCAAAAACCATTCACGATAACCCCACGAACCATTGACGGATAGCCTCAAAAACCATTCAAGATAGCCCCACAAACCATTGACGGATAGCCTCAAAAACCATTCACGATAGCCCCAAAAAACATTCACGATAGCCCCACGAACCATTGACGGATAGCCCTAAAAACCATTCAAGATAACCTCACGAACCATTGACGGATAGCCTCAAAAACCATTCAAGATAGCCCCACGAATCATTGACGGATAGCACCAGAAACCATTCACGATAACCCCACGAACCATTCACGATAGCCCCACGAACCATTGACGG
This sequence comes from Lepisma saccharinum, assembly GCF_977018435.1. Lineage (NCBI taxonomy): Eukaryota > Metazoa > Arthropoda > Insecta > Zygentoma > Lepismatidae > Lepisma > Lepisma saccharinum. The sequence goes on from NC_139255.1 coordinate 55,762,023, forward strand.
ATAGCACCAGAAACCATTCACGATAACCCCACGAAGCATTGACGGATAGCCCCAAAAACCATTCACGATAGCCCCACGAACCATTGACGGATAGCCCCAAAAACCATTCACGATAACCCCACGAACCATTGACGGATAGCCCCAAAAACCATTCACGATAGCCCCACGGACCATATCCGACAAGTTTAGGTTAGGTTGGGTTAGGTTAGGTAAGCATAGTTAAAAAAAAATCTCGTAAAAAAAAGGCACGTTTGGAAACACTGGCGAGACGTTCGCGCCATCTGCACTTACATAATGGAAACAACGGCATAATGTTGTCGCTTTGCACAAAATGCAAGTTCATTACTTTATTACTTTATACGTGGGTGACACTAAAAGTTTTTAGATGCGGCAACACTGATTGCAGCAATACATTGTCTTTAGGATATGTTGAAGTTAGTAGTCTGTGAAGTGTGATAATGCTGCAGAATTTATAGTTGTTAATTGTTGTGTGCCAGAAATTAGTCAATTATTGTCGTGTGTGTACAGTAAAATGGATTTAACACGGGAGCACTTCAGAGCAATGATTTTTTACGATTTTCGAGCAGGTTTAACGCAGCAGCAATGTTATGAAAGGCTCCAAAATGCATTTCAGGAGGAAGCCCCATGCCGTGCGACTGTGTTTAATTGGTTTTTAGAATTTCGACGTGGACGTCAGAAACTCAGTGATGAATTACGTGATGGTCGTCCTGTGACAGCAACTTCTCAAGAAAACGTCGACAGAGTGCGTCGCATGATAGAGGAGGATAACCGGGTGACATATGCAGTTATTAGTGCAACACTGGGTATTGGTATGAGTCAGGTTCAAACGATCCTGCATGACCGCCTTGGTTTCAGGAAGCTCTGTGCCAGATGGATCCCACATCATCTTACTCAGGAGCAAAAGCAGGCACGGGTCACATGGTGCATGAAAATGCTGGACAAATTTAACCAAGGACAATCAAATGCAGTGTATGACATCGTAACAGGTGACGAAACTTAGGTGTACTGTTATGAACCCGAGAGCAAACGACAGTCGACGCAGTGGATCTTCCCGGATGAAGACCCACCAACAAAAGTCAGGAAGGGACGAAGTGTTGGCAAACAAATGGTTGCCACTTTCTTCAGTCGGACGGGCCATATTGCAACAGTGCCGCTACAGGGACGTCGGACCGTTAATGCTGAATGGTACACTACGGTTTGTTTACCGGAGATCGTACGGAAAGTTCGTGAAAAACGCCCACGAAGTCGCATTATTGTGCATCAAGACAATGCGCGCAGCCATACAGCAGTACGAACAATTGAATTCTTCAAAGCCTCCAACATCGAAGAAATGACTCATCCTCCTTACAGTCCCGACCTCGCCCCTTGTGATTTCTTCCTGTTCCCTAAAATCAAGGATACATTACGAGGTTCTTCATTTCCTACTCCCGAGGAGGCAGTCACCGCCTTCGTTCAGTGCATTCAAGAGGTGCCTGCAGATGTGTGGTCCCAGTGCTTTCACACTTGGTTTGAGCGGATGAACAAGTGTATCAACTGTCATGGAGAATACTTTGAAAAATTATAACATTCATACTTTTGGTCTCCAGTGTTTTACTTGCGCGTGTCTAAAAACTTTTAGTGTAACCTATCGTATATCCAAAGTGCTTATTTCTTGTTGTGCAGCATTCTACGGTGAGAAAATACTTCCACGAACTTTCAAAATGCTACAGAAACTCATTTCCGTAAGTTGTTTCTTCTGTAAAAATGAAGAAATGTGTCTCCGAACTGTTACCCTTTTCTTCTTTTAATATCAGCGTCTATTTCTGCATAAGCGTAAATTTGATCGCAGATTGGCTGATTTTAAAGGCGTGAATATAATACTTCACAAAACAGAACAACAATTTAACTGTCCCGTACGCAAAACCGCAACGGTAAGCTGCCTTTGCCAAGATTCTCATGTTTATAGGGACAAAAACCTCGGAAATACTGGTCTAAGGAGCCTCGGACCACTACAGCACCAGTTATCACTCCACATCTTGACGCAAAATTGCTCGTAAACAGCCTGTAATTACCCGCGAGTGTATATGGCCTGGTGAAGAGAGGGGAACGGGTAGGAGTTCTAATTACGTATGCAATTGCAGCATGTCAGACCTCGCTGTACGCTGTCTCTATAGGTGGAAAATGTTTTCACATTAGAAGGAGCTGTGTAATTGGAGTGGGGGTGGGGTTATCTGATCTCGTAAGTTTTGTATTTTCGCACCACCTTTTACGAGGCTTTATTCCGTTCTCACAATCCTTCCGGATTTTCCATCTCTTCTTTTGTTTTGAAACGTTTTTGAGCCTCTATGTTCCTGGAAGAAAGCGCCGTCACGCATGCGCTGTAAAGACATGACGGTTGATTGGCTTATTTTACCTCGCTGTTCTGCCACTTTTGGCTAATCACGAATAGTGTTGGGCGATATATCGACCAGACGATATATCGCGATATTGAAAAAATATCGTTCAGGCGATATCAACTTGACGATATATCGTCACGAAATTTTGGCGATATATCGTCACTATATTTAGCGATATATTGTCACTATATTTGGCTATATATATCGTGTTGGCGATATATTGTCACCATATTTTGGCGTCGTGTCGGCGATATATCGTCACAATATTTGGCAATATATTTCGTACCAGCAATATATCGTCACGATATTTGGCAATATATTTCGTACCGGCAATATATCGTCACGATATTTGGCGATACATATCGTGTCGGTGAGATATCGTCACGATATTTGGCGGTATAGCTATATCGTGTCGGTGATATATCGTCACTATATTTGGCGATATATATCGAGTTGGCGATATATCGTCACGATATTTGGCGGTATCGCTATATCATGTCGGTGATATATCGTCACAATATTTGGCTATATATATCGAGTTGGCGATATATCGTCACGATATTTGGCGGTATAGCTATATCGTGTCGGTGATATATCGTCACAATATTTGGCTATATATATCGAGTTGGCGATATATCGTCACGATATTTGGCGATACATATCGTGTCGGTGAGATATCGTCACGATATTTGGCGGTATCGCTATATCGTGTCGGTGATATATCGTCACGGCATTTGACTATATATATCGTGGAGACGATATATCGCCGATATCACGACATGGAAAAAATAGCTTACCGTATGGTCTGTGACGATATATCGCGATATCAAATTTCTGATATCGTCCACCCCTAACACGAAGAATGGTACTATGAGATGAATGAGAGAACAATCATACTACATACGTATATGGACGACACTGGCTGTGAATCCAGACTCGGACCATCGCTAGCCTCCAAAATGCAGTCCAGGGTGTACTACGTATAAGGGAGGTTGATCATTGGGTGTTCTCAGAAAGGGTCACCCCCTTACACCCCTACTGATGATTCTAGTTTACGCACATTTGGCACTTGGCCACCATCGGAACAGCCGTTATTTTGGCAGAAGTTAAATGTACAATCACGGACACTTCTGGGTTGCCACGATACTATTGACTTTAGAAATTAGAAATTCTTTATTCATGGGCGAAGTTCAGCCTATGGCTGCTCTACGACTTAACCCGCACAATAAAACAAAGAAAATACAATTACTACTATAACATAGGAATTCCATTACATTTTCATTTCTAAATATTTCAGTAATTAACACTCTAAAAAGATAAAAACAATTTTACTCGTTCACACGCATCAAAATGTTCATCTTGGGTTCAAATCTGCTCATTTTTTGTTTTGATTTCAACGTAAGCATGCTGAACCTAGTCATGTGTACTGAGGCTCTGTCCTTGCTCATGTAGAAGTGCTTTGATACTGCCCTTTTAAAGCTGTTGTATGTCGCACACGAGGTAGCGTCTGTTGGCAGCGCATTCCAACAATATGCAGAAGCAGCTTTGAAGGATGACAGGAATATGGATTTTGAGAATCTGTCCAGATGAAGTTTCTTAGAGTGTCGAGTCGTGTAGTTGTGTATGTCGTGTCTAAATTGGAATCTGTCGTATAAGTATGTCGGTGTTTTTGTTTCCTGAATTTTGAATATTGTGCAGGCCAGATGTAGTTTTCTGCGTCGTGTCATATTCAGCCAATTAACGTCATTTAAGTAAGGCAGTATGCAATGGAAATGTTACAACACAGAAGTGTCCATGTCTGTTTCTGTAACGTTATATTTTATTTACACAATAAAAACTGTTAGTACACACCACACCTGTCGATTCAAGTCTTTCGTCCCCCCTCCACACCACCCCCTGGCAGAGTGGTTATCATAGCGCGCTTCGATGACAGGGGTCCCGGGCTCGAATCCCGACCTGGGCATGGGTGTTCTTGTGAGTGCTCCTTGATCAATATCATCAGTAATCTTCATCGTCGCGATTACTCGAAAGTGGCAGAAAAGCAAAGTAAAGTAAACCAAGTGAAATAGACAATCTACGAAGCTTTGGAAAATGCACTCGAAGCGATTGATGCGCTGAATAAATGTGGAAATTCCTTCCAGGAACATCGTTGCATCATCAACGTGGACGCACACCGAACAACTGCACTTGAGATCCTTACACGAGTCCTCGATTAAGGTATCCTTGTCTCCCGACCTGAGGATCTGCCCCCTTGGCCCCCCCGGTCGTTGCGGACTTCCGGCAGGACACGGCAGGTGGGGTTCGTGCGGCGAAAGAGAGAAAGACAGAGAATGACATCCTGAGCACATCACAGGTTGCCCAGGTAAGGGCTTCGTGAGATTTCTTGCTTCCAGATATTCTCACAGGGCGGCGCCACCTACCACATCCGGTGCTCTTTGGTACAGATGCTTTCTCTGTTTTCTTCGAGGTCCGCCTCTCTTGAACAAAAAAGACTGAACCTGGGTTGTTTTTTAAGACTTGTTTGTCCTGCTCAGTCTTACAATCGAAGGTTTCCTTCAATTTCTTAGGTTGCTGAGAGAACACTTATTGAAGTCGAACCCGGAACCTCTTGGTAATAAGCATGGACGTCACCAGAATCTTTTGTAGAGGAGCTCGCTATAAAATTTAATATTATTATTGTTAGTATTAAGAATTAATAATATACTAATCCGTGGCGCGACAGCCCTTGAATGGCCTTGGCCTATCTCCCGACTGAAAGTCTCCCTCCCACAATCCTACCTAGAGGTGTGGAGTTCACAAACTATTAATATCTGTTAAGATTTAAGATGGCTAAATGTTCTAGGAAGCAAGGCCAGATTTGAACTAACAGGTTTATATTCTGTGACTCTCTTGATACTTATAACACCATTAAGCCTTGTTTCCATGATATGAAAATCTCAATATGCTGACCAAGGCAGTAATTTATCTTATTATAAAACATAAACTAAACGTAACGTTTCAACCTTCTAGCAAGGTCTTCTTCAGACTCTGTACCAAGTACAAATGGGTCTTGGTACAGAGTCTGAAGAAGACCTTGCTAGAAGGTTGAAACGTTACGTTTAGTTTATGTTTTATAATAAGATAAATTACTGCCTTGGTCAGCATATTGAGATTTTATCTTGATACGATTTTGTGAACTTGAATCCAATAGTTATTTTAAAAATGAAGTGTCGAAAGGATCATAGGGAACAATATAGTACAGTAAACCCTCGTTAACACAAACTCGCTTAAGACGAACACTCGGTTAACATGAACAAAATGTTTGTCCCTGCAGGGATGTATTATATCTTATAAAAGTTATATCGGTTAACGCGAATTTCGGTTACCACGAATTACGAACTGCTTTTTAGTCCGTTGCGTCATTAGATCTCATTAACACGAACTTTGAAAGTTTTTCACAATTATTTTCTGTTGTTCCTCTTGTCGTTCCTGTGCTAGGTATGTAAGAAATCGCTCAACAATCTCTATCATCTTGTCAACAATCAACTTATACAGTATTGTAACCAACAGATTCAGATCAACAATGTGCTCAAATATGTTTTTCTATTCTTTAAAACATAGCCAGTACGAGAAACATCAGGATTAAAACTTGGGTGCAATTGCTCGACAATCGCGTCAACAATGAGCTTATACGTATTTAAACGACAAATTCAGTTGTGTGTTCAGATGTGTTTTTCTATTCTTTAAGACGTAGCCAGTACGAGCTCTTATGAAGAGTACTGTACTAGTGCTTGCTATGACGACATACATAATACGTATTGTAAATGGTTAATGTGTAGAAAGAACTGTACTGCAACAATAAAATTTGAGTCCCCCACACGCACAGACAATATTATGGCGTTGTTTGTTTTATTCAAGAACTTGTAGTTTAATTTTACAATAACTACAAATAGTTTTAGTTGTAAACTATCATTAATATTATTAATAACTTTGGGGAGAACCTTCTACTCGATACACCAGTTCTAATAAACAGTGGGTTTTTTTTCTTAATTTTTTTAAATACGTCTTGCCGTCAATATATAGAAATACAAGGTTGTGTTATTTTGTTATTATAGCCTTCTTTTAAGGAAAAGCTTTACGGTTTACGTTCTGCCATTTCTGGAATTTTGAGATTAAGGCGCTGTGCTTTGGGCTCCGACTGCGGGACTGCAAAGGTTCGAGTCCGCCTGGGTTCTCGGCCTGTGTATAGGACCGGTGGCAACCCACCATCGTGAGGAAATTGGGGAGCTACGAGTGAGTAGCGTAATCCGGTCACGGACATCTCCTATAATGGCTGAGGGTTCGACGTGCTGACCCCACGTCACCCCATTACCGGTTGAAGATCTCAACACCTCTGGGCAGGATTGTGGGAGGGACTGGCAGTCGGGAGATAAACCAAGGCCCTTTAAGGGCTGTCGAGCCACGGGTTATTATTATTATTATATAAAAATACTAGTTTAAAGGCACAGTAAAGTTATAATTTTAGATACATTTGGCAGAAAAGTGTGGTGCCAAAAGTCATTGGGTGCCAAATCAGGACTGTACGGCGGATGACCCATCCATTCGATTTTTTGACTGTTCATAAAGTCGGTTGTTAGACGAATGTGTGACAGCTGGCATTGTCTTAATGAAGAATGATCCGACGGCGTTTGTTTGTTTTCCGTATTTGACCGAAGACCTCTGGCAAACAAATTGTTGTGTACCATTCAGAGTTGACCGTTCTACGTTCCTCTAAAGGCACAGTTGCCACATGACCAGTTTTCCAGAAAAAAACAGGCGACCATTTGTTTCGATGTGCTTCGAGCGCGAACAACATTTTGAAACTCCCATACAGTCGACTGCTCTTTACGTTCCGGCTCATATGCATATATCCATGATTCGTCACCTGTTACAATCTTATATACGTCTTTTGAAGCACCACGATTGTATTTATTGAGCATTTGTTTGCACCAATTGACGCGAGCTTTTTTTTCAGTTTTTGTCAAATTGTGTGGGATCCAACGAGAACATACCTTTCTCACAGCTAAATGATCACGTAATATTTTATATATGCTGGTGGAACTAATGCCTATGGTTGCCTCAATCTCACAGTATGTCACATGACGATCTTGCAGTATTAGGTTTTGCACAGCATCAATGTCTTCTTGAACAACAACTGATTTTGGACGACCTTCGCGAATCTCGTCGGTGAGCGAATAGCGGCCACGATTAAATTCGTTATACCAGCGTTTCACAGTGGCAAAGGATGGGGCTTCATCGCCAAATGTGGAAGTAAGTTGATCGATGCACTCTTGTCTTGATAATCTACGTCGAAAATCGTAAAAAATCATCGCACGAAAATGTTCACGAGTTAATTCCATTTTATTGTTGTCGCGCAATCTCCAAGGCAACATAAACAACACAAATGAAGCTATTAACAAAACATTTGAAGTACGTTATGGTCAATAATGCCAGACGATTCCGTGCAAACGTCAAATCGCGCCTAACTTCAATCAGTGTTGCCAAGGCTCAAAATATAAATAATGACCCTCGTAATGCGCTTATTTTTCTGTGTGTAAACGTGACCACCTCTCCCTCTCCACCCATATATTTCTGACGCCGTCACCGATCTCTGTGCGTAATAGAATCTACTCTGCGAACACTGAACTGCAACTTCACATCACTAATTTCGCAACAGTGCTCCATTTAAAAAAAAAAAAAAAGAATAGTCAACTATCACCGAAACCAGTTACATTTCACGCTGAATTTATTTTTTCAGATATGTATCTCGGCCCTCATCCACGGGCCCCGTGTAAAATTCCAATGAACACCAGGACCTCTTCAGAGGCAGAAAATTGCTCGTAATGCGTATTCCCCTGTGGCGAGGTTCTCACGCAATTTCGCCACGAATTCTGCTCCTAATTAGCGTAGGAAGGTGATTAGGCCAGCGGCGCATTTGGTACAGCGTCACGTTATTGTTTTAAATACGGAGAACGGGTTGTGAGGAGGCGGCGTTATTATTTATACGCGAGTGCCCTTTCTGCGATCTTCTTGCAAGCGCGAATGTGTAAATAAGGAGAAGTTTGCAATTGAAATGACCACGTCCTGAGCGCTAGGATCGCTTTCAATATGGCCGCTGCATGTAGGATACATCCTTTGTTTACGTTCAGTTAGTATAGTAGGTATACCCCTCGCAATTCCAACTGGTGGCTGGGAAACAACGAATCAGCGATTAGTTGAATTCTCTTCGGCTCACAAGGCACCGAAATTTCCTGGCGTGAAGAAAAACAAAGGTCTACCTTATCGCACAACACTAGAGCAACCTTGCGTTCTGACATCAGACGATGAATGCTTACGTCGTTAGGTTAGGTCTCTTAGTATTGGTTCTATTAGCATAAATACACTCAAATTGTATTATCTATACTAAGAGAACCAAACCTAGCTAGCTAAACAACTTAGGCATTTAGCCTAACAATAACAGCATTGCCCGGTGACGTCAGACCGCAAGGTTGCTCTAGTGTTGTGAGATAAGGGAGACTCACGAAACAAATGAGCATCGGATACGCAGCATCTTGACAAACGTACTGTAAAACGAGAGAGAGAGATAGTTGATATGCGCCATTACTGGATAAAAGTTGTACAAAAGTGCACAAAGAAAGGAAAGTTAGTACACAAAACACAAAGCAAGCCAACAGAAACTCTCAAAAACAGACATACTCTTGGCAACGTTGCAACGGGAGAGCGAAAACCGTTTTAGAAAGACTGAAAAAAAAAATAGGGTATACGAAATTTCATCGAAATCGGAGTTGGTGGGTGTCAAAATCTTAGTTTTTTGCGTTGACTTGATGTGGAATGACCGTGCAGGATTTTGTTTAGCTGCTCAAGAAGACTGAAAATCATTTATTTTTCTGCCCAATTTCTTTAAACAAAACATGAAAGAAAAGGAAGGAAGAAGGTGCTGAAGCATTAAAGAGGTGGTAAAAAAGGGATAAATGTGCTAACCTCACAAAAAGGTGCAACAAAGTTAGTTCAGTTTACTTGATTTCATGTCCTAAAATACAAATCTCAAGCGATCGGTATGAAAACAGCTATATTTTTGGAAAGGTGCTGCGTTCCCTGGTTTTTACACATACATAAACACTTTCTTGCACAATTAACATTTTTCGGTGTTGTCGCCTTTGCGAAAAATCCAGGCCTTTAGGCCTTGTAGTGTGCGGAGCAGAGGCGTATATTCGGGGCTACCTAGGCTATCTGCGAAGCCCAGACTCAGTGAATAAAATACACAAAAATTATCTATCAGAAAATGTGCATAAAATTGTTCATTTCAATAAGAAGATGAACCTGATTTCTTAGAGGAGTTGGAAACATTGCCTGCTTTCTTTGAATTCGCGAGACGGCTGGCCCATCGCCGGCGGTTAACTCCATGGGGGTCACCGTGGTCAAGCTTGTCAGGACCCCGATCAATGTTGCAAACCAATTTTTCCCTGCATGTAATTTCCCCAGGATCGGGGAATTGTGGAGTCAAACTGTTACAGGAGAGAGAACAGGGTTGCATCTGGCGGGAGAAAAACCCTCTGAACTTCCTCGACAGTCTGGGTCAATGTTGCAAACCATTTTTTTTTCAGCATGTAATTTTCCCAGGAATGGGGAATTTTGAAGCCAAATTATCGCAGCAAGGGGGAAGTGTGACACATGCAGGGACAAGAACATCATTGAACGCTTGCAGAGGAGTTGAAAAAGAGGTTGTGGACCTTCAAACAACTAGAGATACAGTGGGGAGTAGAAAATTGTTGGCTGAGCGGGAATGGTTTATGAGTGCATCTAAAACTTGCCGAAATGAAGGACCAGTTCTAGTCTAGATCGCATCGAGTGGTCTTGGTGCGTGGAATTTATTTAGAGGCAGTGTGTGAATACACTAGTGAGTGGATTGTATTTTTGTGAATGATATGTGCTGTGTGTTGTGTAGTGAACTGAAATGAGGGACATCATTAACAAGCTGTCTATTCGTCTTACGAATGACGATAAGCTCCAAATCGTTGTGGATTTTTCTTGTATGTCCACTTTATGAACAGATAGGCTAATGGGGATCGGACCTACAGTTAAAGTGGTATCTAAACCACCATGTATCGAACCCGGGACCCCTTAGTTTAAAGGAAACTACGTAACCACTGCACCAACAAGGAGTACCCAAACTTAAAATCGTGAAAATAGGGAGGTTGAAATTTTATTTTTATTCTCGTATGTAGGCCTACATAATATTTCACAATATGGGCCTCTTATTTATGCAAATAAGAATGAAATTCTTGAAATCCTTTCCTTACTGACAGTGTACATTTCCATGTTTTATTTATGAGATATTTTTAATCAGAGTCACATTACTTCAACCCGCCACCCCAAATGAGTTAAAAATACAGACACCCCCATCAGCAATTTTTTGTCCATTCGAACACTATGATATGGTGCGATAGCCCAGGTTCTTAACCCAGTATACGCCACTGGTGCGGAGGTATCTTGACGTACTACTTTATATATATATATATTTCATACGCTCCGTGCATAGTGTGTGAAGGCCCCTTCGCGTATCGTAATTGAATGAAGAAGGAGACTTTCAAGCTCCGCAGCCCCTAGGAGTATCGCCAGCTCACGGCGTAGCTAACAATGGACCAGCGGCACGTAAACACCTCATTATATAATTAATTATAATTAGCGGAGAGATACCGACGTTTACGATCCTCGCAGGTATAAATGACAGCCGCAATTAAAAAACCTGGAATTTTCGTCATGTTTTGTGTGTTTTCTGAGCTCGCGTGAGATTTGCAAAGAGTAGTTTCGCACACAAAAAAATAGCAATCAATTATGTCTGAATGAGACGCCAATCTTCTTCTGCCCGGGCGCTAATATAAATCATACTAGATAAGGATCCGCGGTGTCTGAGTGGACGGGCATGGCTGCAGATGCTAGGAAGGATTCGGAGAAACACCAAACTGTCTCTCCCCTATATTCATTAGTAGCTGATTATCTGGCGTTGCCCGGGTATTTATTTATCCCAATGTTCTATTAAAAGTAGTGCATATTGAGCGTTTCAAAATAGTACTTAGTAGGTATGGTCTTTTTTTACCAATTGAATATCACTTTTTGACATACTTTGACAATTTTTTGTCGATGTTTTAGCGTTTAGCGATGTTTTAGTACAAATTTTCACCATACTCATTTTTCCCCCACTCGTACTTGGTAGGTATATCATGATGTTACGTGATACAACTTAACCTATCCTTTTTTTACGATTATTTAATTTTTTTACGATCCTAAGTGATATAACTTAACCTATCATTTTTTTTATTTAGGTACTGTTTGAACGTCATTATTTGAGGATCATATTTTGTAGGTATCCTCTTTTTTTATCAATCGAATATCACTTTTTGACATATTTTGACAATTTTTTGTCGATGTTATAGCGTTTAGCGATGTTTTAGTACAAATTTTCACCGCACTCATTTTTTCCCCACTCGTACTTGGTAGGTATATCACGATGTTACGTGATACAACTTAACCTATCTTTTTTTTTACGATTTTTTTAATTTTCTTACGATCCTAAGTGATATAACTTAACCTATCATTTTTTTTATTTACGCACCGAACTAACCTACAGGGGGGACTCTGTTTGTTTTAATATTTCAGTATTATAAGGTTTTCACAAATTTTATATAACCTAAAATGTGTTGGATGTTGATTTTTAGTATGTGGCAATTTTTTATGAATTTAAAACTGCTCCGTGACCCTCTCGTTCTTCACGTCGTAGGCGAAGGACTTCTCTGCAATCAGGATGACGCTGCATAGGGTATCCTCGGGCAAGGCATCGTGGAACTCGCAGACGACCTTGATGTTGGTTCGATCGTTGACCACAACCTTCTTTCTCTTAGATGTGTTGATGACGGTCATGGGTCTCCGTGCTTTGAACTCGCTGGGCGTGTAGTACATGTCCACGCTTCCCTCGGTCACGCGTTTGTAAGCCGAAAACGCTTCGTAAAGTTTGAGGTAATCGTCTTTGGTTACGTCGAGGTTGTAATTCTCACGCGGGAACACTTCGTTACGTCCATTCTTCAGATAAACGTTCTTGATCTTGCAGTCGTCGAACTTGCTGGAATCTTTCTCCTGATTGTTATCGCGCCCGGTCTGAAAAAGCACTACGACGAAATCTGGCATGTCGAACTGTATGTTGTTGAACTGCGTCGTCACGTCGAATTCCATGTGACTTCCCGACGCCATCTTCTGCACGCACTGGTAACCGTGAAAGTGAATCAACACCTGCGGACTTTTCAAGATCTCCGCTTTGTACTTGAGGGCGTAGTTTGTTTCGTATTCCACCACCGGCATTCTCAATTCCATGCTCCGGATGACGCATTTCGCCGCTTCGGGTAGAGTGTTGGCTATCGGCGTGGTGCCGTCCGGACCCAAAGTAGCGTATCGCATCAGTGCGTCGTTGTCGTTGGCCGCTCTTCGAAACGTGACCCTCAGTCCTCCCTTCCACATGATCTCCTTGTAGTCCGAGAAGAAACCAGGCAGCAGACGCATGGGAAAGAGCACCGTGTGACTTTTCGTCGATATTTTGGTCCCGGCTTCGAATCCTCCCGCCTGGTAGTACGCTGCGTCCGTTTTGGATAATTTCAACGTTCCCACTGCCGTCGACGTGATGCCTGGATAATCTATTCTGTCGATGACGGTGTTGTGTTTCCTCACCTCCACCTGCGAGAACAGGTGAGGCACGAAGTTGTCCACGAGTATCAAGTTTGCTGCTGCAGGAAACGCGTCTCCGCTTTCTTTCTTCACCACGTCGAATTGAAGGTAGAGGTCCGCTCTGTGAGGATGAATAAACCCGTCGCCTACGTCCACGTCGTATTCGATCTCCCTGTTCGCCTCGTTCAGATTGGCGAACGTGCGACGGTTGGGAGGGAAAGATTGCAATTCGTAACTTTCGATTTGCTCCATTTTACATGTATGGTTATTTATTATACGTTGATCTCCACGATGGCAGTGGTAGTGGCACCTGCGAAATCCACCACGTCTCCTTTCTCGTTCGTCACCACCAACTCTATGTCGTCTATGCGGTTGCGACATACTGGAAAATAGATCGGCGAAGAGGGCGTGTAGATGATCGGTTCCATGAACTCGGAACTTGGTTTGAAAGTGGCTATGATTCCCGTCTGCTTGTGACTTCCCAGTAAACCGTCCGAGGATTTCGTGATCATACCTTCGGCCACGTTGCAGTGTACGTTCAGAGTCTCTATGGCCAAGAATTTAGGAATGTTGGTTGCTACGTGCTTGATGCCAGCTTCGAGTTTGGTGTTGTTCTCGAAACCTAAAAGTTCTCCCATGGTGCCCAGGTCCACGGTCTCCGTCGCGGATAGGATTTCCACTCTGTGCGTGACCGAATTTTGAGAAAGATATGTGCCTTTGGGTAATTGAGCTTGCAAAGTGGAAAGATTGTATTGGCCTGGCGTGACGACGATGTGTTCGCTTCCGACGCTAATTTTGTTGTTGTGCTGGGTGACGTTAGGTATGAGGTACATGCTGTAGAATGCACGCAGAGCCACGGATTTAGGATAGACGATGTCGTCGTGCAGCGTGAGTTTCAAGATTGAAGATTCGCTCGTGAGATGGAACACGCCCATCCTAGTGATGCTGTTTGAGGTTCCACAATGCTTTCTGGAAATCCTCGATCGTAGGGTTATTTATTTTAGAGAGAAACGCGAGCACGGAGAGGCAGAGATGACCGCAGTTCACGTCTCCGAAATCTTGAATGCGTTCGTCGTTGTAGTATATGGAGGTTTTGTTCGTTTTCAGATAATAGACTAAATTTGTAGGTGGAACACCTCCGAAAGAATCGAAAACGAATGCTTTATCATCATTTTTGTGGTAACATATCCAATGCGTGCCGGGATTTTCTTGACCGTCCAAGTTGACTACTCCGCATTCTTTTTTTTTCACGGTTGAAGGTAACGAGTCGGACCTGAAAACTCCTCTGAAGTGTTTGATTTGTAACGGTTCGATCAGAGATTCAATGTCTCGGTTGGTGAGTGCTTCTGTTTCTTTTTTTTAAACTTTCTCATCACGCCCTTCCCCTTTTTCTTCTCCATGGCCAGGTTGTGACGTTTCTGTTCTTCCAACTCGGCCTTGTTCTTCTTCGAGTCGATGACGGTTTTCGCGATGGCGGCACTTCCGCCAGCCAAACTTCCAACAGCCCCCAATGCTGCCAGGATGGCCGGGATGCTGAATATGAAACCTCCGACCTTTTGCTGTTTCCGCGAACGCTGCAATCTTTTCAATTGAGGTGTGCTGAGCAGCAATTTCATTCCATGTCCTTTCGACAAGCAAGAACGTTTCTTCTCGCGTTGTTTCTTGGTGAGTAACCCATCGAGGGCACCTAGATTTTTAAGATTGGAGTATGGTATCTGGTACACGACACCCTTGGGCTTCATGTTGATGCTCTATGTGTTATTTTCACGGTATGTTATTTATATATATATTCTGAGATTTTTTTTGTGTAGTTTTTTTACGGTATGTTATTTATATATTTTCAAGGCCTCGCAGTCGTTACACAAATTCTATTACGTGTTTCGTTTTCTTGCCAAGAAGTTCCTTTGTCCCCTTGTACACGATTCGAGTTTTGTTCTCGATTAAAATAGATAGCTTCTCGTCGGATAACATGTTAGCGTATCGATCTGGTAAAAATAGACTGTATTGTGCGTTGAGCAACAGGCGTACCTTGGGACCATACTGGGTAGAAACGATTGAACCGGAAGTTATCGTGTAAGGTTTGTCGACTTCCAATTCCTGAATTTTTACATACTCGACTGACAAATTTAGCATTTGTTTTAATGCTTGGAGATCGCTTATTTTTTCAGTTGTCATATCAAGAAAAATTTCAAAGTGTTAGAGAGAAATTTAATTGCTTTTTTTTTCACGATGTGTGTTATTTATATATACCGAAGATTATTTTTTTACGATGTGTGTTATTTATATATCAAGTTTTTTTTTTACGGTATGTTATTTATATACCCCACCCCAATTTTTGTTTTGTGTTCATGGCGATGGTGGTACCTAGTGCGGCGACCCGTTCACCCAGCGATGCGTCTCTGCTCACGAACCTTTCGAAAGCTGCATGTTCCAATTTTTTGTCTGCTTCGTGACGTGCGTCCAGATCCGTCTGCGTGGTGTTGAAGGCGATGTCGTGATCTTTGCATGCGGCGTCCAACAGATTCACACCCTTGTCTCCTCTCTCCAATCTTTTCTCGAGTTTGGTACCCGGTCCGCAGTACTGGTAGCCAGGTAAATGCATCTCGAAAGGTAACTTGTTGATGATGTCGTTCACGAGTCCTTTTCCTTCGGCCACGTTCCAAAATTTCGGAGGCAGCGTGTTGATGATTTTGATCAGGTAACCTATGCCCTTGTCGTCGTTCACGATGAAGTTGGAAAGTTTCGTGCTGATCATGTCCACGATGCCAACCTTCTCGTTGTAGAAATTACGATTGCCTGCATTCTCTTCGCCGGCTATCACCAACAATCGATCCACGAGTTTCCTAACGTCGTCCACCCAAACAAATTCTTTGGGTAACGTGTTGTAGCGTTTGACGCCGCTGCCTGTTTTGACCTGGTTCCAAATCGGTTTGATGAGATTCCTGTACTTCTCGCCGCTGCTCGATTTCACCCTATTCTGCGAGGCGTCGTTGTTCTGGTACAACGCATCCGTCATGATCAGAATTTCCTTGTAACTTTGGTAATCTTCGTCGGTGTAATCTTTCGGCTGCTTTTTGGCGACGAGTTCCCACAGTCCCACCGTACCCGGATACCTGTTCCAACTATCCTTGTCGCCTAAATTGACTTTAATGTCGTTGCCTTCGAAGGTCACCTTCGATTTCCCAATCTTCCACACCACACCACCACCCTCGCTGGTTTCCATGCTGGGATACAATCCGAACACTTCAACCTTGTCGAATTTCCCCGTGCTCAGGTAGTCTCGTGCCAAAGGTCCCAACTCGATTTTATCCGAAGACGACGACGTGCTACCAATGGCTCGACGTCGTGCCGGTGCATCCTTCAGTTCGAACGGCGTCGAAGGAATGCTCGAAATGGGTGTGGGTACGGCGTAACTTTTAGCTGCGAGCGGTACGAGTTCGTTGATCAAATTTTTATTTTGTTCCGTGACACTTTTAATTTCTTTACCTAGACTGCTGATGGCATCGATCACGGGTTGATCCTGACGTTTCTTCTCTTCGTAGAATCCGCGATTCTCGGATTTCCAACCTTTGAAGCGTTTCGCGAGGTAATCGCGAAGCTTGAGATTTTCGTCTTCGATTTTTCGTTTCGTCATGACGTTATTTATATACGTCGTTTCTCACAACGTTGCAACGTTTAGAAAGTCGTTGATTTTGTTTCTGTATTTTCCGTCGTTGGGTTTCCTCGTCATGTCGATCGTCGCGAATCCGAAATCGTCACCGTTCCAGCAAGTAGAGCAGCCTTCCGAAAATTGATTGTAGTTCATGTCTCCGCCTACGTAGTCATCGTACGCGTGCTTGAGGTTGGTGTGATCTTGACGAAACAAACATATGAAATTGGCGTTGTCGCGCACTAACTGTTTTGGAATTTTGGAAAACGTTTGAGCTAGGTAAAAACAATCCATTCCTTTGTGACGACCTTGCGTGAAAAAGTTGCGAATTTCATTTTGATTTTCCAGGATGGCGTCGTCGAACACAACAACTGAATTTTCACGACAATCGTCGAGTGGTTTTATTTCCGAGGCAAACGTTGCAATGTCCAGACCATCGTACAGTTTCATCAGTTGCTGGTATTTGGATTGCTCCAAACTTTTCGAGAACACGTACAGGTGCCTGTTCTTCCAATCTAACCAATTCGGTGCGAGGAGAAAATTGTCCACGAGCAGTGTCGTTTTCCCACACCCCGAAGGACCTACGATCAGACAGCGGATGCTGTCGGGAAGCAACTCGCCGTTCTTTTTCTTTCTCGTTTGACTTTCCGGATCCGGTAGACGCTTCACCACGTTCCACGTACTCACAAGATCATTTCGTCCGCGTCGATCCAACTCTTTTCCGGAAGTCCCAGCCATTTGACCAAAAGTTTGTCACCTTTCCTACGCAATACTTTCTCGATGAGGTACGTGTCGGGGTGTTTTGTTTTAGAGAGTTCCTCTTCGTAAAATCTTCCTTTCAAAATCTCGTCGCTACTATCTTTTATTATATACGTGTGTTGGTTTCCAGGTAGAACTCGAACCACCGTAAAGAGTTCCGTGCTCCAATTTTTTGTGAATCCCTTCTCGAAGGTGCGTTTGAATTTGCTGATCCTCACCCGGTCTCCAATTTTGTATTTAGCTTTTTTTGTCGTGGGTGTGTACTTTGGACAGTAAACTGTAGAAATTAAACGCTGCTCGTCGGACTTGGTAACGTCGGCTGGCTTCATGCCTATCGTTCTGTGTACCGTATTATTATAGGTGTCGACGAGTTCCGGCAGGATGTCGACCCATTTGTAATTTCCCCGAAGCGTGAATCGTTTCCACATGTGTGTTTTCAAGGTTCGATTGAATCTTTCCACGATGCTGGCTTTGATGTGACTGAAGGTCGAATAATGTCGAATGCCATGTTTTTGAATAAACTTTTGGAATACGGCGTTGTAAAATTCTTTACCATTGTCCGTTTGCAGAAACCGTGGTCGTCTGCCACCGCTTTTGCGAAAAATTAATTTGAATGCTTCCGTGACGCACGTTCCCGTTTTCGCCTTCAAAGGTAGAGCCCATGCGAATTTCGAAAACGTGTCTATGACGGTGAGGAGGTACTTGTTGCCCTTGTTCAATTTATGTACGTTTTTCAAATTGCCGCTACTCATCTCCACGAGGTCGCTTTGCCAGAGGTCGTCGATGCCCTTGGTTACCACAGCCAAACGTTCGTAGTTGCGGCGTGCAGGTTTATGCAATTCTTCGACGATGGCTTGCCTAGACATTTTTTGTTTAGAGATTACGTTTCAAGAGAAACACAAGCGTGATGGGATTCAAAGAAGGTGGCACTTCGCTCGTGTTTTGAATGATCAGCTTATCGCCGGCACTCACGTCGAAAACGGTGAGATCTTCGTCTTCGTGTATTTCATATATGTTGCGCGTTTCGTTCCAACGTGCCAGAGGAATGTTTCCTGCTTTCTGGACACCACGATTCGATATCAAAGTCATGGTGGGAACGCTAGCTTTTCTGCCGTGAGACCAGTACGAAAATTCGTTTATCTGAATCGTGCCATCGAGGAGAAACTTGTAGTACGGATGATAAGGATGCAACATGTACAGTTTGTTACCTTCGACGAACGTGGAGATTCTTTGTTGATTGGGTACGCTGTTGATTTCGATGGCTTGCAGAGAATGCAGTTTAGCGAATTTAGTGTCGACGCTAACGAGGTTACTGTGAACTTGTCCGAGTTTATTTTCGATGGGCAGCAAATGCTCGACTATGGTATCCGTTACGGCAGAAAACGACGGTTTGATTTTCACTTCCACGTTCAACTGCTTGTAGTTTTCGTTGAGTTCTTGCAACTTGGCACCGAAAGAGGCCTGCGTCGATTCCTGCGTGGATTCCAGCACTCCAACTTGATCTCTGATGTTGACGACGATGCTCTGAAGGTTCTCGACTTGATTCAATTTCGAGCTCTTCTCGGTAAGATCGTTCACGATGCTTCGCATCTCTGTAAGCTGCGTGTGAAGGTCGGCTACGCTCTGCGAAGTGGGCAGCGTCGACACCAGCGAACTAATTTCGTCTCGAATCTGTTCCACGTTCGCCGTTTCCGTTTCCAGTCGTTTCAGCATTCGAGATATGTTTCTTTTCAAAACGTGCAATTCTTTGGAGGTGGGGAGATTGGCCACTTTACTCTCGAGATCGCTCAATGAACTTTTGATGTCGCCCGAATCGGATAGTGCCGTCACCGCCGTTTTCAATTTTTCCAAATCTTCGCTCGAAGGCACGCTCGTCCGTAACGATTCCAAGTCACCCTGTATGTTGTCGAGTACGTGATGAAAATGAGCGAGATTCGTTTCGACGTTCAAATTTTCTAAATATTCGATCTTCTGCTGAACCGTGCTCAACGTGTCTTGAATGCTCGTCAACGCTCTCGCTTCAGCGTGAATATTTTCAATTTCTTCGTTGATCAATTCCAAGGACGCCTGAAGCGTAGCGATGGTGGTTTGAATGTGTTCGAAATCTCGATAGGCCTCCAATTGAATTTTTATGTTCGCGACGCTTTTACCGATGACCTGCAGTTCGTCCGACGATGGTAGGTTCGTCATGGTATCTTCCAAAGTCTGCAACTTGGATTTAATTTCTTCCAACGTGCTGGTGAATTCTTCTTGTAATTTGGAAACAACGACATGCAAGCGTTCTACATCAATATCGTTCACGACGGTTTGAAGTTCAGAGAAATTCTTTTCTATTGCGGAAGTTCGTTCTTCGATTTCGAGTTTCAATTTTTCCAAATCTTCATTTTTCGATTGAAATTGCTGTAATTTGGCCAAATCATTTTGAAGCGAATCCACGCTCAACTGTATATTTTGAACGTTGTCGTAAGAAGGTACGTCGACATAATTTTTTATGAGCGTTTTCAGTTCGGAATCGATTTTCAGAATGGGGTCGAGACATTGCGTTTGGAGCGTAGCGATTTCCGACTCTAAACTTTTGTTTAAGGTTTCCTGCAAAGCGATCAAATCGGTCCTCAACTTCTTAACTCGAATGTCCAACATGAGAATCTCTTCTGCGTGGTCCACACGCTTGGTGTTGCCGAAAATATCGTTAGGCATTTTTGGTTAACGGTTATTTATAATAGGATAGACGATTCGTAATTCTACGAAGAGAGGAATAAGTTTGTCGTAATCTCCGAGGAGTTCTATGTAAAAATAATCTCCTGCAGACACATCGTACGTAATGTTAGAAAGCATCTTGTCGTGCTTGATTCGAAAAATGTTCTTGCCGGTAGAAATTTTGATTTCGCCTGCGTTTTCCGGATTCACGGTGATTTGAAGTTTCCCGTCGATTGGAATTTCGTAGAAATGTAAATTGTTATTAAAAACATAAAACATCTTGCCCACATCGTCATTCAGTTTCGTCCAAATGCTGTTGAGGTGAATGATCAACAGACCGTTGAGTTTAGGTAACACGGAAGGTAAGACTTCATGATCTGGTATGGTTTCCATGATGATCTGTTTTTTGAAACCGAACAAGTTCATAGGCATGCTGGTTATTTAAGGATACGGTCAAAGTTTTATTTTGTAATGACAGTCAAAGTGTTTTTTTTACTCAGTAACAAAATGTTTTTTTTTCTTGAGTTAGTGAAAATTGTTGTGTGTGGTGGTGAGTGTTAATTATTTGCACTGTGCGCAATTCTTATTTATTTCTAAACGACGATGTCCCCACGGCAATGTGTGAATACCACACTCGAGAACGCACCTCTTGTCGTCATCGGGATCCAGCGCAATTTTTCTAATTTTGTTTGTTGTGATGATATGGTTGACGCTCTGGATTCTTTGTTCTTCTCTTAGAACCGACGACCTGGTCTTGAGGCAATCGATGTAATCGTGGAAGGTGAGTTTGTTCTCCACCGTATTTTTGCCCACACCTTTTGCTTTCTTCGTGACGCTACTCTCTGTTTTTATGGCATACATCTTCGAACGCAAACCCGCAAACTCGACAATAATATCACCGTTACATTCATCTTTCAGCTTACCTAGGACTTTTTTGTTGAGGGAAGGAATCCCAAATCTGTTGGGTTGAGGATACGCAGAAGTATCGAAATACTCAAGCATGGAAGGATTTTTTATGTCTTCATAGAGGTTAGGTGTTTGTATGCTGTAAATGAAGCTGTCGGTGTCCGTGTACAAAAGTGATATTTTATCATTGTAGAAGGGTTTCATCACGTCGTAATGAAATTCGAACATGTAAAGTTTCGACAAGTCGAGAACCGTTGCGCCAACGTAAATTGGTTTTCTGAATTTCATCAATTTTATATGTAGATTGAAAAGTGCCAAATTCTCGTTGTAAATTTTTCTCGACTTGAATCTAGGATCGGCTATCCACTTCCGACATTTATTCTTATCGGAAATTAATTTCACGTCTACGTGCTTTCTAACATTCTCCATGGTCTTTCCGTACACCGCATTGTTCATTAATTTAAAGAAGTCCTTGTCTAAATCGGAAGTGGCAGCTGTTCTATGTTGTGTGTTAGTTTCTATGTAAGATCTTAACCACGTGGAATGTTTAAACTTTAGTATTCGTCTAACATTCACTATCTGAACACCCTTCCCAATCAAAAACCGGAGATTCTTGTAGTGGACGACGTATCTCTGTTTAGGATCCAATGTTAACAAAAGCTTGTCTTGAACCGAGTCGGGTGGACATTTGATTTCGGGAGTCGGAGGCAAATCCGAAAACGTGTCGTGCAGGTGGTCGGAGAATTGGAGATCTACCTCTGCGAAGAAACCACACTCGCTATCGTCGAAATGAATAATATCTATCGAAGTGGGATCTAACCATTCGAATCCCCCGTAAGGAAGTTTCTGAACCATGGCATGTCCGTAGAGATTATTAACGTCAGCGTAGAAGATGTAATTCGATGCTCGATTTGAATCGTAATCTTCTTTCATGTGTACGTTATTAGCTTTCGCATGTCTCTGTACGCATTGCACCATTCCACCTCGTATCCCTCTTTCGATAAATAGCAACATGTCAACGTCCGATATCAGTTCCAGCTTGACCTTTGTCTGGAATAACATTGCCGACCACGCTAATCCCGGTAGACTGTAGAAATACGCTGGATCTAATTTATAAATATTCGTTGCCGTTTTCCTGAACGCTTGAAAAACATCCGCGAGTATCGTCACGTCCAGTTTTAAGTATGCGTCGTGGTAGTCTCCGAGTGTCGTACATTCTAATTTCTCCCACATGAGTTGCGCGTGTTGGTATTCTTCGTCCGCGATTCCTTTCTCTCTGAGTCTGCTGTAAAATTCTCTTGGAAGTGGAAGAGCGTCGTCGTTAAATTTAGAACCATCACTAACATATTCGTAAGGATAAACTCCTTTACGTCTAACGAGTTCTATGTCTACGTTGGGAAAACTAGCTCTAGTTATTTTAAATTGATCGTCGGTGAGTTTGTTCGCTAAAGCATCCAGACTTGCAGAGAGAAATCTATACGAATCCAGAAAGCGCATCTCGATTGTATTTTTCGTTCCCGGAATCGACACTTGCTTGCTGAGACTAATGTAGCGTTCTTCATTCTCGGCCAAGACACCTATACGTTTCGGATCGTAGCCAAGATGTCTCACCAGGTGGTGAAAATCATATCCGCTTCCGTTGTGAAAGAATATGGGGATGAATTTAGGTTTCTGGATTTTAAGATTGCACGTGTTGCAAATTCCACCTATGTAGTTTCCGCTGAAATGATCGTGGTGGAATATTTTTTTGTTCTCATCAGTGAAACTTTGATCACATACCGGACACACCTCAGTGGAATTGTAATTTTGAAGTTCATTTTCAGTTAAAGGTGCCATCGGTTTTGATGTAAGCAGTACGCTACCAATTACCTCAACCTCCTCCACCATTTTTTCCAGGAAGTGTTCGATTACATTTGGCCCGCGGTATATATATGCTTCATTTATTTTATCACGTCGCACAACAACATAGCCGAAACTATTAGGTTGATGAAGCTGGTACGGCGTTGTGGAGGAAATTTCAGGATCCGGTTCGCAGTAGGAGAGTGGTTTGAGGAACGCCTCGAAATCTGCGACGATGATTGCGGGATGTTCCAACAATGCCTTGTGCATTTTGAATTCTTCGACTTCGTTCGTTTCGGGCATCAACATTCTAGCCGGTCTGTTGTCGCCGCAATAAATTTTATGTTCGGCAAGTTTCTCCAGAGCAATTTGACGTCCGGTGTAATTTCGATAATCGAGTTGTTTTCGATCGTCGAACGTGGTTAGGCATCTCGGGCAAACTTCGATGCAATGTTCATACTTGGTTGATTGACTTCTGACCAAACGTGATAGTGAACGAATTAGCGTATAGTGATGAACATCCTCGTTGGAAATTAGAAGGAGATTTATTACACAGGCATCGTCATCGTCGATATCGCTTATCCTGACAGGGTGCACGAGATATTTATCTGACGTGAAGGAATACACATTAATAGCGATGCGTTTTCCTGTACGATTTTCGAACTTTGTTATATCCGACAATGTCACCGGGTATTCAATGTCAGACATTACACTTTGAAAGTCGGTCTCGTATTGTTTGTAATGTCCAACCCACTGTGGATTATTTTTGCAATGAACAGGATGCAGTGCAGCCAACACACACCAGAGAAAACACTTGTTATCGCTGTTCTGTATATTTAACACAGCCCTCTTGTGTTGAATGTTCGGTGGAAGAGGAACGTAGCTGGAAGCTCGAAGAGGCGAGAATCGGTTCACGTAAACAGTTAACGTGTGAGGACTTCCACATAGAGACCATCCCGACCCTTTAGCCTCGAAATCGTCATGTTTCTTAACCAGCTCGTTGGAAACTTTATAATAGAAGTTGTCCAAATGTTCGACGTCCGCCAAATAAAGAGTCTGGTTTTTTGTACGATGATAAAAAATACTTGTTGTACCATCGACTTTTTCGTATTCGGAAAATAGATCAACGTATACTTTTATGGAATTATTTTCCAATTTATTTTTTAGAATATTTATCACGGATATTTTCGTTTCACGCAAGAAACTAAGAATATCACGACCTGCTTCCGAAGTAAAAGAGAAATCCTGAATATGACGGTTGAATGCAGATCTAATTGGTTTTCGTTCATCCGATAATTTAACTTGCTTGGAAGTGGAAGCTTCCGTTTCTGGATCATCGATTTTTCTTTTCAATGTTCCTTGTTCGGTCGATGGTTTGCAAATTTTGAGATGTTTACTTAAATTTGTAATGCTGATCATCTTTCCGCATCGAGCACAGGGCTTAGAAGGTAACGAACGATTAATTCTCGAACCTGTTTCGCTACATCTTGCCCTGTGTACCGATAAATTGTTCCTTGAGATTAGTTTCCCACAAGTAACACATTCAGTTTTATCATTTTTACGATTGAAACTGGTGGTGGATGCCATTGTTTTCTCCAAAATCACAGAAATCAAAAAGTCTAGTATATAGCGACACAATTTTCAGGTATGTTATTTTATATAGAATTTCTTGGAGTGATTACAAAACTCAAAAATTCAATCTACTGTAAATAGAATTTCAGGTATGTTATTTATATAGAATTTCTTGTGTGCGAATACAAAAACTCAAGAATTCAATCTACTGTAAATACAATTTTCAGGTATGTTATTTTATATAGAATTTCTTGGGGTAATTACAAAACTCAAAAAATAAATCTACTGTGAATATAATTTTCAGGTATGTTATTTTATATAGAATTTTCTCGGGGCGTTCAATATTGTCAACGGTATTATATTAGAGCACGTCGCTTGTCGCCTAAACACTACAGCTCACAGGTCGGGAAAATCTGACATGAAAGCAGATAATACGTTTATGCCTTATTTATATATAATTTTCTCGGGGCGTTCAATATTGTCAACGGTATCATATTAGAGCGCGGCGCTTGTCGCCTAAACACTACAGCTCACAGGTCGGGAAAATCTGACATGAAAGCAGATAATACGCTTATGCCTTATTTATATATAATTTTCTCGGGGCGTTCAATATTGTCAACGGTATAATATTTGAGCGAGCCGCTTGTCGCCTAAACACTACAGCTCACAGGTCGGGAAAATCTGACATGAAAGCAGATAATACGCTTATGCCTTATTTATATATAATTTTCTCGGGGCGTTCAATATTGTCAACGGTATCATATTAGAGCACGTCGCTTGTCGCCTAAACACTACAGCTCACAGGTCGGTAAAATCTGACATGAAAGCAGATAATGCGTTTATGCCTTATTTATATATAATTTTCACGGGGCGTTCAATATTGTCAACGGTATTATATTTGAGCGCGTCGCTTGTCGCCTAAACACTACAGCTCACAGATCGGTAAAATCTGACATGAAAGTAGATAATACGTTTATGCCTTATTTATATATAATTTTCACGGGGCGTTCAATATTGTCAACGGTATTATATTTGAGCGCGTCGCTTGTCGCCTAAACACTACAGCTCACAGATCGGTAAAATCTGACATGAAAGTAGATAATACGTTTATGCCTTATTTATATATAATTTTCTCGGGGCGTTCAATATTGTCAACGGTATAATATTTGAGCGAGCCGCTTGTCGCCTAAACACTACAGCTCACAGGTCGGGAAAATCTGACATGAAAGCAGATAATGCGTTTATGCCTTATTTATATATAATTTTCACGGGGGCGTTCAATATTGTCAACGGTATAATATTAGAGCGCGGCGCTTGTCGCCTAAACACTACAGCTCACAGGTCGGTAAAATCTGACATGAAAGCAGATAATACGCTTATGCCTTATTTATATATAATTTTCACGGGGCGTTCAATATTGTCAACGGTATAATATTTGAGCGAGCCGCTTGTCGCCTAAACACTACAGCTCACAGGTCGGTAAAATCTGACATGAAAGCAGATAATGCGCTTATGCCTTATTTATATATAATTTTCTCGGGGCGTTCAATATTGTCAACGGTATCATATTAGAGCACGTCGCTTGTCGCCTAAACACTACAGCTCACAGGTCGGTAAAATCTGACATGAAAGCAGATAATGCGTTTATGCCTTATTTATATATAATTTTCACGGGGGCGTTCAATATTGTCAACGGTATCATATTAGAGCACATCGCTTGTCGCCTAAACACTACAGCTCACAGGTCGGTAAAATCTGACATGAAAGCAGATAATGCGCTTATGCCTTATTTATATATAATTTTCTCGGGGCGTTCAATATTGTCAACGGTATCATATTTGAGTGCGTTGCTTGTCGCCTAAACACTACAGCTCACAGGTCGGGAAAATCTGACATGAAAGCAGATAATACGCTTATGCCTTATTTATATATAATTTTCACGGGGGGCGTTCAATATTGTCAACGGTATCATATTTGAGCGAGCCGCTTGTCGCCTAAACACTACAGCTCACAGGTCGGGAAAATCTGACATGAAAGCAGATAATACGCTTATGCCTTATTTATATATAATTTTCACGGGGGGCGTTCAATATTGTCAACGGTATAATATTTGAGCGCGGCGCTTGTCGCCTAAACACTACAGCTCACAGGTCGGGAAAATCTGACATGAAAGCAGATAATACGCTTATGCCTTATTTATATATAATTTTCACGGGGGCGTTCAATATTGTCAACGGTATAATATTTGAGCACGTCGCTTGTCGCCTAAACACTACAGCTCACAGGTCGGTAAAATCTGACATGAAAGCAGATAATGCGCTTATGCCTTATTTATATATAATTTTCTCGGGGGCGTTCAATATTGTCAACGGTATAATATTTGAGCACGTCGCTTGTCGCCTAAACACTACAGCTCACAGGTCGGTAAAATCTGACATGAAAGCAGATAATGCGCTTATGCCTTATTTATATATAATTTTCTCGGGGCGTTCAATATTGTTAAGAGCGTTAGTTTTTGTAGAGCTCTCTTTTTCCATCTTTCCTCTATACAGTGAAGACACAATTAGCTAACCTAGCATACAACATACCTTCCTAATTAATATGGATATTGTCACACACTCCTCTTATTTTATACTGTTGTAAATAGAAAAGATTATGTACGGTAAATGTTTTGTACATTATAGGAAAAAAATGCAAAATATCCTCCAATTTTAATTCGAATCGAGTCGAATTTTTACATATTTCCACGCCGCCACATATTGTCCTATTTGCTTCTTTTACTTGCCTTGCTTAATTAACTCTCGCTAATTAGCATTTTTTTGGAAGAAGTCAACTAGAACAACATATGGCGGTATGAGAAATATGCAAATCAAAGAACATTTTAGCAATATATGGGCCCTAGCAATTAGCTTTCTCGACTAAGAGTACTCTTTCAAACGTCTTCTGCTGATCGTATTACTAAACGAGGACGTTTAAAATTTTTGGGTGTTGAAAAAGTTTGACCCTACTTTTTATTTCTATTGTTTGCTAATAGATGGCGCTAATAGTACCCCCTCCCCTGCCCTCTCCCCTCTTCTCCTCTGCTGTATGGCAAATAGCACAAACATAGAAATCAAGATTTTGGAGAGCAAAACATAAAATTTGCATGCATCTGATGTCGAACCAGGAACTTTTATCTTTCGGGGAGTCAACATTATTTTTTACTCAGTCGTCATATAACATGAACGCACGCAAAGATTCACATGTGCTTTTATTATTTTGTGTTCGGTAAGTACAAGTATATTCTTACATAAATTATTGTTTAATTTAATAAATTGTAAAACTCGGAGCCTGCTATACTAAAACTCCTTCTGTCTATTGAAAGCGAATGTTGCGTGCATGCGGAAATAGCACAGAAAAAAAAAACCGGATGGAAGCAATTTAAAATCACTGGGGCAAGGTCAGTATTACGAGAACGTAAAAAACACGTGCTTCCATTCAACTTCGAAAAATAAGAATGAATGTGTGCATACAGAACACATATGCTTTCTTTTCACAGTTGTAAAATCATATAAATTGTGCATGAAGTAAGTTACGAGAAGGCTCTCTCAATTAGGTACAAGTATTGTACAATTAGGTACAAATTGTTGTACAATTATTTCCCCCAGTTGCCCAGTTGGAGTTGGGGGCATAACACTGGTATTATTTGTAATCACAGTGCTTACTCATGTATTTTGTTTAATATTTTATTTCAAATTCACTGTCAGAAACTAGTGTTGCCAGTTCCTGGATGTAGGTTTACCTACTCTGTTGGTTGTCACTGTCAAGTTTTTAGTATTCGTACAGCATAAAAAGCTATAACCCCTCCCCCTCAAAAATATATACATTGTATACGCCAAGATGCCCAATAGCCTGGCAACACATCATGAAAAAACATGCCAAGAAGACCCAGTGGGTTTATAAGTCAGTGCTGCCAATTCCTATTTGTAGGTTAGCTTAGCCAGTGAAAGATCATATAGTAGAATTTTTGTAGAGTGGGTGTTTGCGAGTTCCACGACGCGCTGCCTGCCGATACCCTATGCAGCGTCATCCTGATTGCAGAGAAGTCCTTCGCCTACGACGTGAAGAACGAGAGGGTCACGGAGCAGTTTTAAATTCATAAAAAATTGCCACATACTAAAAATCAACATCCAACACATTTTAGGTTATATAAAATTTGTGAAAACCTTATAATACTGAAATATTAAAACAAACAGAGTCCCCCCTGTAGGTTAGTTCGGTGCGTAAATAAAAAAAATGATAGGTTAAGTTATATCACTTAGGATCGTAAGAAAATTAAAAAATCGTAAAAAAAAAGATAGGTTAAGTTGTATCACGTAACATCGTGATATACCTACCAAGTACGAGTGGGGAAAAAATGAGTGCGGTGAAAATTTGTACTAAAACATCGCTAAACGCTATAACATCGACAAAAAATTGTCAAAATATGTCAAAAAGTGATATTCGATTGATAAAAAAAGAGGATACCTACAAAATATGATCCTCAAATAATGACGTTCAAACAGTACCTAAATAAAAAAAATGATAGGTTAAGTTATATCACTTAGGATCGTAAAAAAATTAAATAATCGTAAAAAAAGGATAGGTTAAGTTGTATCACGTAACATCATGATATACCTACCAAGTACGAGTGGGGGAAAAATGAGTATGGTGAAAATTTGTACTAAAACATCGCTAAACGCTAAAACATCGACAAAAAATTGTCAAAGTATGTCAAAAAGTGATATTCAATTGGTAAAAAAAGACCATACCTACTAAGTACTATTTTGAAACGCTCAATATGCACTACTATTAAAGTTGTCCGTGGGAGAAACATGGCGATCTTAAATCCACTCCGCAGTGCCCCTGTGACTTGTTGATTGTCATCGAGAAACCAAGTCTGTCTCTAACTCTCTCTCTTAAATGGCATCGTTAATGTCACCAATTAGCTTAGCGACTCCGAAAACTATGGATTCGACACTAATGTAAGGTCATTTTTGACATTTCATTTTTCAGCCCCTCTCACCCCTCCCCCCCATGCCGATAGGTGATGTACTTGGAGTTCAACGGCATTCGGAGTGTCACTATTCATCTTAGCGACCCCGAAAACTATGGATTCCACACTAATATCGGTCGTTTTCGATTATTATTACATATCACCCACCTTCCGACCCCCTCCCTAGGGGTGCCAGGGGTGTCTTACCGCCACAGTATTTCTTTCCAGACTGTAAGTCATATGTGTACCAAGATTGGTTGAAATTGCTCCAGGCGTTCGAGAGTTATACCGGAACATACATACTCGTACATTCATATATATATATATATATATATATATACACACACATCCATTTTTATATAGATAGATGGATAGTTAGACATGTATGCATGTATGTATGTATGTATGTGTGTGTGTGTGTGTGTATATATATATATATATATATATATATATATATATATATATATATAAACACACACACGAGGATAATTTTTTTAAAGAAAGTGATTACTCAACAAAGTGGCTACTCTTTGTCAGTGATAGCAACAATCAATCGTGGATTCAGATAAATTCTTTATTCCCGCTTCTACACGTGACATTGACGTTTGGCGGCAGCACTGAGCTAACTGTTGTCGTATTGCGCTCTAAAACAACATTCTCACGAAAATAACAAATTTGCGTTCATCAAAATACAAGTTTGCACGTGAAAGAAATGCTGATATCACGGAGAACTTGTGTAGGCTTGTGGTGATCACTTGGGAACCGATTTTAAGGTGCAGCACGTTTCCAAAAATATAGCTGTTTTCATACCGTTCATTTGAGATATGCATTTTAGGACATGAAATCAAGTAAAATGAACACACTTTGTTGCATCTTTTTCGTGAGATTAGCACATTTATTCCTTTTTTAGCCCCTCTTCGATGCTTCGGCACCTTTTTTCCTTCATTTTTGTTAAAAAATTGGACAGAAAAATGAATGAATTTCGCTTTTCTTGAGCAGCTACATAAAATCATATAGTCTCATTATGTAGAGCAGAACAAGAGCTATAAAACAGGATAATATAATCATTGCAGCCCCAATAGTTCCCAAGATAATGTAGCAAAACCCGCGAGAGAAAACACAAACTTCAACAAAACCTATTCGACTGATCCACCGTTCTCTACGCGGTCCGCGCTCATTATATAGAAAAGGCGCAGCCAGAATAAGAGAGGATTGAATAAGGCATTCTATCAGCACCTTTTTGAAAACATTTTCAGAACCTTTATTTCCCTTTCCCGACTATAATTTTGCACCTTAAAATCTTTTCCGTAGTGAACAGTCTCTTCAATATCCAACAGTGGTTAAACTGTTCACCGTATTGATTCGCAAGGACCGCGAGAGTTGTAAGAACCCACCAACATTACAGTGATGCTTCTTTGTTGTTTACGACTACGAAGTTGATTTTCTTTGTCACACAGTATGAAGGAGTTCCCGTGAACATTAGTTTCTGGAAATCGATAAAAACGACCGGCGAGACATCCGATTGTGCTGCATCACAAGATGTCATGTTACAAATTCAGTGGAGCGATGGGATTGGGGGGGTGCTAAAGCAACCCCCCTATAGTCTGGACATGAGTTCTTGAGACTATGATTAGTTTCGGAAGCTACTAGATCCTCTGCGAGGACGTCGCTGTAAGAGCATCGGGCGGTTCCTCAGTGATAAATGATTCGGCTGACGGTGTGAGAAAATTGCCAGAAATTTGACAGCAAGGCGTCATGTGTGTTGCCTAAATCTGCGGAGAAAAGTGGATTTAAATAGCAAATTTTCAATCGCAACTTTTACCACCGCCATAGAATTAGGCAACACGCATAACGCCTTGCAGGAAAGTGGATGTTTCAGAAATAGGTGCCCCAGTTTTATTGCCGCTGACTGTACAATGGGGCGGGGAATCGGGGAATGTCAGGTGGGGGGGAATCAGAATATATTTCCTTACTAATTCGTTAAGTTTATCTGGTTCCAAAGTCACTTTTGCTACCATATTAAATCTGTTAGATAAAGAATAGAAAGAATTGCGAAGTGAAGTGTTCAGTAAAGCTATAGTGGAACCAGAAGCAAGAAAATCTGTGCAGACCCGCGAATCCTGTGCACCGTACTCCCGCGAGGAGGGGAGGGGGAGAGTGGACCATGTTTTCTTATGACCCGAGCCGAACGGAAGAAGGGAAAGCTGCGCGGGGACTTTTCGTCCAAGGTTTCTGGTCCCTATGTAACAGAAAGTGGCTTTAGTAATATATGTTGTTAATAATGTTACAAAGAAGCTAAAAAAGGTAAAGGTAAAGTGCTCCCCTGTGCATAGCACCACGCCATGAAGGCGTATAGGGGGTGTGGGGGTAACGCCCCACACTTTCTTGATCCGGTCGTGAGTGGGGGTGATGTGATCAGCACCACGCCCCTGACCGCCTTTACCCCCCAGGGTTTCCCCCAGGTACCCATGTTATTCGACGCTGGGTGGGCGCCGGGGCCGCTTCCAACGTTAGAAAAGTTCCCGGATTTGAACCGGCCGGGGATCGAACCCGGGACCTTGAGCATGGTAGTCAGACGCGTTACCGACTGAGCCACCGTATGTACCAAATTTCAGCATGTTATAAATTATAGTTCCTGTATTTCGTGAAGACTTTCATTTGTCCGCCATTTTTCAATATGTCGGACTTAGCGTACGGGTGATCACCGGGGACTTTTGGTATGTTATTATTAATGCTAGAAAGAAGTTATGTACATTGTTGTTTATTTATTGATTTGGTGTTTAAAGTCCACTTTATGCACAGTAAGGCTAATCGGAACTGGACCTAATCCGAACCACTATGTGACTCCACCGGGTATCGAACCCGGGACCCCGTGATTACAAGGCGACGACGCTACCACTGCGCCATCGGGGAGGCCCAGAAGTTATGTACACAATTTCAGCTTGGTATGTTATACATTTCTTTAGCTTTCCTGTTTTGACTGCACAAATTGTAGATAGGCTGTCGTAATTAAATACATTATGGGGTTATGGCTTCATCTGGGGCGCACCCCTAGTGGAGAGATATACCGATTCTGCCGACGGATTGGAATCTGACCCATGATGATGTCGATGATGTAATTACTTGCGAGGCAGGCTCGTTAGTCCCGTAAGGATTGTTGTCTCATTGTTGTTAACTTAGCAATTGCGATTGTTGCGTTTTGTTAACACAGCGTGGAAGCTCGTAAAATGCGCGGTCACGCCAATCCCGAAGAATATTTTTTTGTGTTTTTTTTTTTCATGTACTTTAACTCATTACAATTGTGTATAGAGCGCCGAGTGTGTTCACATGTGGCTGCGTTTGACCCCGTCACACACGACCCATGTGGAAGCAGAGCGATTGTGTGCTAAACGCTCCTGTCGCGCCCATGTGAACTTCTCGTGTATTTAGCTTCCAGCAACAAAACGTTTGAGGCGCAATCACGTTGTAAAACGAGAGGGCGTTATTTCCCAAAGTGTCCGCATGTGTACGCCTCAATCGGCTGCCGCTAAGGAAGCCATTTTCTCCCTCAGAAGTGGCAGCATTAACAAGGAAGGTTGATATGGCCACATGAACAGATAATGGTCCGCCATTACCCTTAAACGTTGCCATCTTGTAGTAACATCTGCAGGGGCGGTATAAGGGTCGGAGGACCAGGGCGATTATTATTATTATTATTATTGGTATATCCTTGAGGGGGCTTTCTCAATCCAGCAGATGAGTGAATATCCAACACAAGGTTTTTTTTTGTTTTTTTTCGGTTTCATACAGTGTGTACTGTAATGACACAATTATTATACTTTTCTATTAAATTTTAAATAACTTCAAGAAAAAGCTTTAAAAGTTAGATGGAAATTTCAGTCATAACGTGTTTGTTGTTTGACCTTAAAACTTAATTTTTGGAATTTTGAAAAGTGTGGAACCAGTTATTCTTTTCAAAAACTGCCTGGTGAATGGATTGTAACCTCAATCGCGAAAGTAATGCGCTAAGAAACTGGAGATCCTAGGTTTGAACTCCTATCAAAGGGGATTTTAGAAATTTTTATCTGATGGAGTGCCTGGACATCTGACTGACGTCCATCAAAATACATATAATGGGATAAATCAGTTGGATCAGTAAATCAGAATTATGACAAAAATACACTGTAATCATTGCGGTATCACTATTTCCCCCCATTATTTTCCATTGTATTCTACAATTATTTATTATTATTATAATTTTATGTCTGTAATTATTGCACAAGTCTTTGTTCTTGTATGGTGAAAGACAAGAGAATGGGTCAGATTGTTTAATTTTATTATTGATTATGTTATTGATTACTTGTATTATCGGTTGATGTATGTTTATATATTTGCTAATTGTATTGTTTTCTTTGTTTTTTTCTGCCGTCTGTAATTGGAGGTTTACCTCTGTTGAGGGCAGTAAATAAATAAATAAAGCCGCTATGATTGCGAGCCTGCTAGGTAAATAAACGCTACCCAACAGAGGCGGCAACTTGAGATATATTTTGGGGGACAAAGTTGGTATAAACAATATTTTATGTATGTAAGTACATATAAAATGTTTCCCTGTACGTGAATTTTGGAAGGGGGCAGAAAGTGCCTTGTCCCCCCAAAGTCAGCGCCTTTGCTACCCAACATTGGAGCGGGGGAGATTTAAACGTAATGGTGCATTGTGCAATGATCGGAGAAGCTCCGTTTGTTATTTCATTTTTTATTATTCGATTTTTTTAATATTATTTATTACTCCATAAATTTGACCCGTAACTCTACACTTTGCTGCTTATGTTATACTTGTTGAAATTATTGTAATACACTCATGTTTTTCATGGGTATATATATATGATGTAGAAATAGTGTTTTAGATTCCATTTTTGGAAAAAAATATATATTCACACACATACACTGTTACTACATATTAATAAATTTAATTAGGCACATGAATTATATTTAGTGTGTTTTATAAATTAGGTAGTGAATATCATTAATATTAGAACACAGTGTACATATAAATATATTTTAGATGCATATTATATAAATCCATATATTCTCACTTCCCCAAACACACTATCCTTGGTACGTACCTGCCATTGATCACAACTTTTCGTTACTCTTCTGTCATTTGGGTCTCCTAAGGGGGCTCAAGCCCCCCCCCCGAAATCCTACAATTTTCTAATTTAAATTGTACATAGTGGTAATTAATCTGACTTCCTTAGCAGGATTAAACATTAGATCGAAAAAGTTTAGCGTATAATAGAGGAACCAGATTTGCTATATATTTATATTCTGCCATTTAATCCAAATAAAAATGGATCCACAGCTTCCAAAATTTATAGAATAGAATTTATTTCAAGTATGAGCCTTTACAGCCATACATACCATACAAGTGATTTTTTTTAATACACTTTCCCTACACCCTTCTTCCTTTTAGTCTACTTGCACATTCACGCTATTTCATTTCAACTCTTTCCCTATACTTGCACTGTTACCTGAGTCATTCCTAAATTTTCTCACATTTATTTACTAATTTATTTATTTAGTAACCCTCTCCCCTTTCACACATGTTCGCTATCACCACTGAGCTTCTTTGCTCTATTTACCCAGGCGTAGTGTAGGAAAGTTCCCAGATTCCTTATTTGCGCCTCTCCCTCCTAATAAAAATTGTCATTATATTCTCAATGTTAGCTTCATTTATTTCCCTGATATATTTTTGTCTTGCCTCCCCTTTTCTTTGCGCTGGAGGAGAATGTGAAATTTCGTCTCGTCTTCGCCGCATTTAACGCTCCCGTTTTAGTTTAACTTGTGCCCATCCCCTAGTCTGAACCAGCCCAATCCTGACCTTTCTTTTGCTCCACACAAATCCACGTAGTTCCTCCTTCCCCATTCCCTATCCGTATCCACTATTTTCGCTGATGTTAACGATATTTTTGCGTCACATTCTGCCAAAATTTTCTGTTTGTTAATGTCTTCCAGTCTGGCACGTACGGCCCCTAGCATCTGCATATCAATTCTCCCCTCTATTCCCTCTTCCCACACCCATCCCAGCCCTATACCGTATAATTCCGTCTTTATTTTTGTTACCCATTGCCTCCCATTACCCCCCATTATCTGTGATTGTACACAGAGTTTCTTCAAATTTCCCCCCTCCATGGTGATCAGTTTTGCCCAGTATTTAGTTTTCTTTGTGAGAGGTTGTAAACTTTGACTAAATTTGCCCCTAACTTTTAAAGCCTTTTTTGAACGTAATGTGTAAAAGTTAAGAATAAATACAATAACTGCCCGACCCTGTGGCCGAGTGGTTAGCACATCGCGCTGCGACGCCAAGGGTCCCGGGTTCGAATCCCGGTCGGGCTTGGTTGTTTGTGAATGTCCATTCATCAATTTCATCATTTCATCACTCATCCCCATCTTCGCAAATTAGCCAAGAGGCACAAAACGCGAAGTAAAATAAACTAAAATACAATAACTATGTCTTTCAGTATACTAACTGTACAAAATGTAGAAAAAATAATGGACAACAGTTGTGTTGGATATTCACTCCTATAGTGGATTGAGTAGCTTATAATAATATTATAATAATAATAAATTTAGATTAAAATGAGTTTATTTTAAATAATTTATAATAGTTATTTTGTATTGGCAATTATAACCGTGGTAATAACTATTATTGTCATTCTTATTTCTACTAATCAAGTTCTATCAACGGCCTGGCCCCCTCTACAAATATTTCTGGCCACCCCCGTGCTCATAAGGGATGAATCTTGGCTACATACCTGCGGTGGAGGCACATGGCACTGTGGCTCGGATCGCACTTTAAACTGTAGGTCCGGTCCCGATTAGCCTTTCTGTGCATAAAGTGAACTTAAAACAACAATTCTATCAATCTTCTGTCATTCATGGAAAATTGAAACGTACATTAAAATATATATGA
Source organism: Lepisma saccharinum (assembly GCF_977018435.1). Classification (NCBI taxonomy): domain Eukaryota; kingdom Metazoa; phylum Arthropoda; class Insecta; order Zygentoma; family Lepismatidae; genus Lepisma; species Lepisma saccharinum. The sequence continues at coordinate 55,798,535 of NC_139255.1, forward strand.
TGTAAACTTGAAAGTATTTTTTTTAAAAAGTAATTTTTTGTGATTTTTTTGGTTCGTCAACTTTCAAGCTTTCGTTGTTATGACTATGGAACGGAACTTTATGTGCTAAAATTCTCAGAAATATTTTTTATGTGTCATAAATCTTGAAAATATGTGATAAAAACAGGAAAATATGTGACAAAAATAAAAAAAAAACATTTGGTAATAAAAACAAAGTATTACATGCATTTTAAACACCTGAAATCAGTTTTTAAATGCTTACCTCTTAGTGAGATATTTTTTGGAAGAGTTGCAGTGGATCACTATAGTTCTTTCCCGAATTCTCCATTGTAAATCTGTGACGATTATCTCTAAAAAAAAACATCTTATATTGTGAGAAAGATCGCTCCATGTCACAAGAAACAATGCTTGCATATTTCAAGCACGAATGCCACTAACGCTGAAGTTTTCCAAAGCTTCCTCTTCCTCTACTTCACCTTCCAAAACACGTGCAATTTGGCACAAAGTTTGAAAACCTTGGTTTTTCCCAAAAATGTCTGTACACTTAGACATTATCACTTGTGCGTTAGATCCAGTGGGGGTAATATTTTCACCCAATAGGATCGTAGGCGAGGTGCTAGAAGTCTGCCAGCGAGCTTGTTCAAAGACAAAACAAACCTAACACTCTCGATATGAAAGAGGTGGGAGAATAAACATTTTCCTTCGAGGATTTCGAGGTAGCTGAAGTCAATGAGCGATTTTATGTATTTAAAATGAAAATTTGCAAAATATGTATTTACTTACGGAAAACTGGAAAATATGTGTTTTTATGTAAAATAAAAGCTGCTGTGTTGACATATAAGGCTATGATCAGAATGTTGACAAAAACGAGGGTCTCTATCTTATCGCAGAAAAAACATTTATTTACCTAAAGCTCCGTTCCCTAGTTGTGACAACTTCGTTCTTGTCTTCTGTTTTCAACTTTTTCGACCCTTTTGGCCGATAAATAAGGACTTCTGGTCTGCAGAGAACCTTCAAGGAATGATGGATCGAAGGGACAACAGTGTTATTCGCCAACCGCCAAACTCTTCTCATTATCCGCAGACCTTCCGCTTCTTTGGAAACACCAGAAAAGCGGAAATGGCTCCAGCTACTCTCGGCCGCCTCAAGCATCGGTCGACTCGGCGTGGAAAAGTTGATGAGACGGAGGGAAAGACGGACAGGTGAGGATCCCTCTCTCTCTCGCCCGCCACCTGTCAACGGGCCGGAGACCATTGTCTTCCGGAGCAACATCCGGCGGCCACAGGAGGACCCGTCTCCAGGGGAAGAAGTCCTCCGCTGGAAGAATGGGACACACGCGCGCACAAGGGGATCTTCTGCAGGTTGACTCACAATCAAGCGTGGTTCCTCCGCGGTGCAGGAAGTGGCCGGGATCTCCCTACACTTTCTTTTGGCTGCTTCTAGCCGTGTCCTGATCGTCAGATGACTTTTTGTGCCAATAAACTTCCGGGCAGAGATGGGGAAACTCAACCTTCAACACAATCTTCCCGGAACCTAAAGAGAACTCAGCCAATGCCAATCATTATGATGTTTATTTATTTCGTCTTGTATTATATGGCGAAGTTTTCATATTTAGTATTTTTATACATTCTTCTTGTGCGAGCTGTACGCTCTACATAAATTTTACTTTACACACACTTTCTCTTCCCTTATAGTTACCTTAATATACAAATAACTCTAAGTAGTTGATCAGATATAAGACAATTAGACATAATAACTATAGTTTAACAATCCAAATATTGCACATGCAGATAAACTTATGTGTCCGGCTCATTTGGCCTCCAGTTTCTATATACCTGTACTCTATTTCAATCTTTCACTTCCTACACAAACTCCCGCCGTTGCACTATTTCTCTGGCTGTCTTTTACACTTCCATTATGTGATAAGGGATGTTTACACTTTGTTACACTATAAAGATGGCTCGTCTGGAGCATGATCACTCATTTCGCTGCCTTCTCTAATAGCTTTCCCCCGCTGTTCTCTTACTTCCCCCAGGTATTTTCCCACTTGCTGCCCCGCTTCCTTTATTATTATTCTGTCGTCTACCACTTCTATCACCTCCCTCCCTGTTAAGTTTTTCAGCCATTTGTCCCTTAGGTCACGTGTAGAAGGGCAGTTCGGTAGGATATGCTCGTCCGTCTCCTCCCTATCGTACAAAGAACATATCGTTTCCCCTCTTCGCTTCTATTCCTTAATTGTTTCCATCCACCTAGTCTGAACCATGCTAGCGCGACATGGCGAAGTTAAGACTGTGGAGCCTTTTCTTCGACTTGACCATGTTTACACAATTTTTGAATATGAATTTAGTGGTCTACATTGAAATATTAAGGAAGAAAAATAATATAAATATTACAAAGGAATAAAACACAAAAAGAAAAAGTTACATATAAGAATAGAAGTCCAAACTATAGGTACGGGCACGCACGCACGCACACACACACACGCACGCACGCACGCACGCACGCGCACATATTCCTGACAATAATATGAAATTAGAAATGGTGTGTTGAATTGGGTTTCAGCACTTTATTGCAATTTAGCAAATTCAATTTGTGCCCAGTAAAAAGTGTTTAATTTGGTTGCGTTCTGGATTTTGGAGGGGCAAGGAGTTCCAAAGACGGAGAGTGGAAATTGTGAAAGATTTTGAGTAGAAATTGGGATTTTGGAGGGGAATCGTCGTAGTTGAGATCTCTCGCGCCATCTGGTGTCGAGGCTATGGGAGTCAGAAGGCACTGAAAATTTGTTCGAGAGATAAGTAAAGAGTCTTTGGAAGTGATTGCCCTTAGAGGAGAGTAAGGTTCTGTATGTTATTACTAGACCTAAAATTTTTAGGTTCTAAAAAGTGTACTTTTAGGTCCCTAAAAGAAGCTCTAAAACTCCTAAAATAGGTTCTAAAAGTCCTAAAATAGGTCCTAAAAATCTTAAGCTCGAAAATTCTTGAAGTAGGTTAAAAAAAAACTTAAAATAGTTCAAGATTCCTGAAAATACTTGTTAGGTATAGCACAGATATAGTCACCGGCAATGAACATGGGACAACTATATCCTGAAATAAGCATAACGTTATGTGTGTTGCCTAACCCTACGGCGATGGCAGAACTTACCATTGGAAATTTGTTGTTAAAATCCACTCTTCACCGTATAGCAAGGCAAGAACTTTTTTTTCTTCATGTTATCCACAGTCAAACTCTGCAATTTTGTCTGCGGGGATCATGTTATATGCTGGAAATAATCTTTCAACAAAAACATAGTCAGTGGTGGAAATTTCAATGCTGAAATGTTAGTTTGCAAGGCGGGAATGCCACAAAGCACCAAAGTGACGCGAGAGTGAGCAAGACCACTTTGGAATGTACAGGTAACAGTGGCACCAGACATTTTGCTTTGTTTAGAGATTTGAAAATTCACCATGGACTTGGAAGAAGGGAAATGGACAGAGAGTACGTTTCAAACACCTTCGTCATTGAATTGTTTCGTGACCAAACAAAGCAAATGCCTCAGTCTGATCCTGTAAAATCTTTAAAAATATATAAAAACCTTAAGAAAAGGCTTTATTTAGGTGCATAAACCTAAAATAGGTTCTAACAAGCAAAATAGTTTTTTAGGCACTATAAAACTTCATCAGTTGTTGCGTTGTTTAACGAAACGCTGACATAACTTATTATTTCTTACATACCTGTAAATGAATAAAATAGGTTAAAATCCTAAAATCCACGATTTAGTTATTACTAGGGAACGGAACTTTATGTGCTAAAAGACTGAGAAGTATTTATCTTTTTATGTGTCGTAAATGTTCAAAATATGTGACAAGAATTTAAAAAAAAACATTTGGTAAAAACAAAATACAGAAGGTCGTTCGGGATCTCTGAGGACAATGTTGGAAGGGTGATAAGTTCATGAAAACCCATGTCACCACCAACGATCATGCTCAATTGGAAAACCAGCATTCTGCGCTATAGCCCGACAACGTAATTTCCATTGCAACAGACTTTTCCGAAGAGTTATCATGTCCAACTTTTCCCACTCCTCCTGACAGGCTTTCCAGAGGCCATTGCGAGTGCGTGGATGTCTCTTTCCTAAGGCCCATTTTAGGAGTCCAAATGCACAGAAGTTTCATGGGTGACCCATCTGGCGCCTTCACCGGAATGTCGCTGTGAGAAATTGCACGGATGCCAGTTTCCACCTCCATTCGCTGTAAGAACAGAGTCGAACGGGAGGTATGGCTGGATGCTTTATATTGGTGCACCCAGACCTGGTTCCCCCCCCCCCCATACAGTGCCGGGATATCTATGTTATAAATAGGTATTAAAACTTCATCCTGATAGTACGTGCAGTTCACCTTCACATTATTAGCTACACGGCGAATTGCTAGCTTGCCATTATAGCAGTATCCAGCTATGATCATGAAACCCCGTGGAAAACTTTCCTGGCATTCCCGATACAACGTTTGATAATTGTTTTTGTCACGAGGGCGGTAGTAAATCGCGCGGGGTTTGTGACAGTCACTAAGGTAGACATATGCTTCGTCTAATGTCACCACATTTTTCCATCTCTCCCCTGCAAGATAGGTCTCATAGAGCTTTCTAGCGTTCGTGGACGTTCCGCAATGTGACGAGGCAACAGCTTGTGAACTCGCCGCTTATGCCGCATTTCTAGTTGCAGGTCCTTCTTGATTATGGTGTTCACTGTTAACACAGACATTCCCAACTTACGTGCGATACTCCTTTGGGAGGCAGGGTTACCACCTGACACAAGGGCCTTCACTTTTCTCACTATGTCCGGTGTACGACTCGTAGCTGCTCGTGGATTTGCATGTTTCTTCCCCTGTGGAATTAGGCCCAGTCGGCCTTTGCCTTTTTTGTTCAATACCGCACCGATCCCGTTCTTCGATATCACAAAACCACGCTTCTTGCACATTCCTTTGTTTGCCGAATAGCTATATTTAGCATCGGAAAGGGCTGTTATGTAGCCCTCCCAGTATGGTTCAATTTTCTTCGGCATCGTTGTAGGTAAATGGCACAAGACTCTGCACACGCGTTCTCGGTACTGACGTGACTAAGCATGCACCGTTTGGACGGACTGACGTTGCTAACAGCGACGCCAGCGGCTTTCAAAATCGTCACCAGAGATCCCGAACAACCTTCTGTATTACATGCATTTTAAACAGCTGAAATCAGTTTTTAAATGCTTACCTCTTAGTGAGCTATTTTTTGGAAGAGTTGCAGTGGATCACAATAGTTTTTTTTCAACTTGGCCATTGTAAATCAATGACGATTATCTCTAAAAAGCATCTTATATTGTGAGACGATCGCTCCACGTCACAAGAAACAATTCTTGCATATTTGAAGCACGAAATGTCACTAATGCTGAAGTTTTCCAAAGCTTCCTCTTCCTCTACTTCACCTTCCAAAACACATGCAATTTGGCACAAAGTTTGAAAACCTTGGTTTTTACCAAAAATTTCTGTACATTTAGACATGAGCACTTGTGGGTAAGATTCAGTGGGGGTAATATTTTCACCCAATAGGATCGTAGGCGAGGTGCTAGAAGTCTGCCAGCGAGCGTGTTCAAAGACAAAACAAACCGAACACTCTCGATATGAAAGAGGTGCGGAGAATAGACATTTTTCCTTCGAGGATTTCGAGGTAGCTGAAGTCAATTAGCGATTTTATGTATTTAAAATGAAAATTCGCAAAATATGTATTTACATACGGAAAACTGGAAAATATGGGGTTTTATGTAAAATAAAATCTGCTGTGTCGACATATAAGGCTATGATCAGAATTTTGGCAAAAACGAGGGTCTCTATCTTATCTCAAAGAAAAACAACATTTATTTACCTAAAGTTTCCATTCCCTATTCATTACACATATTAAGGTTCCACTGCACTGTGCATTTAAGTATTGTAACTGTTGTGCTGAATATGCAAACATTAATAAATAAATAATAATAATAAATTTAGAATAAAATTTGTTTACTTCATTAGTTTAGTAATTATTTGTTGTGTAGGATTTATAACAGTTGTAATTATTATTTATAATTTATGCAAGCTTTATTTCAACCTTCACAAGTCTTAACACGAAACTGTTGGTAGAAGATCAACATTGTCTTGGAAAATGGTACTACTCTCCCGTAAATCCAAAGGATCCGGGAAATAATCTTTTCTAGGCACCTTTGTTTCTCTATATCACTCAAAAATTCCAAGTGATTCATTTTGTATCCGATCTTTTATGAGAAAATAAGCCTGTATTCCACTTGTTTACATTGGAAAATTGACCAAACCGGAAGTTCTTTCCCGGCCATCGATAATCGAATTGTCTGATCGATTATTTTTTGTTTACTCAGGAATAACCCCCATAAAACAAAACAAATTAAGGTTTTAATTTGATTCTCCCTCGCATATTTACCCATCGTTTGAAGTTTAAACTTTCACCTTGCTTTGTCCATTGAACAAGATAGGGAGGACATTGTTGTGCAAATCTGTAGGTGCCGTTCAACATCGCCGTAATTTCCTTAACCCTGCGAACCGTTACCATGGGAACCGAAGCCGTTTACGACAGGGAATGTGTGTCACCGTCTGACAGCCTCAATCTGAGACACAAAACTTCAAGAAGGAACCGAGAAAAAAAATATTACCTAAAGTATCAGAACCTCCTTGTCGTCGAATTGTCCCGTAGCATCGTTCCTCACCCGTGACATCCTAATATTTTCCCCACAGGTACGGAGAAATCCCGTTTTGGGAAAAAATCACCAGGTAGTCCTTGACCCACATGCGAGCGAATTGTCCTCCCGATTATTAGGCCAACGCATTCGCTGTCACTTTCTCTATCTGGGCCTCACAACAAAGGTACCCTGTGGATGATCCGAGCAGTGTTGCCAATTCAGCTCTTTTGGAGCCAGATCTGGTCCTTTCGCACACTCGTTTGGCTCTTAAAATTTCGAAATGCTCCACCGACCTTTTTAGCCCAACGACGGTGACTCCAAATGTAGCTCTTTTAGTATTAAATTGCCAATAAAAAGTATTTTTGAAACCCAAATTCCGGTTTCTTCCTCCTCACAACAATCATGTTTACGTTGACAAAGACACTCCAATTTATTTACAGCAGTTGTCGGGGTATAAGGGGTGACCCTCCACGTAGTACACCATGAACTGACAGACAAACGAGGCTCTGGCGACTGGCCCTATCGCTAGTATAAATTCTGTGTGTTGTCCTGTTTTTTTCCCTCGTGTGTGCTGAGTGCCTCTTTACAGCCTCAGCTTTTGGAAGTCAGAATATTTTAAGATTTTAGTTATGCAACGTTAGAGCTGTTATTTGTAACGGTAAGGGGCTGGACCCCGTATAATGTGGCGGGTGCAAAATAGCCTAAGTGCTGACGCATCCAAAATTTTAAAGTCAATCAATACAGCAGTGTCGAGTTTTTATTTTACTTGTAAGTCCACTTTATGCGCAGGAAGGCTAATCGGGACTGGACCTACAGTTTAAAGTGAGACCCGAACCACTTGTGCCTCCACAAGGACCCCTCGGTTACAAGGCGATGACGTTACCACTACGCCATCGGGGAGGCCCTACAGCAGTGTTGAATCCAGCCACTTTCCTCCGGGGGGACACTTCAACTTCACTGGGTGGAATATCATAGGCATCAACTTATACTAATAGAACAATACTAATATTTTAAAGTTGCCCCTTACTTCTGATATGTAATTAAATTAAGTGAAATTAGTTAAAATTATCTATCATTTTAAAAATGAGATTGGGAGAATCAATAAAATAATATTTCAGCATGCAATCACCCATGTTTACTGAGAATTTTTTTGCTTCTATTATCGTGTTCTTTCAACTGTATCAGTTTGCGCTATTACTTTTGAGACACCCTGTATATATACAGAATATAGAATATACAAATGTATATAATTTAAAAAAATATGATTAGTAGTAGTAGTAATAAAAGTTTTTGTGACTGTGCCCCCCCCCCCTCCTCCCGCCCTGAGAATAAATCCCTCGGACGCCCTTCGTCTACCATGAGCAAAGATTAATACCATTGAAAGAACAACAATGCCTCCCTCGGCTTTACTTCATGGGCTTAACTAAGAGGCAAGTCAGAATACAATTCTAAAGATAACGCCTTGAACGGATTGATTGAAAGCAGTTTCCTAAGTTTGGAGTTTCCTTTGCTTGCTCTTGAAGGAGATGACAGGAAGTGTTTTTGCAAATTGTCATAACTTTAAAGTTAATTGCAAGACTTCAAATTATCCTAGGAATCTGTTTCCTGCGCCTTCGAAAATCTAGCTCCTTGAAAGTCAATTTTAGCTCCATTAAGTTCTTCTATGCTGATCGGGTTGGCAACACTGGATCCGAGCCGATTTCGGCACTCTTAAGCGAACCTGTGCTTCGATGCCTGATTTATGACGCATTAGCCTACACTTTCCCCTGAGATTTTTACACCTCGGCAGAAGTTTTTAAAGAAAGGAAAAGCGCATCGGAGAAGGGTCCGAGGCCCCCCCGTGTACCTGTCCAATACCTATTTTTCCCAAAAGTGGCGACAACAAACTATTAAACTTCCAAAATCCGTGACAGATTCACCCCGGGAATGTTCACACTGAGCATTGTTGTTGGATGTACGGGGCGAAGGTTTTGGTGCAACGTCTCAAAATATTGGGCAGTTAGTGTCAATGGTTTCTGGGAAAGGCAACAGGGTGTTGTTGTAACGGTCGCTTCATTCTGAACCCTTTAAAATCGCATCACAAACATTCAGCCAAAACAGGAATGTAGAAGTTTAAACAGTAAGCCGGCGATGTGCTCCACAAAATGAATGAAATATGAGTTAAACACACGGGTGTCCATCCTCACCAAGGCCAATGGCGCATCCCCCACCAAATCATGGCATGTGTCTCCCCGAAATCATATCATTCACGCCCTCAAGCCATATCGTATTCCCCTCAAAGTATTTGATTACGACAGCGTCTCTATCGAAAGTAACTTTCTTCTTAGCTTTACTGAACACTATACTTGATCTGCCTGTCCTTAAACTCAAATCGTTCATCATAATCCACCCCCCCAAAAGAGTTTGGATGAATACGCAACAATTGATGTCTATTTGAATCAAATACCATGTTAAACGATCCATATATTTTTAAATTGTTCGATTTTCGAAAAAAACTTAAAGATAGCGCAATCTTGCAATATATTATTGCGAGCGAAGCGAGCAAGAAATTTTTTAAATCCATTTCTTTGCAGGCTTTCAAGAATATTAATTTAATGGGGTGTCAGTTTCTTCGCATCCCGAGATATTTAGTCTTTTCCAGCTTCTCTTTTAGCACATCCGGGGTCAAAAACGTGTGGATACCATTTCCCTTAATACAGTATCCAAAATGTAATGTTCGAACTCTCTCTCCACTACAGAAATCCCTTCACAATCGAAGATTTAATACTTTTTCAAGAGCTTCCTATCTCCCCTTTTAAATTTAATACTCAATCCTACCACCAAAATTTCCTTGCCAATTTTAGACTTACTGTTGATAATGAAGAGTGGATATTGCCTCCTCCAAAAACTTAATGCTCAGTCTCCACACCAGAATTTCCGCAACAGTCTAAGACAATAGTAATACATAGAGACATTGAATTTTCGCGATGCGCGAAATCGCGAAATGTGAAAAAAAGATGAAATTTTGAAAATTCTGCACGTAACTACAGCCCCATTCATGAAATATGCATGACTTTTATTCGCGAAGTAATGCGAAATGTGTGCTTTTCCACGAAATGAACGCTTTTTCGCGAAATAACCGTGAAATATCATCAAATTAAGTAGAAAACACGCAAAAATCGGCAATCGAGGTTGTGCGCGCAAACTGTCGATTTGTAACGAAACGTTTGCCTAAAGTTTCCTACCACTTGCAGCTGAAGAACGATTTCCCATGCACATAATCTCAGTTCGAAAACTTCGCTCCCTGTCGAGTTGCATTCCTTTCTTCCCCCGAATGTCTACTCAACTTCCAGTTTCATTGAACTTGCTAGCTGTAGCAGCGATAAGATTAATCTGTTCCCGCACATCAAGGGAAACAATGGTGTCATTTGTGTTGAGTCATGAATGAATTTTGTTTATCATCATGTGATTTTCAACATGTGTTTGTGTATGTGCAGTAGTGATTATTTTATTTGTTGGACAGCAAGGATATCCTTTAAATACATACAATGAATAAATCACTTGAGATATGCAATTTAGAAATGAAGTGATTTTGTGTTGATGTTTTCTTTTTGGTTGGACAGCTAAGTTTGATTTGATTTGATTTGATTTAGTTTATTTTACTTCGCGTTTTGTGCCTCTTGGCTAATTTGCGAAGATGGGGATGAGTGATGAAATGATGAAATTGATGAATGGACATTCACAAACAACCAAGCCGGACCGGGATTCGAACCCGGGACCCTTGGCGTCGCAGCGCGATGTGCTAACCACTCGGCCACAGGGTCGGGCTGGACAGCTAAGTACTTGTGTATGTGTACAGTATATAAAAATGAAGTAGTTTGTCAATTTATAGCTCTTTTGTATGTTGTTTCCTCTCATAATGAAAAAGTGTATGCCATTTTTTTTTCCACCGCTGGTATATACCGCTGATCTAACATTTTATTTACCGCTCTCCTTAGTTTTTATTTACCATAAATTTGTCTCCTAATACACAGTCATCACTTTATTCAAATGATGCACTTTAATGTGTCTTTCACGACATACAAAAATGCACCCAAATGCATTAAATGTGAATCTGATTCTTTGAAGAAGCCATAAAACACACTTTAGTGCAATAATCGATGCAAACTGGTGCATCTGAGTGTACGATGACCAGTCGAAGCTGGAGATGAGGTTGCAAGGGTTGGTTGGATCCTTCCCCGAGGGATTAGAGGGTAAGAAGAGGCCGTACAACATCTTCTCCTTCCGAGGCTTCCTTCTCTCGTGACATCTCTCCAATCCCGGCGAAGTCTTTGTAGGGATTCGTCCGCCTCGCACGCGATCCCATCCGGATGCAGGGAAGTCCAGGGTAATCATGTCCTCCGTTGCCCATCCAGCCGAAAAACATCTAGTGTCGGGTTAAACACTCTTCCCTTTCACCCCAATCTCCCAACGCTCGTAGATGGAGATTGTTCATTTCATTCCTGTAGTGGTAAGCTGTAGCTGCACCAGTACATCTCTAGCTCTGATCTTCAAGTAACTTCAGCTGAATGGTTTGAGCGAGATTGGCAGAGATTCAGGCTCATCTCAAGTTGTAAAGCTCTGTCTTGTACTTGTTTTGATTTATAAGCACCAGTCTCGTTTTCTTCCCCTCTCTCTCTCTCTATCTTTCTCTATTTCTCTACTTTCTTTCTGTGTCTCTTTCTCTGTTTCTCTACTTTCTTCCTCTGTTTCCGTGTATCTTTTCCTCACTTTCTTTCTCTATCTTTCTCTGTTTCTCTACTTTCTATCTTTGCTTTCCCGTCTTTCTCTCTCCATCTTTCTGTACTTTCTCCTTCTCTATCTTTCTCTTATTCTCTACTTTCTTCCTCTTTTTCTTTGTCTCTTTTCACCAGTTTCTTTCTCTATCTTTCTCTGTTTCTCTACTTTACTTCTCTCCATTTTTCTCTGTTTATCTACTTTCTCTCTGTTTCCTTCTCTCTTTCTCTACTTTCTCTTTCTCTTTACTTTCTTCCTATTTTGCCTGTCTCTTTTCACCACTTTCTTTCTCTCTCTCTCTCTCTCTCTATCTTTCTCTGTTTCTCTACTTTCTTTCTCTCTATCTTTCTCTTATTCTCTTCTTTCTTTCTCTGTTTCCCTGTCTTTATACACTATCTACCAAAAATTAATTGGGCACCTACGATGGTGGTTAATTTAGTATCTAATTTGAATCATTTAGTATCATTTAGTGGGACCGTTCGTGGCACAATGAACTCACAGGCATACTGTACAATACTAGACAATGAAATGCTCCCAACCTTGTGGCGCTTTTACGGAATGTACGCCTGTTACTTCCAGGATGACAATGTTAGGTGGCATGTTTCGGAGGCTACTATGCAGTGGTATGCCGACAACAATGTTCACCGATTGGTCTGGCTTGCACAGAGTCCTCATCTCAATCCCATAGAATACCTTTGGGAGGCAATGGACTGGCGGGTGAGGTCTCGAGAGATGCGGCCAAATTCCATTGTCCAACTGAGTGAGATCTTGCAAGAGGAATGGCGACACATTCCAATGGACGTCCTCCACAAACTAGTCGAGAGCATGCCTGACAGAGTGGCTGCTGTTATAGCAGCAAGAGTTGTCTCCACGAGGTTCTAACAGGGTTCGCACCACCAGACAACCATTTTGTACACGTGCCCAATTACTTTTTTGGTAGATAGTGTATATATTTCCTTGTGCTTCAATCATGAAAACTAAGAGAATGGTAGAAGTTGGAGCTCCGCTTACAACCAACAATTTATCCCGATTAGACAGGCAAGGCAGCAAGGTAAAGCTGTGTCTCTCTCTATCTCTAGTATATGTGTGTGTTTTCTTGTATGTTTGTGTGTCAGTATCAGTAAGGTTATCGGTTTAAAGACGTAAAGCCCTAATTTTGAGACTCAGTGTACGCTAGCCAGTCCACGAACTTTTGGACCAAACTGTTATACGTAAATAAACCTGTTTGTGTAGTATTATTATCATTACCATTGAACGATTTGGGGGGGGCATGAAGCCGCCACTGACACTGAGGGTATGAGAGCAAGGTGAAGAAGTTGCTCGAAAAGAAAAAAGAAGTTTTGTTAACTCTCAATTAAAAGATACGCGATTCGGTTGCCAAATTTCGCCAGCAGATGTCTCTCTTGAAACAGATGACAAATTCACAGATAATCGACCGCCATCTTCGATATATTAAGTTGAGGCTCTTTCCACTTCTCCTCCACGTGCCGCAGAGAGACGGCAGGTGCGTATGTGAGTGTGTGTGTGCATGTGTGTCGTGATGAGGCTCCCCTTCCCCGGCCGTGCATGCTGAAAAGGACCATGCGTGATCTGGAGAATAAGGTTTGGAAACAAAAAAAAGGAAAATTATGCCCCCCACTTCTACAGGATGGAGACCCCCAGAGGCATCGCACATCTTCCAGTTTCCTCCAAAAATGAAAAGGAAAAAATCATCCGAGGGCCAGGTGGATAGATATCTCTTCAACAATGGCATTTCTGGAAACTGGCTCTCGTCTACGGAATTTACATATGCGTGCAAACCGGACAGCCCCCTCCCCACCTCTTCCCCCCGCGTGGTATTTTCTTACAAATGTGATAGGAAGCCGCAGAAAAAGATGCAGACGTTTCCAAGAACCAATGAGGGATGTTGTGTTCCACCTGCCCATTCATCTCGCAGCTGCCACTGAGATCCTTGCACGAATTTCTCTTTTCCATGTTTTTTGCATCCTCCTTGATATTTTTCTGCACCTTACTTCTTAATTGGTCCTCACAAGGAAGGATCATAGCACCCTCTGTTCTTTTTATCATTGTTGAACTGGATAGTGGCCACTTGCTTTCATTGTCCATTTTGACGTTGACGTGCCTGTCTGTAATTCTCTCTCCCTCTGGCGAATATCTTCCTCTCCCTGCTCGACTCTCTCGACCTCTTTTGTCTTTCTCGTTCTTTCGTTCTCTATCTTTTGCTGCGTGTTTCTCTACCCTTCTTTCTTTGTTTCTCTAACTTTCTATCTTTCTCTTCAGTTTTCTGTTTCTTTTTCTTTCTGTTTTCCTGCTTTTCTCTTTTTCTCGCTCTATGTACCTATCTACCTTTCCTTTTTTTCAGTCTCTGTTTCTCTGCCTTTCTTTGTTCTCTCCCTTTCTCTGTTTCCCTGCCTTTCTATTCTCATTCTCCCCATTTTTCTCTGCTTCTGTAACTTTCTTTCTCTGTTTCCCTGTCTTTCTCTCTCTATTTTTCTGTTTCTCTACCTTTCTTTGTCTCTTTTAATTTTTCTCAGTTTCTCTTTCTTTCTATTTCTCTGCCTTTCCTTCTGTGTCTACTTTCTCTCTCTCTCTCTCTATCTTTCTGCGTATCTCTATTTTCTTTCTCTTTTTCCTGTCTCTTTCTTACTATCTCTCTCTATCTTTCTTCGTATCTCTATTTTCTTTCTGTTTCCTGTCTCTTTCTTACTATCTCTCTCTCTTTCTTCGTATCTCTATTTTCTTTCTCTTTTCCTGTCTCCTTCTTACTATCTCTCTCTATCTTTCTTCGTATCTCTATTTTCTTTCTCTTTTTCCTGTCTCTTTCTTACTATCTCTCTCTATTTTCTTTCTCTTTTTCCTGTCTCTTTCTTACTATCTCTCTCTATTTTTCGTCGTATCTCTATTTTCTTTCTCCTTTTCCTGTCTTTTTCTTACTATTTCTCTCTACTTCTTACCTATTTCCCTGTCTTTCTCAACCTTTGTTTCCTTGTACTTCCATGACGAAAATGGAGAGAATGGTAGAAGTTGGAGCTGCGGCTACAACCAACAATTTATCTCTATTAGCCACGCAAGGCAGCAAGGTAAAGCTACCCGACGAATATTGCAATATGCCATGGAGGCATATGATGGTGGGAGAGGGGGAGTTAGGGCCCCCCTCTATTTCTCTGACTTTCCTTCTATTTTTCTACGTTTCTATTTTTCTGTCCCTGTTTCCCTATCTCGCCACTGTGGCGGAGTGGCTAGCACAGCGCGCTACGACACATCTTCTCGATCAGCCAAAGTGGCAGAAATGCGACTTAAAATAACAAATAAAATCAATAAATTCTGTGTGTGTGTGTGTGTGTATGTATGTATGTACGTATTTATGTAGGCCTATATGTGTGTGTGCCTCCTCGTGTGTGTGTATGTACACTGGGATCCATGAGCATTACCGTGCAAATTATCCATCACCATGTTCGTGCACTTTATTTGAACCAATAAGAACTTCAAGAATTAATGGAAAACTCAAACCAAGCTGTTGACAACTTCTGCACCAGCATACATAAAAATCCATCGGTTAAAAACACAATAGGATGTGAGAGAAAAATTAATGAAAATAGTCATGGACAATTTGCACGGTAATACTCATGGATCCCTCTGTACACTAAACAAGGTGTACCTAAACTCTTACTTAAGTGATTCCTAGATTTTTCTTAGATTTATTTATTTAGTAGCCCTTTCACTCATTTTCGCTTTCACCCATTAGCGGTGGTGTCACTAAATGTATACCGGGTGGTTCATTTATAATGATAGTATGGAATATCGCATGCAGAATGCATCCAATCGAAAAATTGCACAGAATAAAAGTTTGATACTATTGAGGGGGTAAGTCAATGCAGCAAAAATTTCGTCGCCTCCACCCACCCCACCTCAGATTCATTTTGTTCCCTTTATGTAATAACGGTTTTGGTTTCAGTTGAGAACATTGCACAAACGAATTTTATTAAAAAAAATGTGTGCAAAGAATTCGGCAAAAGAAAATTGTTTGCAATTTATGTTTTTGTGTAACAATAAATAATATTAATTTGTGCCAACTCTTTGGTTTCAAGAAACAATTTCATATGAACAACACAATTAAGTGTGTTACTACAAATTAGTTATCATTTGAGGTACACAAATTGAATTTGAATTTGATTTTAAAATTGTGGGAGCGTCAGCACTTAGGCTATTTTGCTCCCGTCACATTATACGGGGGCCAGCCCCTTACCATTACAAATAACAACTCTAGCGTTGCATAACTAAAAAGCTTAAAATGTTCTGACTTTTGTTAAAAGCTGAGGCTGTAAAGGAGCACTCAGCACACATAAGGACAATACAAACAAAATTATACTGGCCATGGGGCCAGTCGCCACAGCCTCGTTAGTCTGCAGTCCAGGGTGTACTACTTGGAAGTGAGGTTGACATTTGGGTGTACTACGTGGAAGGTCACCCCTTACACCCCGAGGTACACAAATAAATGTTAAAAGGAGCAAATGTTCAAAATGATGACCGTTCTCTTCAATGCAGTTCAAAACACGGTGTCTGAAGCTCCACACTGTTCGTCCCAAAATGTCAGGAGTGATAGAGGCACAAGCATCAATAATTCGTGCCGCATGTTTTCTGGCGTTGTTGGAACTTCATGGTAGCACTTTTCTTTAAGCAGTCCCCAAGGGCAGAAATCAGGCGAAGTGAGATCGGGTGAACGAGCTGGCCAAGAAACGGGTCCTCCACGTCCTATCCATCGACTAGGAAACTTTGTGTCCAAAATAGCTCGAGCCTGAATGTGAGTAGTGTTGTTCATATGAAATTGTTCCTTGAAACCAAAGAGTTGGAACAAATTAATATTATTTATTGTTACACAAAAACATAAATTGCGAACAATTTTCTTTTGCCGAATTCTTTGCACACATTTTTTTGAATAAAATTCGTTTATGAAATGTTCTCAACGGAAACCAAAACCGTTATTACATAAAGGGAACAAAATTAATCTGAAACTACCAAATGTTTATAAATGTTCGAAGGTTGCAATTTTTTTACAAAATTTTTCAAACAAAAAATACTTCTTTTCAACACGGAATCCAAATATGTAAAACTATAACGGTCAAATATTGAGTGACAAGTAATTAATCTAATTGCCCGTTAGTAGGAATTAATTGCAATTGGTAATATTAATATCCGTCGCGAATACAGGTGTCTAGCGAACTGTCTTAGCCAGCACTAGCTTGCTCAACCACCGTTTTTCGCCCGAGTTCGGATTTACATGCATTCTTATGGGAATAGCAAGAGAAATGCAACTTCTAAACCAATGGACCGAATTTGATGAGATTTCAACCAGCGGAAGACCACATCATGACAGTACTGATTCCAAGATTTGAGCCTTATCAGAACAGAACTACGGGAGTTATGAATTATTAAAGATTCATCGCTGGATTGAAAGGGAGAAGCTACCCTACTGAGTTGTCCTTGCTTTTCGTGACTGAATACAATGGAGGAAGAGTTAGCCTAATCTCTGCGCGAGGGGCTGCTACCAGGGGTTAAGGACCGGAGTGAGCATTGACCAGGAGGACAACGGTCAAAGCACCAGAAACAATAAACAAGCACCTGATCATAGAGGGTACAGCGTCACTACGTTCAAATCTGGAATAAAAGGGATGATTTGGAATAGAGAGACACAGTTTTGCACAGTTTTGCCTACAATCGCCACCGGAGTGTGAGCTACGCGCGACCGAGCTGCGAGTTGCAAGCAGACTCGAGGTCTGGATTTGTTTTTCCTCGAGTGAGTGTTTCAGAGCCATGGAGTAGAGCAGAATAGAACCAGGGGGTCCTTCTCCCCCTCGCCGTCTACGCATCCGTGCACATACGTGTGGTTATGTGAGAATAACGCCAGACACGTCCACCTGTGTCAATCGTCCGAAACAACGTCCAAAGTAGTGAAAGTTAATAACATCTGATATCCATGTGAAACCGCGAATGGCTCATCGCGTATGTTCGTCTCATCGCCCAAGTCACGTATCTGTACTTACGAGTGACCGCGAAGAACTGACCTATTAATGCGCAAGTTGTCGTATGGAGTCGACAGTGGGCGTGTACCGTCCTGGACGTCCCTGCGAAGTGAACGAGTGAAGCCAGGATCCGATGATGCCAGATGGAGCTGCCGACTGATCCACTTTCGCCAACCAGGATAACCGCGAGGTGCAACGATGGAGTGTGGGGGCCTTCCAAAACTGTAGGACCACTTTCATCCAACCCAGGTCAGAGGGAATGCAGCGAAGGTAAGATCCAACCATGTGCGTGTGTGAGAAAGATGACGACTATCTACCGCGAAACTGCGTGAATCAAATCATTGCTTAACTTAAATCAGTGCTATGGCATCCCTAGGCATCGGTATTCCGGCGGAATAATCAATTTAAAGATGAGAGTTTATGTTAACAGCAAACAATAGTTCATTGAATATATTTATACCTTCAGAAAAGATAGAAGGGGTTCGCACAAGGAACAATTATTCACTTTATACTTAAAATCCTAAACGATAAATTGTAAAAGTCAATGTAGCCAAGACATAGCAAAAGTATGGTCAAAGTAGTAAGTAATCTAACCTTTGTATTTGTCATATTGTCGCAATATGCCATAGAATGAGAGAATGAATGTGAGATCGAGTGAAAGAGGGCAAGATGTAATGTCTATTTATCTGTGCTTTAATATATGTGTATATTCAGAAACACCGTAGTATTATGTAACGTCATTTCAGGTATTTAAAATCATATCCTCCTAGGTTTATTCTCGGTAACTCCGACTGTTAGGCACTTATCCTGACCGTATTATAATTCATGTAATGTTTAATTCGCCCAGCAGGTGAGGCGAGCGATTCTTCGTTGTTGCGTTGCTAAGCTCAGCTCAGTTGAGTTAATTGAGTTAATTAGTTAGTTATTAAATTAGCAGCCCGTAACAAAATGAATGGGGGTGTTCCATTTGAAATTTCAAATTTACCCCCCCCCCCCCTATGGGGTGGGTGGAGGCGACGAAATTTTTGCTGCATTGACTTACCCCCTCAATAGCATCAAACTTTTATTCTGTGCAATTTTCCGATTGGATGCATTCTGCATGCGATATTCCATACTATCATTATAAATGGACCACCCGGTATATAGCTGTAGTAGCTCCTGATATGGATCAATAGTTGTCAGACTATTGATATACAGGGTGATTGGTAATTCGAACTATTCCTGAAAAGGGGTAATACTAGAGCACATTTGCAACAAATTTGACCCTATGCAACGGGGCTCGGAAATCAATGGGTTTCGAGTTATTGCAGTTTGTAGATTTGTGGTCACATGAAAGAGTTAGTCTACAGTACACTAGTGGATTCCCAAGATGAGTTGAGAGAGAGAGAATTGTGACAGCCGCCAAATACATAAGAGACAGAGTGTCAACGCGAGTGACTGTGTCTGAAGTACGCCGCGGGCAGCGTGCTTGCATACGTAACCGCGGGAGGCAATTTGAACAGGATTTGTACTTTTTGTAACAGTTAATTCTGACAACCTGGAATCATGAGAATGGTAAATAACATTATTATTTAACTCATTTTCGTTCCTTTATTTCTCACAACCGACAACTTCTTTTCACTTTACAAAGAGGTCTACAACGCGCCTTCTCCGCTATTTATTCAGATTTTTCCCAACACCCGTGTGCCATTGACAACATTTGTATATTTTTGGAGAGCTTATGAAACGAGGAAGTTTTTTCCGTAATTTTTACGCTAAGCGTGTTACCATTTTTTGAGTAATCCTCTTCGATTTAAGCGATAATTTCCATATTTCTTCATGACGTGTGCTCCAATGACTGTTTCTTTCTGTGGGTATGGGAATTTTGGGCATGAATTTTTTTACCAGTAGTCACTCATTCGTCAGCTGTTAGCAACATGTCGATTAAGTGCCCAGGGTGTAGTACTTTTTTCACAATTTTGGTAGAAAGTCGGAATATGTCACGAAAATCTACAAACTGCAATAACTCGAAACCCATTGATTTCCTACCACCGGTGCATAGGGTCAAATTTGTTGCAAATGTGCTCTAGTATTACCCCTTTCCAGGAATAGGTCGAATTGCCAATCACCCTGTATATCAGGAGCTACTACAGGTAAATGTCCTGAGCTTCTCTGCCACGCGGATAGTGTCAGAGCATGGACTTACTGAAGCCTGCAGAATCCTGGGACACCATTCCCGAGGCTTGTTAGTGTCGACTCGGGAAGAACCGAAGTGACTTGACGTATTGCACAAGGCGATTCGTGCCAGGTGCGTCAGGGATACCTGGCAATTACTGATACCTTGGCCAGATAATCAGAGTACTACGGACTCTGATAATTGCCTCGCCGCGTCAAAATGATTAATAATATCGCGGGAGGGAAGGCGGTAGCGAAATCATTAAGGAGAAATCATTGGATGATTCCACGACTGTGCCTTCATGAATTATTAATAATGGTTCTTAACGGACTCGGACACAGAGATAGACTTGTCAGGATGAAGTTCGTGATTTTCAACTATTTCGTGCTTTTTTTTTTCCTACTTGTTCTCTTGCGCGGCTGAGCTAATTTGAAACTTTAGAAATACTTCAAACAAGTTGCGGTTTTGTTTCGAGTTTCAAGTGCACGTTTTATGCACAGATAGGCTAATTGAGATTAGACCTACAGTTTAAAGTGGGATCCGAACGACTTCGACCTGGTTTCGTACCCGGGACCCCTTGTTTACAATGCGAGGACCTTAACGCCGCGCCTCCAGGTAGGACCTCAAACAAATTAAGTATGAGCGAGTCTGGATTGACACAATGTAAATGAACATTCTAATAGAGGCCCTACAGACATCAAGGCGATATTCCCATTCATGCCACACACGCTCCAACATATCCACAGGGATGGACTGGATTGCAGAAGTGATGCGAATTTGCAGTTCTTGCAGGTTTTGAGGCAATGGTGGTACATAGACACAATCTTTTATGTAACCCCATAAAAAAAAGTCACAGACCGACAAGTCAGGTGACCTCGGCGGCCAATTGTAGAAGACCTTCAGCAAACTCTGCGTGGAATGATAAAACACACCAACACGTTCACCAAACTCTGCGTGTAATGATATTCTAAAACACACCAACTACGTTCTTAAATCTTCTGTAATAACAACACAATTTTAAAGGAAACATTCACATGTAAGCTGCCTGCCTGCTAAATATCCAACAATGAACCCGCATCGTCCATTGTTGTCAGGAGTGAATTTATTTCAGTTTCTATGTTTGATCTCGTTCATTGTTGTCCATTGCTGATATTGATGTCCATTGTGAGACATGCACAAAAATATTTTAGTTTTTCTTTCAAATGTCACCAATTTCATTTAAATACGATTATCCAAAGCGACGTAATACCACTTTAAAGTATGACAGTATATTTATGGACAAGGTGTATTTCATATTTAAATAATATATTAAAAAAACCGCGGTAGAGACCCGGGTTTGATCCCCAGCGGAGAAGAACCGGGATTTTTTACCACCTGTTCAAGCGGCTCCGGCGCCCACCCAGCGTCGTATAAAGTGAGTACCTGGAGGAAACTCTGTTGGGTAAAGCCGGCCAGGCCCGTGGTGCTGATCACACCTTCGGCCGTGATCAAGAAAGTGTGGGACTCTAACCCCACACCCCCATACGCCTTCATGGCGTGGTGCATAGCACAGGGGAGCACTTTACATTTTTCTTTGACCTTTAATAGAATTATTTTGGTATGCTCTATGCTATATTACCGACCAGGTACATGATTGGTTGATTGATTGATTTGATTTGATTTCGCCTTTCTGCCACTTTGGTGTAATCGCGAGAATGATGATGAGTGAGTGATGATATGATGAAATTGATGGACACTCGCAAAGAACGCCCAGGCCGGGATTCGAACCCGGGACTCCTGAAATACGTAAATTACGAATACAAGAGTATGCGGATAGTTGGATAAACGATAAACGATAAAATGCACATATTTGGATATCCGGATAACTCGTATTTACGTATGATCCAATATGCGGATATTTGAAATTCAGATAAAAATTATTCGATATCCGGATGAAACATTATCTGGATTTGACCATCAATAATACAAAGGATTCATCTTAATAGGCGAGTCTATTTGGAAGTGACGTCATATCTGCCTACAACGGAATTCGGATGACGTTACTTTCTGAAATCACTTCTTTTATAAACCTACATGTGCACAAAGGGGGCAGCATCTTATCTGGCAGTGCAGGTTTTGCTTTCGTAAACAAAATCCTTGCCTGCAAACTTTGTAACACCATTTCAATCATTTGAAAGAGCTTCCGGAAAAGCCTGCCCAGTGTTTACCATAATTTAACCATTTTTCCAGGACCCAGAGCTCACATAAGGGCAAGGGTCCTGTTCTCTTCGCCACTTTAATGACATAATGGACGTAGTGGGAGGGCTAGGACGATAACATCCATGGCAAATGAATACAGCAGCACCACCTGTGGGAGGGTTCGAAACTTGCATTCGCGTTTGGCTCGGCCATGACCGGTTATTTAGCCAGCGCCTGCAGCGCGAGTAACGCCGGTAGCAAAGACCAGTCTGGAAGTCGTGACTCCTTCTCTACCTTGCAGCCACCTACGAAAACAAGTCTCGTTTTTTCCTTTTTTGTTTCGTCACAAGAATAGGTCGCTCCCGGGTTGCCCCAGTGCGCAACAATGAGTTCATTATTGCGTGATTACATCTTGGTCGGGATTTACTTAGCGTCAACAATGCATCAACTGCAAAAAAGATTGATGCCTTGAGGTAAACCAGGGTTATTAATCGTGGTTATTTTGTCCAACGGCAAATTTGGTTCTCAATGGTAAGAGCGTGTAATCAGCAATTTGTCATACCTGTATCGGATTGAGACATTTCGTTTGCCGCTATGCTATTACTCAATGGAATAGTCTTTTTAAAAGTACATTAGGGCATTGGACATTGGACATTTTACCTTTGGATCTTTAATTTAATTTATTTCTTATTGGACCTGACAACTTTTACTGTATAGTCACAATTTTATACAACTCTTGGATAAAATCTTGAAATGTTATTCCCTGTGTCCGTGGGGGAGTGGTTATCACAGCACGCTACGACGCAAGGGGTCCTGGTTTCGAATCCCGGCCTAGGCATATTGGTGTTCTTTGTGATTTCTCATCAGCTTCGTCTTATCATCACTCAACCTCATCTTCGCAATTAGCCAGAAGTGGCAGAAAGGCGAAGTAAAATAAAACAAATCAACACATTTCTTTTTTTATTTTACATGTTTCTTTTACAATCGTAATTTCTTAATTTTCAATCCATTTCTTCATTTGTTTTAACTATACTAGTACTAGTGGCCGCGGTGGTTCAGTCGGTAACGCGTCTGACTACCATGCTAAAGGTCCCGGGTTCGATCCCCGGCTGGTTCAAATCCGGGAACTTTTCTAACGTTGGAAGCGGCCCCGGCGCCCACCCAGCGTCGAATGACATGGGTACCTGGGGGAAACCTTGGGGGGTAAAGGCGGTCAGAGGCGTGATGCTGATCACATCACCCCCACTCACGACCGGATCAAGAAAGTGTGGGGCGTTACCCCCACACCCCCTATACGCCTTCATGGCGTGGTGCTATGCACAGGGGAACACTTTACCTTTCTTTTTTACCTTTTAGTACATATCTGCATATAAATAGACCCACAGCTAATACCAATACACAGAACACATTAATATATAGCAGACGTCTGAAGCCAATACAGAAAAAAATGATTTGAAATTCTGAATAAAATTGTTGATTTCAGGATGATAATAATGGTGATTCCATTGTTAGCAATCTGATTTTTTAGGAGTTTGCAACCTGACTGTCGTTGGCATGGTAACTTGGCTTCCATGAAGATGCCGAAAAAGAGCTGTCCAGCCACTTATGATGTTTGCCCGGGGCCTTGTCTTTTCAAGACTGCGAGCTCAGTTTTGAAGTTCTAGTGTTACAAGTATTATGAACGTGAAACGCCAATCACTTTTCAAAATGATCGCCTTTGGCCTTCACACAGTCCCTACGTCTCTGAGACCACTCGTCAATTACCGGCAGGGTCCTGTGCTACAAAATCCGCCACTGCCTTCATCCGAGGGTGTTTTGGGCTGTTCCCTATTGTAGACCATGCCCTAAAGCACTGCCCTCAATTTGTAATCCAATGGGTTGAGATCAGGACCGCCGGAGGGCCAATTAGAAATGGTAACGGCATATTCATCCGGAGCCACTCCTGGGTAGACTTCGCTCTGTGTGCTCGTACTGAACCCTGCTGGAAGTTCCACTCTTGATTGAACAAGTGTTAGCCAAATGCTTGACAACTGGCATCAGAGCTGAGCAAGTTACTCAAATACAGTAACGCACTTTCCTTCCACAAGCAACGTGATACCGTTACTTTGTCATAAAATATAAACATTTAATTGTTTACAGATGTAACACATTTCTTCTCTCTATTGCATGTTTACCGGTGGGACTTTTTAGCACAAATTTGAAACAAGACAAAAAAGAATGTTTCGTCCTGTTAAATAAATCCTTCAGTTCTGAATATATCAAGGCAAGGGAGAGTAACGAAGTAATGTTACCATTACTCATGTAATTTAAGTAATGTGTTTCGATCAAACGTAGCGACAATAATGCATTATTAATGGAAGTACCAAGAGTAATTAATTTCTAACTGGAAGTGCCAAAGTGACTCATCGGATGTACCAAAGTGACTCATTGCTAACGGAAATACCAAAAGTAACCCATTGCTAACGGAAATACCAAAAGTGACTCATTACTAATGGAAGTACCAAAAGTGAGAGTGACTCATTACTAACGGAAGTACCAAAAGTGAGTCATTTCTAACGGAAGTACCAAAAGTGAGTCATTTCTAACGGAAGTACCAAAGTGACTCGTTACTAACGGAAGTTCCAAAAGTGAATCATTACTAACGAAGGGTACGAAAGTGACTCATTACTAACAGAACTACCAAAAGTGAGAGTGACACATTGCTAACGGAAGTACCATAAGTGACTCATTACTAATGGAAGTACCAAAAGTGAGAGTGAGTCATTACTAACGGAAGTACCATAAGTGACTCATTACTAATGGAAGTACCAAAAGTGAGAGTGACTCATTACTAACGGAAGTACCAAAAGTGAGTCATTTCTAACGGAAGTACCATAAGTGACTCATTACTAATGGAAGTACCAAAAGTGAGAGTGACACATTGCTAACGGAAGTACCATAAGTGACTCATTACTAATGGAAGTACCAAAAGTGAGAGTGACTCATTACTAACGGAAGTACCAAAAGTGAGTCATTTCTAACGGAAGTACCAAAAGTGAGTCATTTCTAACGGAAGTACCAAAGTGACTCGTTACTAACGGAAGTTCCAAAAGTGACTCATTACTAACGGAGGGTACGAAAGTGACTCATTACTAACAGAACTACCAAAAGTGAGAGTGACACATTGCTAACGGAAGTACCATAAGTGACTCATTACTAATGGAAGTACCAAAAGTGAGAATGACTCATTACTAACGGAAGTACCAAAAGTAAGTCATTTCTAACGGAAGTATCAAAAGTGAGTCATTACTAACGGAAGTTCCAAAAGTGACTCATTACTAACGGAGGGTACGAAAGTGACTCGTAACTAACGGAACTACCAAAAGTGAGTAATTACAAAATGAAGTACCAAAAGTAACTCATTACTAACTCAAGTACCGAAAAAGTAAGCCGTTACTTGCGTTACGTTACTCTCCAACTCTGATCGACTTACTAACAATCTCAATAGGGAAAAAAGTAAGAAGGAGATGATACCAAAACATTACTGTTTAATATCACCATGAAATCACAGTTGTGATTTGAATTTTGAAGCGAGTGTGACTAAATGACAGCCACCATCTGCACCCAACTGAAGAGCATTGTCCGTCGAAGAACTCGTGAACATAGAGACACGATCGCCTATGGCCTGATGGCAGCCTACATCTCGCCTACCTGGGATGCTCTGTTCTGGCTGCACGGAAACTGGCGTGTCCCATCTTCGTTCGCCCGGAAGGAGGAGAAGAAAGGATGGAGCAGGTGCCGCTGGAGAGGCGGTTGGGGGAGATCAACTGGAAACTGGTTGGAAACAAGTGTTACCAACCAAGCCATTTTTGTTCTAGGAACAGAGATTCGTGTCCAAGGCTGAGTCTTATCATAGTTCCGTTTTGTTAAAAATAATATAGGGTAAAAATTTATGTTCTTATTTGGATATTTCACATCTATAGTTTGTTTAGTTGAGTTTTTTATTGATTGGTTTATTTTACTTTGCTTTTCTGTCACTTCTGGCTAATTCCAAAGATAAGAATGAATCACGTGATGATGAAATTAATGAAGGAACACTCACAAAGAACACCCACCAGTGGCATATACTGAGTCCAAGATCTGGGCTATCTCACTATGTCACATGGTCCTAGGCTACGAATAGAAATAAATTTACCAATTCCTAAGAAATCAGGTTGCCAACTCAAAATAAATCAGGTTGCCAACTCATAAGAAATCAGGTTGCCAACTCATAGGGAATCAGGTTGCCAACTCATAAGAAATCAGGTTGCCAACTCATAGGGAATCAGGTTGCCAACTCATAAGAAATCAGGTTGCCAACTCATAGGGAATCAGGTTGCCAACTCATAGGGAATCAGGTTGCCAACTCATAGGGAATCAGGTTGCCAACTCATAGGAAATCAGGTTGCTAACTCATAGGAAATCAGGTTGCCAACTCATAGGAAATCAGGTTGCCAACTCATAAGAAATCAGGTTGCCAACTCATAGGGAATCAGGTTGCCAACTCATAGGAAATCAGGTTGCCAACTCATAGGAAATTAGTTTGCCAACTCATAGGGAATCACGTTGTCAACTCATAAGAAATCAGGTTGCCAACTCATAAGAAATCAGGTTGCCAACTCATAGGGAATCAGGTTGCCAACTCATAGGGAATCAGGTTGCCAACTCATAGGGAATCAGGTTGCCAACTGATAGGAAATCAGGTTGCTAACTCATAGGAAATCAGGTTGCCAACTCATAAGAAATCAGGTTGCCAACTCATAGGAAATCAGGTTGCCAACTCATAGGAAATCAGGTTGCCAACTCATAAGAAATCAGGTTGCCAAATCCAGAATCACCATCATCATCTCACTGATATGAATAATATTATTTACAATTTCTGATCGATTTTTCTCCTGTATTTTGTTCTCTAGACTTCAGGCTTCGCAGATAGCCTAGCTAGCCTACAATATACGCTCGTGACACCCACGTATGGCTAAGATTCAAACCCGGGATCTCCGACGTCGTAACAGCTGCCGTTGGTGGGTGTGAATTAGGTGAACTGGTAGGAACAAATTGAAGAAAATTAGATTAATAGTTACACATGCTTATTAGAAACCCCATTTTCTAATAACCATGTGTAACTTTAACAGGGTTTGAAATCCTGGGGCGGACGGGGGGATTTCCCCCACCAACATTCTTGGCCTCAAAAATCCCCCACCAAAAATTTCCTGAAGAGGGGGAGAGTTTTTGTTACAACAAACAAAAGATAAGCAATTACTTTTCATTTCAAATATACTTTACTAAGAATAATATCGAAAACATACACAAATTAGTGTAGTTGTGAGTGTTCAATGCTTTTTCTCTCTCAAGAGATGATTAACAAATCTACACCAATACGCACAATAAAAGTAAAACAAGAATGCAAAACATTAATAACTATGACATCTAATTGGTTTATATTAACATAAAGCAAAACTAAACAAAAACTTACACATAATAAAACATTCATCTATTTCATAATTTATTAACATCTTTAACCAGTTAGTAAGGGAATTAGTTTGCTACATTATAATAACTGATATACATGAAAGTAACAATAGGAATTGTAGCTTTACTGGCGGCGTGATTCGAACAGGTGTTCTCGTCTCGGGTTACCAACCAGGTGATGAGAGCAATGTATGCGCTCGAAACGTTGGAAGCTAACACCAATCTAACCTGTTTGGTACACCTGTTCGAATGAAAGTAACAAATTTATTTCTTTGTGTGTTATGACTAGTGCTCGGAAGTTGAGGAAAAATCCTTTCTTTTCCCTAGTGTCCGAAGACGAAGCCCAACATAATATATGTTCATATATGTTCATAGGCGCCGACTCTATGGGGCTTGGGGGGGGGGGGCTCGAGCCCCCACAATATTAACGATGTAGGGGCAGAGCCCCCCAAATAATTTTGCTTAAGAGGATCTAATGTATTATTTTGCTTCTCTTGTAAAGTTTACTCTGAATTGGCCACATGAACTTAACTTTAAATACACATTTGAAATGTTCCAGACCATCAACTTTGGGGGGCTGAGACAGCTAAACCATCAGCTTGGGGGGGGGGTATGACCAGAGACAGCAAAGCACATGACTTATTACTATATACTAAGTATGTAATTATGAGTATTGTTAACATCTTTACTAAAAAGAGTTTTAAAATACTATGTGCATGAACTAGGGTAGTGGATGGGACGTTCGGGCTACAAATGGCTCTCACGTGACATTCAGAACGAGATCATTGATATATTAGGGAGATCTGTTTTGCGCTCCGTGGTAGCAGATATTAAAAGTCGGGAATATTTTGCTATTAGGGTTGACGAAACTTGTGACATATCCATCCGTGGACAAAATATTCTGCATTCGAACTGTGAATAAAAAATTTGATATTTTTGAGGAATTCCTGGGCTTTTATTAGGGGTGTGCGGTCCGCGATCGGGACGGGAAAAAATTTCAATTTCCCGACTAACTCGGGAAATTTTCGGGACAGGAAATGTTTGAAATTTCCCGAAACTCTGAAAATTTGGAATTCTACACGTCATTTTCACTTTAAGTGATTTCTTGATTAAAAACTAACAATTTACGATAAGTTCCAGAAATTGACAATGCAGAAAACGTCGAGAAATAACGACATTTTAAAATGAGCATTCGGTATTTCCCGACTGCTTGGGATCCCGCACACCCCTAGCTTTTATGAGATTCCGAACACTGAGGTCAAAACTTAAAAAAGGGAGAGAGTGAGTCATTCATTAATTTATTTCAGTGATCAGAGCCTCCCCCAATAATTTTGACAAGTCGGCGCCTCTGTATATGTTTATTTGTCCTTTTTTGCCTTTTTCGGCTTATTGGTCCTTTTTTAGCCCTTTTTTAGGTCTTAACGGCTTTTTTTGCAACTTCACCTTCTTTCGACTACGTTTTCACTGCCCATTCTCAATTCGAATCATCATCAGTTCATCACCTCTTAAACATCCTTTCTGTAGTAAAGAAATAAAAAAAGAAAGAAAGAAATATATTTGAACCATCCCTGAAACGAGAGAAAAACATTTTTGGACGACTGAAGCAGGTAACCCTAGTGTGGTTAGGCCAAATATGATTTGTCAAATTATGTTAATCTAAAAAAATATATAATGTCTGAAAGAAGATGCATTTCATTCATATAGTTTCTTCGCACTGTGTGTTCCATACCACCAGAATTTTGTATTATTTTTATTCATTAAATATGAAATTAAAACTGAAGTTATTAATTAATTTGGATCACATTTATACGTCCTTTTTCTGTTTTTTGGTTCTTTTTTTATATTTTTAGGTCTTTTTTTGGCAATTTATAGGTCTTCAACTTCCGTGCACTAGTTATTAATAATAATACTATTTTAATTACTAAATTTAGTAATTTATTTTTACTTTTAATAACATTATAAATACAGGGTGACAATTAATGAACTATATGAAATAAAACGGAAATTAGTGACAAACCACGTAGTACACAAACTGTATTGCATATGTAAACGGCACTACAGACATTCGGATTTAGGTTAAGACATGTTCGATATGTCCGCCATCTCGGGAGATGATGTGGCTCAGACGGAACAACAAAATTCTGCATGACCCGCTGAAGTGTCGATGCTGTCGATGACCTCCTGAATGGCAGTTTTCAGCTCGGCAATGGTTTTGGGGTTATTTCTGTACACCTTGTCCTTAACATAGCCCCACAAAAATGAGTCACATGTGTTCAGAACCGGGGAATATGGCGGCCAAGCGAGTCCCCTTCCAGTGGCCTCTGGGTATCCCAGAGCCAGAATGCGGTCCCCAAAATACTCCTCCAGGACGTCAAACCCTCTCATGGTCCGATGGGGTAGAGCTCCGTCTTGCATGAACCACATCACAAACACTACCTGTTCCCTCAAACTTGCGAATCAAATTCTTGATTGTTAGCACACTTGGACCGGTTGTCTTAACTTGTACTCGGTCGCAAACTTCCTCTGCGCCGCAATCGGACTCTTATTGCTCGCATAATAGGCCTTCACAAGTGATATACGCTCCTGCACGATGTACCGTGACATTTTCACTTGCAAATGGCCGACATCAACACGTTGCGTGCGCATGCGCATACGATTTCCCATCATGCCCTGTGGCCAGCCACGCAGTTTGGACGTCATCACGCGAACCGTTCAGAAATTATGACGGTTTTATTTCATATAGTTCATTAATTGTCACCCTGTATGTATATCGTATAATTTATATGCATATTTGTGGGGGAGGGTAGGGTTGTAGATTAAGATCTTTCTTCCCCCACCAGTCTTAAATGATTTCGCACCCTGACTTTAATCTAATTTTCTCTGTTACCCCATGTTCTTTTTGGTAGTTCTTCACCTAATTCAGACCTTCCAGCTCCGCTGTTAACCACTCCCCCACAGAGGTCGGCATTTTTACTCAGTTCAAAGTGGGATCTGAATCACTATGTGCCTCCACTGGTTATCGAATCTGGGACCGCTCGAATACAAGATGTTACAATAACTTTGTTGGTAATACTAATAAATCTAGCGCACGCTACAATGTAGACAAAACAGTTATGCTGATTTGATTTCGTTTTTGTTATTTAGCTTCGCTTTACTGCCACATGGGCTAATCGCGACGATGAGGAAGATAAGAAATTGATGAGGGGACACAAAGAAAGATTGCCTATGCACAGGACAGTGTTCGAACCGGAGATCCCTGGTGTAGCACGCTGTGTTAACAATTATGTTGATTATATAGAAATTACATTACAGAATGGAACTGAAGTAAGTGGTTAAATCACGATTGTAATGTCTTGTCCTAATTCTGATCTCTCGTTTGTTTGAATGTATACTAATTAATGTAATATGTTTACTAAATGCAGAATGTTTACAAAATATATGGAAAGGATTTGGACTCGTATCACCGTCGGGTAATTAGGGGAATTTAGATATCGAAGTTGGCACCCCTGTTCACAAACTCGAGTGAAAAGTGAAAACACGCGAGGAAGATTCAAGCGCCACCTCCCAACCTCGAGGCCGACCGTCGCATCGCCTCCTCTTGCAGCATATCGTGTGCGAAAAAAGGGCTCGCAGCTTCTGGTGTTTGGGCCCAGTCGCCCCCCGTAGAAGCCCCTCCCCCACGACGCCTCATTTGCATTTCAGATGCGTGCCCATTGTTCTCTCGGGTGAGATTGTCGTTCGGGGATAATGACCTTTTCCCCCGCTGTCCTCTTGTCCTGCAACCTTGCCAGATCAATGGGCTTCTCCTTCAAGGCCGGTCACCTGTTAGGCGATGCCTGGAACCCTCGGGATCAAAAGAATTCCCCGTCTGTCCCCTACGCCACGTTCTGTCTAGCCGCAGGATATTTTCGAACATCTCGTACATAGTTCCTGGATAATCTGTTATCCACCCAAGATCATATCGTTGGCAGAGTGGTTATTTTCAATTTTATTACTCCATATAAACCATATACACGCTACGATGCCAGAGGTCTCGGGTTCGAATTCCGGCTTGTTCTTTCTGAGTGTCCTTTCTCCAATATCATCATCACTCAGCCTCATCATAGCGACTAGCCAAAATTGGGAGATACGCGACGCTAAAAGAAATAATCAAGATAGTTGGGATGTTGTCGGACCTATAAAACATGTCTTGCTCCGAAATTACAACTAAGAACCAGAGTTCGGAAGTTACGTAATGGAATACACTTCACTTTGTTTGTTTGAATTTATTTTGAAGTCCACTTAAGTACTGAAGGGCTAACGGAACTGGACGTACAGTTCAAAGTCGGATGCGAATCACTGTGCAATGTGGCTCCACCGTCTATCGAACCTGAAACCCCTTGATTACAAGGCAATGACGTTACCACTACGCCATCGAGGATTCATCTGCCCTTTTTTGGTGGAAATTTTGAGGACAAAGTCTCTGTGATTTCATTGCGGTTGTATCTCAGAGCGTTCCTAATCTGTGGGCAGTACTCTCACAGAATATTTTAAGATGCGATGGTTGTATATTTATTCTGGAATTCGAGATCAGGTCGGTGGCATTCAGAGGTGGTCATTTTCGTTCAACCTCCCTCACCCTCAACCTCACGTCTTGCCCTCGCCTCATCCTCACGCCCTCACCCTCACAGACTGCCTCTCGCCGTCACCCTTACATATCGTCACTCGCTCTCACCCTCACAGATCGCCTCTCGCCCTCACCCTCACAGATTGTCTCTCGCTCTCACCCTCACAGATTGCCACTCACCCTCAACTTCACAGATGGCCTCTCGCCCTCACCCTCACAGATTGTCTCTCGCTCTCACCCTCATAGATTGCCTCTCACCCTCAACCTCACAGATGGCCTCTCACCCTCATCCTCACACATTGCCTCTCGCCCTCACCCTCACAGATTGCCTCTCACCCTCATCCTCACAGATTGCTTCTCACCTCACCCTCACAGATTGTCTCTCGCTCTCGCCCTCACAGATTGCCTCTCACCCTCATCCTCACAGATTGCCTCTCATCCTCACAGATTGCCTCTCACCTCACCCTCACAGATTGTCTCTCGCCCTCACCCTCACAGATTGCCTCTCACCCTCACCCTCACAGATCACCTCTCACCCTCATACTCACAGATCATCTCTCGTCCTCACCCTCACAGATCACGTCTCGTCCTCACCCTTACAGATTGCCTCTCATTCTCACAGATCGCCTCTCGCCCTCACCCTCACAGATTGCCTCTCACCCTCATCCTCACAGATCGCCCTCACCCTCACAGATCACCTCTCACCCTCATACTCACAGATCACCTCTCGTCCTCACCCTCACAGATCACGTCTCGTCCTCACCCTTACAGATTGCCTCTCATTCTCACAGATCGCCTCTCGCCCTCACCCTCACAGATTGCCTCTCACCCTCATCCTCACAGATCGCCCTCACCCTCACAGATCACCTCTCACCCCACACTCACAGATCACCTCTCGTCCTCACACTTACAGATTGCCTCTCATCCTTACAGATCGCCTCTCGCCCTCACAAGTCTTCGGAGGGTGAGGTCTGCTCTTATGAGGGTTTCCCTCTGGAGGGTGGCCAGTGGAATCACGTCCGTCTGAACTCTGAGAACGAGAACGCAGCAAACTCTCGTCCTTTCCCCCCTCTCTTTCTTCAGCGGCCCCGACTATTGACTTTGAATACTCGGTTTGCCTTTCTCCGAGCGAATTAAATATTTCTGAAAGAATGAAAATTGTATATCTTTGGGGCATTTCCTGGAAAGCGGTGTTTGCCTACTTGGAGACCGTCTGCGATGGGAAGGGTCCACGCCCATTCCAGCATCTCGGAATGGACACGGGACATCCGCGAGGCGTGCTCCGTGTCACGTTCCTTCCCACCCCATTTTCCTCCCTTGCTTCTTTGCCTTTTCCTTTACTTGCCAGTGTCGACGAACGATTCTTTGGAAGGGGCGGTGGAATAACCGCTAAAGGGATTAATCGCGAAACCATAATTAAAAACCGGATTAAGCGCGAAAGGAACAACCGCGAGAGGGATTAATCGCGAAACCAAAATTAAAAACAGGATTAAGCGCGATAGAAACAACCGCTAAAGGGATTAATTGCTAAACCATAAATAAAAACCGGATTAAGCGCGAAAGGAAAACGCGAAAGGGATTAATCGCGAAACCAAAATTAAAAACCGGATTAAGCGCGATAGAAACAACCGCGAAAGGGGGATTAATTGCTAAACCATAATTAAAAACCGGATTAAGCGCGAAAGGAAAACGCGAAAGGGATTAATCGCGAAACCAAAATTAAAAACAGGATTAAGCGCGATTGAAACAACCGCGAAAGGGATTAATTGCTAAACCAAAATTAAAAACCGGATTAAGCGCGAAAGGGATTAATCGCGAAACCAAAATTAAAAACAGGATTAAGCGCGATAGAAACAACCGCGAAAGGGATTAATCGCGAAACCAAAATTAAAAACCGGATTAAGCGCGAAAGGAACAAGCGCGATATGGATTAACCGCGTCTTCATGTACAGTCGCCGTCAATAAAAATGGGACACCTATATCCTGTAATACTCGCTTCCGTCCAAGGCGTTGCGTGTGTTGCATAACTCCACGGCAGATTTAAATGGCAAATTTTCAATGACAATTTCTATCACCGTCGTGGAGTTAGGCTTGGATCGACCTCCGTGGGGGAGTGGTTATCACATCGCGCTGGGTTCGAATCTCTGTCTGGGCATGTTCTTTGTGAGGTTCCCTTCATCACTCATCCTCATCTTCGTGAATAGCTAAAAGTGGCAGAAAAGCGAAGTAGTTTCATCTAAATGAAGACATGCATTCCGTATGGAAGCTTTTATTGGTGATCGACGTTAGGGTATGATAGCCTAAAGCTACTCGCTAAGTGAGAGGTACGTTTGTACCAGTAAGGGGGCTTGCCCCTGGGAATTGAGGACAACACGTTAACATACGTTATCACACTTGTCACGGGTTGCTAATTTAATAAATAAACTAATTAACTCAACTAACTCAACTGAGCTGAGCTTAGCAACGCAACAACGAAGAATCTCTCGCCTCACCTGCTGGGCGAATTAAACATTACATGAAATATAATACGGTCAGGATAAGTGCCTAACAGTCGGAGTTACCGAGAATAAACCTAGGAGGATTTGATTTTAAATACCTGAAATGACGTTACATAATACTACGTTGTTTCTGAATATACACATATATTAAAGCACAGATAAAAACACAGTACATCTTGCCCTCTTTCACTCGATCTCACATTCATACTCTCATTCTATGGCATATTGCGACAATATGACAAATACAAAGGTTAGATTATTTACTACTTTGACCATACTCTTGCTATGTCTTGGCTACATTGCCTTTTACAATTTATCGTTTAGGATTTTAAGTATAAAGTGAATAATTGTTCCTTGTGCGAACCCCTTCTATCTTTTCTGAAGGTATAAATATATTTCATGAACTGTCGTTTGCGGCTAACATAAACTCTCATCTTTAACATTGATTACTTCCGCCGGAATACCGATGCCTAGGGATGCCATAGCACTGATTTAAGTTAAGCAATGATTTGATTCACGCAGATTCGCGGTAGATAGTCGTCATCTTTCTCACACACGCACATGGTTGGATCTTATCTTCGCTGCATTCCCTCTGACCTGGGTTGGGTGAAAGTGGTCCTACAGTTTTGGAAGGCCTCCCCACACTCCATCGTTGCACCTCGCGGTTATCCTGGTTGGCGAAAGTGGATCAGTCGGCGGCTCCATCTGGCCTCATCGGATCCTGGCTTCACTCGTTCACTGTCGACTCCATACGACAACTTGCGCAATAATAGGTCAGTTCTTCGCGGTCACTCGTAAGTACAGATACGTGACTTGGGCGATGACACGAACATACGCGATGAGCCATTCGCGGTTTCACATGGATATCAAATGTTATTAACTTTCACTACTTAGGACGTTGTTTCGGACGATTGACACGGGTGGACGTGTCTGGCGTTATTCTCACATAACCACACGTATGTGCACGGATGCGTTGACGGCAAGGGGGTGTAACGACCCCCTGGTTCTATTCTGCTCTACTCCATGGCTCTGAAACACTCACTCGAGGAAAAACAAATCCAGACCTCGAGTCTGCTTGCAACTCGCAGCTCGGTCGCGCGTAGCTCACACTCCGGTGGCGATTGTAGGCAAACTGTGTAAAACTGTTTCAAATCATCCCTTTTATTCCAGATTTGAACGTAGTGACGCGCTACCCTCTATGATCAGGTGCTTGTTTATTGTTTCTGGTGCTTTGACCGTTGTCCTCCTATCCTGGTCAATGCTCACTCCGGTCCTTAACCTTTGGTAGCAGCCCCTCGCGCAGAGATTAGGCTAACTCTTTCTCCATTGTAGTCAGTCACGAAAAGCAAGGACATCTCAGTAGGGTAGCTTCTCCCTTTCAATTCAGCGATGAATCTTTAATAATTCATAACTCCCGTAGTTCTGTTCTGATTAGGCTCAAATCTTGGAATCAGTACTTTCATGATGTGGTCTTCCGCTGGTTAAAATCTCATCCAATTCGGTCCATTGGTTTAGAAGTTGCATTTTTCTTGTTATTCCCATAAGAATGCATGTAAATCCGAATTCGGGCGAAAAACGGTGGTTGAGCAAGCTAGTGCTGGCTAAGACAGTTCGCTAGACACCTGTATTCGCGACGGATATTAATAATACCAATTGCAATTAATTCCTACTAACGGGCAATTAGATTAATTACTTGTCACTCAATATTTGACCGTTATACACTTCGATTGACTGGTCTGTCGGGGTCGTGATAATAATAGATA
This sequence comes from Lepisma saccharinum, assembly GCF_977018435.1. Classification (NCBI taxonomy): domain Eukaryota; kingdom Metazoa; phylum Arthropoda; class Insecta; order Zygentoma; family Lepismatidae; genus Lepisma; species Lepisma saccharinum. Next base: position 55,834,694 of record NC_139255.1, read on the forward strand.
AGGATGTTCGTTTACCTATAGAACTGCATGTGAAGATCGTCTCCGCTGATTTGTAGATAACGTATCAATCCATAGGATTGTATGTTTATTTTATTAAGTCTCTCTGAACGCTTCAAGTTGACCAGGGCATTCACTTGTTTTTCTCAGCTGTCTCAAGCCTCTTAGGCATGTTTACAATGCGTTGTGTTGTGCCATGCAAACCTCCTGAGCATTCAGGAAACAGGTAACACTTCTGGGTTTGGTGTCAGCGGTTTGCATGGTAGCAATTATAATAAACACGATTCGGCGATTCGGCATCGAGGAAGAGCTCGATGGCCAGGGAATATAGAGGTGAGACAAGCTGGGAAGTGACTGGACTTTGGGAATTGAGTTGGTAGAGAGAGGAGGTCAGCAAGACAGGAGGTCGATAGTGGAAGCTCGCTTTGGTCAACACTTAGAGAGAAGCTCACAGAGGACTTCGCTATTTTGGATTCAGCTCAGAGACTTCAGTTAGACAGGTAATTATCCTACACCCAGCCATGATACAGGTTCAACGGTTCACAAAATCCAACGAGTTGCCATTGTCTTTTCAGTAGTTTAATTCCTTTGTGTTATTTGTACCTTTCGCATGCCAAGCAATAACTCGTCATGTCAATGACGAGTGGTCTCATCAAGAGGATGAATGATGAGTAGTTTACATCACCCCATCAGTAAACTGGTTCAGATCCCTTCATTCTATAGAATGACACGTGGTGGAGATTTGCGGGTCTTTTCATTTTTTCAGAAATGAAAAGAAATGTTTAACCAGTTTAAATTTAACCCCCTAGCAAAATTTTGACACGTGGTGGATTTGCTAGGGCTTCTCATGCATTTTTACGGAAATGCGATGAGAAAAGAGTTTGTAACCAGTTTAAATTCAACCCCACCCCAAATTTTGTTACATGGTTTTAAATTCAAACCCACCCTAAAATTTTGCTCATTTATTTAGTTTTTAGTATGTCCTTGCCAAAATTAATTTTGAAAATACATAGGGCTTAAAGCTTTTGCATTTATGGGGAGAGAAGAATTTATTTGTGCCATGATAGATGTCGAGCTTTCACCTTGCTGATGAACTCGACGAAACTTTAGATCAATTATTAGATATAGCACGAGGGACTACAAGTTTTAATTTAGATGTCAGCAGTCCAGCTGCAAGTTCCACCCCCAAATTTAAACGTAGCCCAATTTTAACTAGACGCCTTCAGCGAGAATTATTGGAAAAACAGAGATGTGAACCACAATTAGAGCAACAGAATCAGGATTTTAGAGATTTAAACCAAACACAATTCGCAACAATGGCTCAGTCGCAGTTTGTTCCCCCAACTATTTTAGAGGGTATCCCATTTCAGGGGATAGCCGGGGAGGACGTTTCAAAATTTTTAGATAAAGTGGATAGCCTTGCCATATTAAATGGATGGAATAATGCCCGTAAATTGGAATTATTTCCAGCCCTTCTGGCCGGGCCAGCATTACGATGGTACCAGACCTGGAGAGATGGTACGGAAGATCAGGAAGTTACTTACGAGGAGATACAGAAGAAATTTAAAGACGAATTTACAGGGTCCTTGGATCAACTCCAGATCGAGGAGCAAATTCGTTATAGATTACACAAAGAAACTGAGCCAGTTACGAATTATGTTCGGGACAAACAATTACTTCTACTCAAGGCAGACCCTAAAATGAGTATTCAACAACAGATCAAACAGATCATATTGGGTTTACAGGTGGATTACATGAAAGATATCCACCACAAAGAGTATGAGTCCGTGCATGGGTTGCTTAAAGATTTAAAATCCTTTGAGAAACTCCAATTTTTGATGAGACAGCGCAAGCTGAAGGAATTAAGGTACGAAGATCAAAGAGAGAGTTTATTCTCTCCTTTGCATAATCCATCAGCACTTTCGCAACAGCAGCAGATTTTACTGCAGAGTAACAATCTGGCTACTGCTGAGTCAGCGCAAGCGCGACCCACTTCAGACATTGAGGCTAAATTTAAAGCGTTGCAAAAGGAGGTTGAGCAACTAAAGTTATTTAACAATCCTCACAATACCAAAGCTCAAGTCCAGGCTCAGGAAACTGGTCTGGAAGCGAGATTAGCCAGTCTCACTTTGAGATTGGATGGTTTGGAGGACCAAAACCAGAACCCTGGCACCGACTCATCTACTCCAAAACAAATTAGAGAATATTATAATAAGGATAATTATCGGTCAAGTAATAATTATAGAGGCTCCTATCGGGGTAATAATAATAGACGCCAATTCAATAGGGGGTACAGGAATGGACATAATAATAATGGTAACAACACAGATCGCAATAGGCGATACGGAAATACCCAACAATGGCGAGGACGTGGAAACTTCCGCGGACAGAACTCGCGGGGTTCCTCGTCGTCAGCAGGGCGAGACCAGGAAAACAGGGAAGAGCAACGGGGGAGACCACGCTGCTCAATTTGTAATTACCCTAATCACACAGCAGCCACTTGTTTTCAGAACACGGAGGCTTTAAACGAACAATGACTGCCCATAGAAGAGACGTATGCGCAGATTTCGTTGGTAAACAGATATCAGTCTCTACTTTCCCCTATGAGGAATTAATTTATATTAACGCAGTATTAGGGGGACAACGTCAGAGGTTTCTCGTGGATTCCGGAAGCCAAGTATCCGTCACCAGTGATCGAGGCATTCCTACAACCGCCAAACGTTTCAAAATTCATACGGCCATAAGGGGAGTAGCCAAAGAACAGATTGAAATTAAAGAGATTGTCCTATTAACTTTTGCAATAAACGGCCGCAATTTTACCCATCCTTTTCGGATGATTCCAAATTTTGAACATGGGACAATCCTGGGAAACGATTTCTTAAGAGCTCATAAAGCAAATTTGGATTTTGATCAAAATCGACTCACATTGAGGAGATTTGGTACTCCTCCGCGAAACCAGTTAAGGACGGAACACCGAAAGACCTTTGACGTTTCCATAAAAGTTGCTAGTCTGATCAGGGATTTATATGTGCCGGAATTTGTAACTTCCAGACAAATTAGAATCAAACCTAGATCTCATTTGTGCATTCCTGTCAAATTGACAAATTCTAGTAATCAACACTTAACTTATTTGGAACCAGATTTACAGTTTCAAATGGACACAGGCTTAATGGTGCCTCGAGCCATTGTAAATCCGGAGTCATTTTTAATTTGGATTACTAATCCAAATTCTTACAAAATTAAAATTAGGAAAGGGGCACGCTTAGGTACCGCAGAGGCATGGCAAAATCCAGTACCAGCTTCGTGTCATATTGCAGACGACGAAGGACCTAACGTTATGGTGACCAAGGAGACTGGCACCGTGACAAAACCAGTGCACGACATTACTAAATTTGACATAAATCCAGCATTAGAACCCGATCAGAAATTGCAACTTAGACAATTATTAGAGCAATATGTAGATGTATTTTCTTGGTCTGAGCAAGACATTGGTTGTGCCACTAACTATACGCATCGTATAAAGTTAAAGGACGATTCGGAATTTCACGTCCCAGCTTACCCTATACCAGTTCACCTGCGTAAGGAAATTAACCAGCAAATTGACAACTTGCTAGAAGCAGGGGTCATCAGTCCTACAACATCACCGTACAATTCACCAGTTTTTCTTGTCAAGAAGAAATCAGGAGCTTATCGCATGGTGCAAGATTTTCGATTGCTGAATGCCAGGTCCGTTTTCGATGCAGTTTCTATAGGAAATATCTCAGAGATATTGCACAATATGGCCGGTAAGAGCTACTACTGTAGTGCTGACTTGAAACAAGGATTTTTTCAAATACCATTAGAAGAACAATCGAAAAAGTACACTGCCTTTACTATACCAGCCAGGGGACAATTTGCGATGAACTTTACACCCATGGGACATGTGACTTCTCCTGCGGCAATGACCCGATGTGTTCAGCTCGCTACAGCGGGGATGAACGACAATAATTTCGCCTTTTATATCGATGACATGTTTGTTTTTGCCAATACATTTAAGGATATGTTGGTCAATTTAGAGAAAATGTTTCAATGTTTACGATCTGCCGGATTGAAATTGGCTGTACCTAAATGTTCATTTGGATATTATGAGACAATTGCCTTGGGCCACAATGTGGGCAAATATGGCTATCGTATAAGTGATAGAATACTGTCATCCATTAAGAATTATAAGGTTCCCACCACAACGAAGAAGGTTAAAATGTTTTTAGGTCTTTGCAGCTACGTGAGGAAATATGTCAAGAATTTTTCTGATATCGCATCACCATTACAGGGTTTAATTCGTAAGGGCAAGAAATTTACATGGGGTCCTGAACAACAATCAGCATTTGAGAAATTAAAGGAAGCTCTAATTACTGCACCTGTTTTGTTACCGTACGATCCAGCGAAGAACACCAAGGTTTTCACCGATGCTTCATCTCATGCGGTCAGTGGCGTATTAATGCAGCCCAATGCAGAAGGAGAGTACTTGCCATGTGCGTACTGCAGTAGAACGTTGACCGACACTGAAAAAAGATTGAGTGTTATTGAGCAAGAATTAACAGCAATTTTATATGCTTTCAAATCATTTAGATTTTATCTTGTTGGCCGCCATTTTGATTTATACACAGACAACAAAGCAATTACGTACATTAGGACATCCCGTAACTTGAGCTCAAAGCTTCTTCGATGGAGCAACCTTTTGGAGGATTTTTCATTTACACCGATCCATGTTAAAACTACGGAGAATATCGCCGATCCCCTCAGCAGAGAATGTGGAGAAAACGTAGAGGATGGCAACACTGAAGAGGACATGCCCGAACCCAGGACACTTACTTTATTTGAGGCAAGCACAGATGTCGCGGAACATCAGAGACAGGATTCATTTTTTGGCCCAATTATTAAAGTTTTGGAGGACCCAGACAGGGACGATGGAACATTACCTCTATGCATCCAGAGGCAGGTCTATCATCATGTGCTGGAAGATGGATTATTGTATAGACAGCAGAAATTAGGAGCTACTACCAAGAAATTATTATGCATTCCAATGACGTTACGTGATTCTGTGATTGAGACACTCCACGCTTCACCCATAGGAGGTTCTCATCTTGGATTTACCAAGTGTTACAATGTGGCCTTACCAAGAATTTATTTTCCTAATATGAAGTTATTTATACAGAGGAAAATTAGGGAATGTATAACATGCCAGCAGAATAAACGCCGTCCAGGTCTACCAGCAGGGGAACTGTGCACTTTTCCCGCACAGAAGCCATTCCAGAGGATTTGTCTAGATTTTTCAGGTCCATATCCTCCTTCATCCAATCTTCGTCATCGATACATAATCGCTGCAACAGATTTTGGGACGCGCTATTTAATAGCCAAACCAGTTGCGGATTGCACGGCCAGTACAGCAGCAGAATTTGTGTATGAAGAGATTGTGTTACGCTACGGAGCCCCACAGGATATTTACACGGATCGGGGATCTGCATTTAAATCTAAGCTTTTCCAGGAACTTGGCACTAAATTGGGAATCACCATCAAGTTTTCACCAGTCGGTCTTCATAACTCTATAGGTCTTTCGGAACGTAACCACGGGGTCTTACAGAGTATAATGAAGTGTTATGTTAATTCAAAACACACTGATTGGGTCCAATATTTACAGCCAAGTGTATTTAGTTATAATACTACCAGGAATCAGAATTTGCGGTATAGCCCATTCTTTTTAGTACATGGATTCCAACCTACTTTGCCCTGGGAGCTTGCATTGCACACACCTAGCTGTGAAAATGTGGAGAATGATGTACGGTTCCGAGTATTGGAGAAAGCAAGAACCAATGCTACGGATAACTTAGCAAAACGACATGTTGAAGTGAAGAAATATTACGATCAGAAGAGGAAACAGATCAAGTTTCAACCAGGCGATCAAGTATTAATTTTTGACAGCACCCAGAAAATTGGAACCGCACGGTGCTTTTCAGGTATTTATAAAGGCCCAGCCACAGTTATTCGAGAAGAGAATCCGAATACATACCTGGTGGAATTCCAAAACAAGCGCGGAAAGACAGTAGTGGACTCTATTGCCGTCCAGCGACTCAAAAAATATTATGCACCAGATGACGGTGAAGGCGAAGAGAATTTGGCAGGTGAAGATGAAGATCATCAAGAGGACAACGCGGATTCACGCGCGGACAATGGTCACTAAAATTGAAAATTTATATAAGTAACAGATTTAACATTTTTAATTTCACTTGCGTGACATAATAATAATTTATAATAACATAGCACTAATAATATTAAAGATTTCAAGCAGACTTATTATTCAATAATGTGCTTTAGGCACAAAAGTTTTTGCAGTATGTAATAATACTAGCTCAGTGAATACATCACTAGAATTTTATAGTTACTCTTCAGAAGAAGGTATATGATTATATTAGCAAAGTTTATTTTAAGCGCCAATTATGAGAATATTTATATTATATGAATATGTAGACGTCGACGTCAAGATTTTTATTGCGCTCCACTAACAAGTATTTTCCTTCGGATATTGGATCATGACCAAAATCCTGGAAATCCATTCTGCCATCGCAGAATGATTATGATTAAACCACAACGGTTTTAGTTTAAAGCTTTGCCACAATAATATGCTAAGCATATTTTAGAATGAGTAGAGAGAATTAAAGATTCTTCAAGTTTTAGTGATGTTAGTATTTTAATGCATTTAAAGATCGCATAAATAATAATTATTATTTTATTTCAGGTAGTCAGGAGTAAATCAGACTCAATTTTTCCTTACCTTGTACCTTAGTACGGTTCAATTAATTTTAAGTATTTAAACGTAACGTTAACACCTGAAATTTAAAATAAGATAAGTTAAACAGTGCTAATAAATTTAGAGAATAAATAAATTATATTAAATAAATAAATTACGCAGATAAATTGAGCCTAGAGTTAGAAATAATTAAAAGTTGAGTTAAAATATCTACTAATTAAACTAGGCAGGCTTAAAGTACGTGTTAGCTTTGAAGAACTGTTTGTTTTGATTGCCTAAGCAACATGAAAATCATTGCGATTTTAGTTATTTTAAACGGATTACTTCCACACGTAAAAGCTTCTAATTTTATTTATCTGTTGAACAAGTCCTTTGACTATCCTTATAATATAATTACAATTTTATTATTAACAACATTTATTATTAGTATTTTTATAATTTTCATAATCTGTTATTTTCAATCTCAACGCAAGAAATCTATTATTTATGACCATGAGTGTACCAACGAATTACCGTTAAGCAAACTTAATGATTCACCGTCCATTGATCAGATTTACGACGATGTTGCACCGATTGTTGAAGTGGTACCATTGAAAACACTAAATCCGCCACTGCCGCCTCCACTGCCTCAGTCCATTATTATTCAACCCAGGGTACAACAAGAAGTTCAAGACGTATCCAGAAATAGTTTAGTCACTAAAGACGACAGTATAGATTTGCCGAAGAATATTTTATCCGTTAAAGATAGAGTTCAGAAATTTGCCGTAAGCAAGGGTCCTAATTTTGTTCAAAACAGTCGCAAAATGGAAAGTGAATTGCCTATTTCACCCTGTGTTCAGCCAGTTGTACAAATTAAAGAGTTATTTGCGAATCAGTCACCAGTAAAAGTCGAGAAAGTTTCAAGTGTTACTTTAAAAGCAGAAAGTCAGCCAAATTTTCAGGTTCCTGAACCTGTTGTATCGTTTACAGACCATATTTTTTACGACTTCACGTTTGCCTAGAATTTTTATATTAATTACGACTTAAATTTTAAGTATAATTCATTTTTTTACGTTTGATTGTACCTTATGCAAGGTTTATTAGTCATTTAGTTTGCTAACAGCTTCCCAACTGTTGTTATATTACGAGCGCGGAAGTGTTCAAGTAAACACGCTGTCGCAAGCACAACGAAGTTTTCTCTCTTTCCATCCCATTTATTACGTCATTTCAAAAGACCTTGACTTTATTTCGAACTCCCGCAGCGCTTACTAAACCTTGTTCGTAGTAAGTTAAAGTTTTGTAAACTTTAACGCATCATGCTGGTGGTCAGCGAATCATGGCGTTGCATTTTCTTTCTCCGCACCTTTGCTTGTTGCCCAAAGCAACGATTTTTCGTTCGCTATCCCGAACGGAACCCGAACTTCCCCGAAGTCGCCGATCACGCCTGTCGCGGTAGAGAAATCAGTTCAGTCCTTCCAAGCGACTACGAAGAATGCAACTTTGCACAATTTAGAATGTCTGGTATCAGCGAATTCCTTTTCTGCACTCAAACGCTCTTCCGAGTACTTTGAACACGCTGGAAGTCAGAAAACACTTACCATAGGCTTTGCATATTTTTTTTTTGAACCAGTGGCGATCGTCCATTAAAATTTTAGGGAATCAGTTTAGTTACGCATATAGCCATCAGAATTTGATTTTTACGATAGAAGTTTATGTAAACAATGTTAGGGATATTTTGTTCTATATAGATAATTTTTTTCCGTAAAACGTCGCATTTATGCACTTCAGGTTAATCACGACCAATAATTTTACAAAGGAACTACAAGACGATTTTTTTTGCGTTTTTCTCGCAAAATTTTCCCGTTTTTCATAGAGATATTTATAGTACGTAAATTTTTTGGGAAATCGACGTCCATTTGGTTTAAATCTGGATAAAGTCAAACGAAATTTCGATAAAATCAGGGAAATTTTACAAAAGGGCAATTTTAGCACTTTATGCACATAGAGTAATCAAGATTATTAGCAACAGGCCCAGGCTAAGCCTCGGTGATTAGCACAGGCATGTGCAGCGAAAGTCGCCATGGCATCGTTAGCCTTTCCAAATTTAAACAGTGTGGTTTACCACAAATGTTATAATTTGAGAAATTATTAATATTTATTATTAGGAAATTTAGCTTATTTACCCAATTTGCACCTTATTCGACAATGCAGCAATAAATTCATTACTTCTTACTGATTAACTTCATGTTAATGTTAGTACAGTAGGTAATAATTAGTAATTTGTATTTATATTCCAATATATTGCATAACTATTCTATATTTATTTTGTTTAAACATACTTAAGGAATTGACACACCATTCTTATATGGGTCAAGTATACCTTTCCGCGGCGGGTCTGTTTACACGACCAAGTGATTTGAGGTATACGGCGGACTCAAGAAGTTTTGAGTGGATACATTTCTTTTGTTTACAGGAGAATTTGAAATTGAGAAAGTTTTCATTATTTTTATTGTGTTTAGAATTTGAATATCACCTTTTTTAATTCCCTAATGCTATATTTTGTTACCACCTGGAGTTTCAACGAAACTCAGAAGTAGCATTTAGAACATGCTTGCAACACTTATCTTTGTTTATTAATTCTACATTTTGTAATTTTGAAGTGAAATCTATTACTGACAATAAATTATTTCAGTTTATTAGGACACGTAATGGTATTTTAATATCAGGTTCAGGTCAATTTATTGTGATTCAGAATTTGAATAATAATTTGAACACGCACAGATCAATTCAGCTTAACGAAGGGGAATCTTTATTTTTTAATTATCAGGATTTTTCGCAAATTATTGTGGATCAACAAATTTTACACACAAGAATGTTAGCTTTCGAACAAGTCAGAATGCAGGAAATTGAGTTACTACCTAATATCCCCAAGAATTTATCTGATTTCACTATTCCCCAATGGACTTCGCTTGAACTTGCTTTAAAGCAACTTAATCAATCAATGAGTAAGAACATTTCATTTCAAGAATTAGTTTTAAACCCTTTGCCCATGTCTATATTAGTTTTTGTTATTTGGAATGTGTTATTAACCGCAACCCTAGGATATTATTTTTATAAGCATCATCAGCTTGCGAAACAGATTAATTCAGAGCAGCGCAGTAATAATTAATAGGTTAAGGCAACACATTAATCATGGACATTAATATTTTAATTACGGTTGGATATTTTATTTAAATTTTCCTTATTTATTTTCAAAGAGTTATGGCAATTATTTTATATATTTATTTAATTTATTTTATTTTGATGAGACAATTTAATTTAATTGTAAAGAAAAGGCAGTGGAAATTAGTTGGTTTTGTGTACATGTACACTTGAATTATATATACCCATCCTATTGCAATTTCCTTTCTTTGTCATAATTTTTCCTTTTAACCTAACCTGTCTATACGGAGCGCCATGGACAAGCAATACCTACACCATCCATGGGCATTTTTCATGACGGACATCCGCAAGCAGTCTATTACCAGGCAGAAAGACTGATTACCATTCTACGAGGGAGACATGCAGACATTTTAAGTACTATTTCAAGAAGAGACTCGTCACCACCAATTTGAGGGAGGCATGCAGACATTTTTTATTACTACACGGAGACCATCTTACAGGAAGGATGTAATCAACCATACATTTCCCAGTATAGCGGACTACACATTATCCACAGCACCTAGTGATGAAGCTAGATAAAATTCCCCTCCACACTGTTTGCAGTTCAAACAACAACTTTTCCCCATTTCCCAAGTTTTACGGGTAATTTACCACATTTTTTTTTTACATTGCCCAATGCAGTTAAGACGACAAGCAATCCACAGAGAAGAAGAAGAAGTATAGCAAACGTACTTTCTACAAACAGCAGTTCTGGTCACAAACAATAATTACAGAATTGTGCTACAGTGTTTCTACACATACACATGCGAGCTCCTATCATGTGTATCTATTTGGTCATTTAACATGCATTATGGGAAACAGTACTTTTCCATAGTCCTTATATACATTTTCAGTTTTGTGTCATGCATAAGAACTAGTTTTATATGCATGCAAGTTTACATCATACTACAAGGAAGCGACAAGCACCAGTGGTGTCAATTGACCAGTGCAATTAGTGCATAATTTTTTTTAAGATGAAATTTTGCACTTTGAATAATTAACGGACATGCAAGCAATAACAAAACATAATTCCAGCACTTTTGAACATTTTAGAAAGCATGCTTTAGTGACAATATTTTATGTATATGTTTGTCGCATGCAGGTATTATTGTTATTTTTTTTTTTTCTTCCCTCTTCTCACCAACATGGAATATTGAAAGCGACACATTTGTTCGCAGAACATTTATTTGATATTTAAATTCAAGCACATAGTTTTGTCACTTGGAAGATTATTAATTTTGTGTGCAGTCATATAAAGGTATTCACCACGCCATAGATGTGTATACAGTGTACAGTTTAAACGTAGAAAAGAAAATTGAACGCTATAATTAAGTTTTACCAGCGACAGTTTTCAGTGTAACTCACTATATGCATTTGAATATTGTATAATAATACATTGGAATGTGCAACACAGCCATGCAAGTTCATATATTCAACGATTTTAGGAGTGCACTGGCTACGCAGTTCGTAAAACATACGCACTTTGATATGATCAGGTTTTCACACGGACAAAACAGTGAGAAGTGACAATGTTTTACATGCTTACTTACGTGTACTTACTTGTGCACCTTTTTAAGGTTTTTCTATTTGTTTGAAGAGTCTATATCAAGTGGAAATATACATAAACATTGTGAATTCTGTTCCATCTAGCACGACGCTCCAACCGCTTGCCTCGCGGAACACACAGAGTCGTTACCGCGTGGCGAGACATCACAGACCCTTGACTAGGAGCAGGTTGATGAGCAATTATACATAATATACATTACGTGCACGCACATGTGCTACATTAAGAGTTTTATCAGTTAACGACACGACTTTTGTGATTTCTAGTCCTATAATAGTATATATTATTGTTTTTTACATCGTATAAACATACGAATTTGTTAGTATTAAGGGTATTATTTATTATAAAGTTTAGGGAATGAAAAAAATTTCTTTCCTTCAGGATGCGGTGAACAACAGACAGTTATGGTATATTTCTTTTGTATATTTGGGTTTTTTAAGAAAATATATGGAATTGGCGAACCTGAGTCATGTCAAGCTTTGCGATTTGACTTTTAAATTTTCAAAGGAGAAAATTTTTCCTAAGAGGCGCGAACGTATCAATCCATAGGATTGTATGTTTATTTTATTAAGTCTCTCTGAACGCTTCAAGTTGACCAGGGCATTCACTTGTTTTTCTCAGCTGTCTCAAGCCTCTTAGGCATGTTTACAATGCGTTGTGTTGTGCCATGCAAACCTCCTGAGCATTCAGGAAACAGGTAACACTTCTGGGTTTGGTGTCAGCGGTTTGCATGGTAGCAATTATAATAAACACGATTCGGCGATTCGGCATCGAGGAAGAGCTCGATGGCCAGGGAATATAGAGGTGAGACAAGCTGGGAAGTGACTGGACTTTGGGAATTGAGTTGGTAGAGAGAGGAGGTCAGCAAGACAGGAGGTCGATAGTGGAAGCTCGCTTTGGTCAACACTTAGAGAGAAGCTCACAGAGGACTTCGCTATTTTGGATTCAGCTCAGAGACTTCAGTTAGACAGGTAATTATCCTACACCCAGCCATGATACAGGTTCAACGGTTCACAAAATCCAACGAGTTGCCATTGTCTTTTCAGTAGTTTAATTCCTTTGTGTTATTTGTACCTTTCGCATGCCAAGCAATAACTCGTCATGTCAATGACGAGTGGTCTCATCAAGAGGATGAATGATGAGTAGTTTACATCACCCCATCAGTAAACTGGTTCAGATCCCTTCATTCTATAGAATGACACGATAAGCACTTCTAAAATGAAACTTAGATGGCGCTACTCCTCGCTGTAACTCTTTAAGTACATCAGAATATACTTTTATGGCAACCACTGTGCACTCGATAGCTTTTTGATCACGACTGGGGCGAGAACTGTTCTCTCGAACGAGGACGTATTTAGAGGGGGTCCAGGGGGTCCGGACCCCTCCCCCCGAAAGGTTTATCAAGTACTAAAATTAAATAATGAAGAATTTATTCGTTTACCCGTTGTTATATAAAATCTTCTGAAATTATTGTAAGGCAAGGATTATATTGGGATCATACGGCTTTGAATGTATGCATAAAATATTAATCAGAAACTTACTTTTCTCCAACTAGTACATGTAACATCATTTTTGTTATTCGATAAATATTCAATTATTCATCTATTTGACATTTATTTCATTGCCAGGGCACTTGTTTTTATGTAAGTTATTCAGATCTTAACTACAGAAGCTATGTAATGAATATGCGCTGATATCTCTATTGTTATAGTCTTTTTTACCTAATCGTGTCATAATAATATAATTTTAATTTATGTATTGTAATTAGTATTAATTTGATTTAATATAATTATTTTATTTTAAACATTATTATTATTATTTTATTATTTATTATTATTATTATTATTATTATTATTATTTAAGATGTACTAAGAAAGTTCATTATATAGTCTCCAACTATTTTATTTATGAAAATAAAATCCAAGTGTGCGACAGTCATAAAGACTTAGGAATATTAATAGACTCCTCTCTCATATTTGATGAGCACATTTCAGAAATTTGCAAAAGAGCAAAGAGAATGCTTGGTTATATATTTTGCTCATGGAAAGTTTTTAAAAAGGAAGATACCTTAATATTCCTGTATAAAACGATAGTTCGTCCTATTCTTGAATATGTAAATGAATTATGGTTTCTGACTGCAACCAGTCACCTTCAAAAAGTTGAATCAGTTCAAAAACTCTTTATCAGGTTATTATGCATAAAGTTTAAAAAAATTACTATGACCAACATTACTCTGAATGGTTAACACAGTTGAATATGTTTACCTTAGAAGAAATAAGAAAAATCAAAAGGATAAATTTTGTATAGAAGATATTAACTTTCAAAGTTGACAGTGAATACTCTTTGAATAATATAGCTTACAAAATTCCCTGATATTGCCATAGGTATATCTCAATTCTCACATGCCTAAACAAGGCAAGAGGTTTAGTAGCTGATCTTGTTGAAACCTACAATTGGAATTTATGTTGATGTATAAGATTGTAGGATCCACTGTTTTATTTTATAATTATGTATCCAATTTTTTTAAATTTTGTATGACATAGTGCTTGTTTAATCGTTATCATAACTTAAATAAATATGATTATTATTATTATTAGAAAAATACACAGTTAATTGCACAATATTATATAACAATAAACAATTATTAGTATCAGAGATATAATAGATCTCGTTGAAAACTGTAACTTGAAGTGTAAATATGCTAACTTGTTATGTTATGTTATTCTACAGCTTACGTATTTTATTCGTGTAACTTTGTACTTTTGTATTTGACTTAGTGCTGTATTAGGTTTCATACTGTGCTCAACACTTAAAATAAACTATTATTATTATTATTATTCCTGAGACACTTAGTTCGGACCCCTCCCCCCCGGCGAAACATAGCCTATTTCTAGATACGTGCCTGCTCTCGAACCATTTAAAGAGGATTCATATTTCCGATCGTAAAAGCCGTTGGGCGACTAGCGTCCTCTCGATAACGGTGTTTTTTGCATAAGGCTGACTTTGTTTATTTTCGTACGAATTCCGGTAGAATCCCGTGTCGGCGGAGTTTTCAACATCCGCTGAAGATTGCCGGTGTAAAATGCTTCCAGCGCTCCGGCCGGAAGGACCCCTTGGCGAGATGATTTGTCTATTGTGCTATGGAATAAAAGCTTCAATTTTTGTCATCAGGATTGGCAACACTGTGCCAACGAGTTTCTCGTGATGAAAAAAAATCACTTCATTAACACTGATCTCCCCCTCCCTTCCCCAGACAGCATCGTTCCTCCGATACTAACGGGTGCGGTGATTATGATGAAGATGAGAAACAGATGTTTATTGATAATTTGGTCCAGGCTGTCGGTACACCCTCGTGCCAGAAACACCTGCCACCCTCCTCTCTGACAGGTAACGGGGCAGGGTGTGTTGGGGGGGGGGAACAACCGGCACGTTCCCTCTAAAAGATTATCACGCGCAATCATTACAACATCTGCTCCCTGTCTCTTCCCACAATGCACCGCTGCTCTTTCCATGGTGGCTTAAATGTCGCCTGCATGGAAAGTGATCGCGCCGGAATCAACGCCAACGCAACTGACTTCAACACCATTGTTCAGGAAACGTAACTTTTAAAAGCGATTCAGTTGCTGTTACTTCGTTCGAAAAGTAACCAAGTAACAGATATTTGTTTGATTACTTCGCTTTTCTGCCACTTTCGGCTAATCGCGAAGATGAGAATTTGAATTTGAATTTTTGATTGCGTCAGATCTTAGGCTCTTGTGCACCTGTCCATTATACGGGACGCAGCCAAGGGTGCCTTCAGGATCTATTCTCAGGGGGGCCAGGGTCATAGAAACTATTATTATTGCTATTATTACTGCTTTTATTGTTGCTATTATTTTCGTTATTATTACTGCTACAACTGCTTATGTTTATATTAAAATTACATACATTTGTAATTTCTATATTCTGTATACTGACAAGAAGCTGTTATTTTCAGTGTAAAATAGACTGTAATCTTAAATACCGGGTGGCCAGAATTAAAGTTACCCAACTCAGAGCCCTCTGTAGCCTGTTTGAGGCATCGTAGAACTCGGAAATTTGGTGAATCCACTATGCAGACCAGGGGAAGGAGGATGGCGATAAAAAAATAGTTCAATTTTCCGCCACCAGGTTGAAATGTGGCGCTGTAATAATGAATATTGAACAACATAAGTTAGGTGTACAAATATTTATTGTTGGTTTCTGCCAGTACAGCAGTGTTCAATATGCGTGCCAGCAATATTACTACCGTTCTGATAAAACAACTTCACCAGCAATACACGTTCTTTCTTATTTAATGGCATGGTGATCACTTCCGAACTTTTGTTCAGCACTCACGTTAAGTGATTTAGCTGAGTTATTAATTAGAAAGACATTTGTTAGTGGCTGGAAGTTGCGAGAAAATAATCTCTCGTTTATTACAAGATTGCAAGGTAAAGGCAAATCCATAACCAATTGGAGCAATTTACGTCATTATCACAACCCAGTACAGCGCCACATTTCAACCTGGTGGCGGAAAATTGAACTATTTTATTTTTATCGCCATCCTCTTCCCCATGGTCTGCATAGTGGATTCACCAAATTTTAGAGTTCTACGATGCCTCAAACAGGCTAGAGAGGGCTCTGAGTTGGGTAACTTTAATTCTGGCCACCCGGTACGATTTCACTATTCGAATTACATTACCTCTTTCCAGAAATCTCAGGGGGAGCAAGTGCCCCACCGTCCCCTCCCTGCGGGCGCCCTTGGGTCCAGCCCCTTACCATAATTATAATATATCCAATGTAACGTAACTCTAATGTCGGAGGACTAACATACTCTTACTTGGGTAGAAACCTGAGGCTGTCAAGGATCACTCAGCGCACTGGACAAAACACAGGACAACACAAACACACAGCCCTAGAGAGCATTAATCTGGCCGTAGTTCCAGACGCCAGAGTCTCGTTGGCCTGCAAAATGCAGTCCAGGGTGTATACTACGTGGAAGGGTCACCCCTTAAACCTTACGAAGATGAGGATTAGTGGTGATTTAATGGAGGGACGCACAAAGAACACCCATATGCCCAGGCCAGGATTCCAACCTGGGCCGTCTGGCATTGTAGCGCGTTGGGTAAACCAGTTCACCACGGCTGAGTAACAGTTAACTCAGTTGCAGTTATTGGCACTTGAAAGGTAACTGTGAGTTACTTTTACAGTAACCTTGTAATCAAGGGATCCCGGGTTCGATACCCGGTAGAGGCACATAGTGGTTCGGATCCCACTTTAAACTGTAGGCCCAGTCTCGAGTATCCTTACTGTGCATAAAGAGGACTTAAGACACCAATTCAACAACAACTTTTACAGTAATTTTCTGCTGATATGCAGACATTTGAAATCTGGATAAAATTTTATCCGGATTTGGCCATCCCTACCTCCAGAATAAGAAGAAAGTAAGCAGAATGCTCCCCTGTGCTTTGCACCACTCCATGAAGGCGTATAGGGGTTGTGGAGTTAGGGCACCACACTTTCATGATATCGACCGAAGGTGGGTGTGATGTGATCGTCACCACGCCCCTGGCCGCCTTTACTCCCCAGAGTTTCCTTCAGGTCTCCACTTTATACGCAGGCCCGTAGCCAGGCAGGGGCCAGGGGAGGCTGAGCCCCCCTGGAACTTCCGTCAGCCCCCTGGCACTGCCGTCAACTCCCTTGACATTAGGTAAAACTATTTTATGTAATTTGTTTGCAGTGAAGAGTGAAGATATTATTCTGCTCCCAAATTTGAAGGATACATTCACAGAGAATGAACAGCAGCTATTACATTCGTTCATCTTATTTATAAAAAGTCTAAATAGCGGCAAGGATTTAGAAGATTCTCTTCTCTAGACTTTAGAAAGTTCCTTTATAAGGTAGCTTCTTTATCTGTTCCCCTCTTGCGAGCTGCAACCCCCCGATTATACAGAAATCTGTAACTTTGGCACGACGTCATCATGCAAATTCTCTCGGTATCTGCGTCGAAGTTCAACATTACAAAGGGGGGTTTATTGTTTCGGCCAGTTAGTGGAATGTATGCTAGTCACCATGACTGAATACTGTCCAATTTTCTTGTGTGATATAAATATCTGTATCATCAAAAGTAAGTAAGTAAGTAAGTATTTATTGCTTATCTCATGTGCAAGCCATCGGCTGTGCGCACTACATCTATTTGTATTACACAACTATGATTTTTCCTTACAGACTACACTTTCTATTACATTCCGTATATGTGTTAAATAGCAGTTCTGGTCGTTTTAACTGTTCTCACTTAAACTAACACTATTCTTCTTCCTTATCCCGTCTCTGTGCAACACTTCTTTTCCCCCTAACTGTTTGTAAATATACCCCCACTTTTTCCAATAGTTCCATGTTTCTTTGCACTACGATTGATTTGAACACAGTTTCTAAGCTGATGTTGCGTAGCTTCTCCTCCTGCAGAACGCGCGTGTCCTGACATAGGAATAAATGTTCTGTCCCATCATCACCATTGCATAATACGCATTTATATATCCCTTCCTCATTTTTTACTGTGTTGTGTCTCCATCCCCCTAGCCTGATCCATGCCAACCCCTTTCTTGCCACCATGCTCACTTTCTTGATGTACGGTACTTGTCCCCATTCCCGCGGTCCCCTTCTTTGGAGTTCGAGCGATCTCTTGGTTTCGCATTCCGCTATTATTTCCTGCCTATCTATATCCTCTAATCTTTGTTTCACTAATTGCAATGTCCCCTGGTCGACGTGTTCCCCCTCCCAGATCCATCCCAGTCCAATTTCGTATAGTTTACCTCTGATCTCTTTCGCCCATGTTCCCATTTCCTCCCCTTGTACCTGTTGCATCAGCGCTTGCCCTTTTACCGAGTTCTCCCTTCTCGATATTAATGTCGCCCAGTATTTAACCCTTCTCAACATACCCCACGTCTTCTCCCTTACCAATCCAAGTTCCCGTAGTACGCCGCAGTTTGCAGTGGCCATGCTGATATGCAAAGCCCTCTTGTAAAATGTGCATTGGATTCTGTTTAGTGCATCGCCCCCCTTTGCTCCCCATATCTCCCTCCCGTATCCTATTGACCCTATTAATAATGTACGATACAGTTTTTCCACAAAATGTATATCGTATTTCTCCAATTTCCATACTGTCCGCATTATTTCGTTTGTTATTGCCCCAGCCTTTCCTTGTACCGTTTGCATATTTCTTGTCCATGTCCCTGCCATAGTGAGAACTAATCCAAAGTATTTTATTCTTTTTACCCTTTCTAATTCTTGCCCTCTGAAAGTCCACCTTTCGTCTTTTCCATATACATATCCGTTCTTGAACACCACAATTTTTGTTTTTGTGAGATTTACTTGCAGTTTGGATTCTCTGCTGTATCTTTCCAACCCGTCCAGAGCCCTTTGTAGGCCGTGGTAAAGGATGATTTCAGTAGCAGTAAATTGACACTTCAAGCGATATTTTAAAAGATACTGGTATTTAGAAAGAATGTAATATTTATATGATGTTTCTAATACAGTAGAGCGTCGATTATCCGAAGTAATTGGGGGACATGGGTGTTCGGAAAACTGGTTTGTTCGGATAATCGAACTGTACATGTTTATTTGCCAAAAAGAAGTACTGTACAGTAAATTTATTTATAAAAACAGGCATCTCTTTAAGTATTACAAAGTAACGTACAAAGGCAACTTTAGTAGGAATATATAGTATGTGGTACAGTTTATTAAACAAAAATATGTACATATTACATACGCATTTTGCATGAACAATACACACAGTACACAAAATTAACGTTTAAAAAAATCCTTTATTTTGGTCTGTGCGAGCGAGTACACAGTTCGGTTAAGCGGTCGTTCGGTTGACCGACGTTCGGATAATCGACACTCTACTGTATATATATATATATATATATATATATATATATATATATATATATATATATATATATATATATATATAACTTAATAACCCCCTACTGTCTCCTCCACCACACACACATATTTTACCTTAATTTAATACTGTTAAACTTTTGAAAACTGGACTTGGTTTACAAAGCCCCCCGATAATCCATGAGCCGCCCCTGGAGATCAATTCTAGCTACGGGCCTGTTTATACGACGCTGGGTTGGTGCCGGAGCCGCTTGAACAGGATATCCAGATATTTGATATCCGGTTTTGGCCATCCCTAGCTCCGAAGCACGTAAGAAAAATCCATAGTGATGTAAAGTAAATGTACTGCCCATGTGAGGTGAGAAATAAATCTAATCTAATCACATAGAGAGAGGTTTTCCCCAAAGACAACGGCCGACACAGTCTGCGGCAGCTGTAGACGCAGGACAAAGAGAGGAAGCGAATCCTTCCAGGAAAGCTGAGAGCCTTCTCGCTGGAGAATTCGGACGAGTCTTCGGGGAAGTGCGCTGCCATCGGAGGGGCGATGGTGGAGGCGCCAGGGTGATCTCAAGCCTCGAGGGGGGCATGAAGTACCTTCAGAGAGGCGCTTCTAGCTATCTTCTTCTGTTTTTTTCATTATCTTTCCTTCTGTGTTTATCTGTTTCTTGATATCTTTCTTTCTTCCTATGCTTTTCTCGCTTTCCCTTTCTACGTTCTCTCCTTTATTTTTCTCTATGCTTATATCTCTTTCTATGGTTTTCTTTCTCTCTTTCTTCCTATACTTCTCTATCTCTTACTCTCCTATTCTATGCGTTTCTCCTTTATTTATTTCCTTCTTCCTATGCTTGTCTGTCTCTGTTTTTTCTGTTTGATTTCTTTCCTTGTTTCTTTCTTTCTATCCATGGTTTTCTGCTTTATTCATTTCTCCCTTTGTTCTCATGTCTCTCTTTTATGGTTTTCTCCTTTACCTATTTATCTCTTCCTATGCTTCTCCATCTCTTTCTCTCCTTCTATTCCATGTTTGTCTCCTTTATTTCTTTTCTTCTTCCTATGCTTGTCTCTCTCTCTCTCTCTCTGTTTTTCTGTTTGACTTCTTCCCCTCTTGCTTCCCATGCTTCTCTTTCTCTCTATCCACGGTTTTCTGTTTTATTTATTTCTCCATTTTTGTTTATGCTTCTCTCTCTCTCTCTCTCTTATCCTTTTCTGCTTTATTTGTTTGTCCTCCTTCTTCCCATGCTTTTCTGCTCTATTCCTTTCTTTCTTCATGCTTCCCTCTCTCTCTTTCCCTCTTCCTTTGTTTACCTCCTATATTTCTCTCTCTATTTTTCTGTTTTTCTTATATCTTTCTCCCTTTGTTCCTATTCTTCTGCCATCCTTTCTATGCTCTTCTACTTTATTCTTTCTCTGTACACTTCTCTCTCTTTCTTACTATGCTTCTCTTTCCTTCAACTCTTTCTCTCTTTCCCTCTGTTGTTTCTTTAGTTTCTTTATCTGCTTACATCTCTCGCTCAAGATTCCTGCGCAACTGCTATTGAAATAACCAGTAGTATTTGTATTGTCGTCTTTCCTACAGTGGACGGAAAATAGTTAGAATGCCCTTGTCTGGAAACATCTCTGGCTATTCTACATTCGCAGCTCGGTAGCGAGTCACAACTTCAGAAGCATCCAATGAACAAGAGAGCCGCTGACGTCATATCAACCCAGCACCTATTCCTGGCATTCTCGACACGTTCGTAGGCTCGCTGAAAAAATTGCTAGGCTCGCGGAGTCTGCTAGAGATGTTCTGAGAATTTTATGACTCTACCGGTACTTATTTCTATAATGGAAAGCTCCACAGCCAAGGAAGTATTTGTGGGGTGGCCGAGGGAGTACGGGCTCCAAGGAAAATCAAGTACAAAAATTAAATACTTGTTTAGCATTTGTTGTAAAATCGAAATTCAATAATTTCCACCGAACTTACTTGAAGGCAAGGGTTAGATATGAATCATACGGCTTTGAATGACAGTAGCAAACAATAATTATGCACACTACTACTCATAATAATATGCATAAAAATATTAATGAGTTACTTTACTTTTCGTTAACTGGATCTAACATCCTTGTTTTGTTATTCAATAAGTTTTCAGTTCCTTATCTTCCTTGTCAGGAAAGTTGTTTTTGTACAAATGTTGAGTGGTTATCACAGCGAGCTACGACTCCAGGAATCCCTAGTTCGAACCTAGTCGGGGCATGAGTAATCTTTCCGAGTGCGCCTTCATCAATTTCAATACATTATCACTCATCTTCATCTTCGCGATTAGCCGAAAATGGAAGAAAAATAAACAAAATCAAACCATTATATTCACATTTTCATGATCCTATACGTAAGCTGAATACAGTATATGTTATATCTCTATTCTTATACCGTCTTTTTACGTATTCGTGAAATATTAACAATACATTATTAATTAATTTGCATATAATTATGAATAGACCAAATCCCAATATGCTGACAAAGGCAGAAATTTATTTTATTATAAAACATAAACTAAACGTAACGTTTCAACCAGCGAGGTCTTCTTCACACTCTGCACCAAGTGCAAATGTAACAAGGTACAAAACAGGACGATATATATACACAAACATTACATCCCTCCAGACTATTAGAAAGTTGTTCTGGAACATTCTATCAGGTGGCTTCTAGAGGAGAGAAGAAGGAAGAAGAATGAAGGAAAAAAGCGTGAGATAAAGAGTCCAACCACATTCTAGATGGAAGAAAATATGTTTAGCCTTTTAGGTGAAAGTACAGTTAACAAGGGAAAGCTACCTGATAGAATGTTCTAGAACAACTTTCTAATAGTCTGGAGGGATGTAATGTTTATGTATATATATATCGTCTTGTTTTGTACCTTGTTACATTTGCACTTGGTGCAGAGTCTGAAGAAGACCTTGCTAGAAGGTTGAAACGTTACGTTTAGTTTATGTTTTAAAATAAAATAAATTTCTGCCTTGGTCAGCATATAGAGATTTTTTCATATCATGGAAACAAGGCTTAATGGTGTTATAATGAATAGACCATTATATTAAATTAATATATTAATTCAGACATTTATGATGATGCTATTATTTCTCAGACACGTGACTCGGACTCCTCCCCTCGTAACATCGCCGTGAATTTCAATGCGAAAAATATGAAAAAGAAAGTAAATAGGTATGTTTACTGTTCCCCAAAGAAAGTAACTGCCACTTTGAAGTAAGCCGTTACTTGCACAACACTTAAATTAGCCCCAAATTTGGTAAAAGTCATCAACCGGCGTGTTGACTTAAATCATTGGGATAATGGACAGTCTTGAGGTAAGGAGACCATACACAATCTTGCGGAACAGCTGACAAACGAAACTCGCTAATTGTTTCCCCATTTCCTTGGCGTGCGTGCGCCGAGATCCAATCATAGAGCTTAATTTGTTCCACCAGCCTTTCCACGATGATTTTTACCTCTCAGGTCGACGCAGTGTTGCCATAATCTAAGAGCAAAATTTCCCATTTCTTGGTCTATTTTTCCCCCTTCAGCTTTGTCAAAAATTAACTCTTATATCACAAATATCCTCTCATCAGCTATTTTCATTATGATTTTGTTAACCCATAGAAAACACCGGCCCACATAAATGTGTGAAGTGAGTGTATGAATAACAGAAAAGGGAGATTTTTAATATCAACTTCAACACTGATGAGCGTTGAAAAAATATGATATCCATGGACAGTGAGTGAAGTGTACAATGGCTTAGTTCGTTGCGTTATGGAAAAATTATTTGTCAACTTCTCAACAATTTCTTCAGCCGTTAAATGCACAACTTGCCAAACATTTACGTATTTACTAAATGCATCCACTAAAATAAGAAATTTACAACTTGACAAACATTTACGTATTTACTAAATGCATCCACTAAAATAAGAAATTTATATCCATGGAAGAAAAAATGATGTATGTGTACTCTGTGAAATGGTTCATCTTCAGGCTTCCATGAAACATACTCTTGTTTATTTGGTGATCTTGTTATATATTAGTGGAAGTTACGTTATAGAGCCATGGGCTGAAACAGCCATAAATTTCAAATGATATATACAGGGTGTACACAAAGTCCTGCTACCGTTACAATGAAACTTAACTTCTAAAATATATAAGATAAATACATGCAGTTTTTTGCAACGTGTTCTACAGCTCTCAAAGTTTTATTTACAATTACAACACTTCAACCTGTTCGAGAACTTCTGCAATCCGTGTTTCTTCTCCTCATTGGTCTCTAGATGTGAGGGACCTTTTGGAGAGACATTTCCCTGGGAGATGGATTGGCCGCAATGGACCAATCTCCTGGCCACTGCTCTCCCCTGATATCACTCCCTTGGATTTTTTCCTTTGGGGGTACGTCAAGGATCATGTCTACGAAACCCCTGTTCCAGATATTGTCACACTTCGTACACGCATTCCAGAAGTTCTCGAACAGGTTGAAGTGTTGTAATTGTAAATATAACTTTGAGAGCTGTAGAACACGTTGCAAGAAACTGCATGAATTTATCTCATATAGTTTAGAAGTTAAGTTACATTGTAACGGTAGCAGGACTTTGTGGACACCCTGTATATTGTTGTTATGGTTACTTGTTGTTAATTTTATCTACATCCTTTATTTCGTTCTTGTATCTGCAAACATTTGATGCCCATGGTTCTATTGACAGCAAATATTTTACACAATCCGTGCATTCACCATTCATCCACATTACCAATCAAAAAAAAAGAATAGCTGTATCCTGACAACGTCTTCTTCTTCTTAACATTCTAATATAAACCTATAAAATACTTTAGAAACATATATATATATATAATATCGAAAAAAACGATAACATTTACCGTTATGCTTATTCTAGTTGTATCATTGTAATTTTATAAGTTTGAAAAATGGAAGGTATTAAGTGTTTCCAAACCAAATTCGATTTATTTTTTTTGTTATTTAGCGTCGCTTTTATACCACTTTTGGCTAATCGCGGCGACGAGAATGAGTGGTGGTATGATTAAAGTGATGATGGGACACTCGCAAAGAACAGCCACGCCCAGGTTGGGATTTGAACCGTGACCCCTGGTGTCGTAGCGTGCTGTAGTAACCCACGGAATTCGGCCAAAACCAAATTCAATTAGTATGGGGGTGTATAAGGGGTGACCTTCCCTGAAAGCATTCACATGTCTCTCTTCCACATGGTACACTCTTGGCTGTGTGTTTAACAGGCTGACGAGGTTCTGGCGCCTAGAATCTGAGTCAGAATATTCCTCTGGGCAGCTTGTGTTGAGCTGTCCATATCTGTTTGTGATTGTCATTTTATCCATATCATATTATCAGAATTCTACCGCATCGTATAAACCAAATGCATTAAAAAGTGGCGTTAAGTAGCAAAATCAATCAAAGAACCAAACATTTTTTATATGAATAAATGTGATATATATATATATATATATATATATATATCAGGAGCGTATACTCTAGGCTAGCTAGGCTCTCTGCGAAGCCTGAAGTCTACAGAATAAAATTCAGGAGAAAAATCGATCAGAAATTGTAAATATTAGTCATAGCAGTGAGATGATGATGCTGTGTCTTGGAGTTGCCAACCTGATTTCTTATAAGTTGGCAACCTGATTTCTTATGAGTTGGCAACCTGATTTCTTATGAGTTGGCAACCTGAATTCTTAAGAGTTGGCAACCTGAATTCTTAGGAGTTGGCAACCTGATTTCTTATGAGTTGGTAACCTGAATTCTTAAGAGTTGGCAACCTGAATTCTTAGGAGTTGGCAACCTGATTTCTTATGAGTTGGCAACCTGAATTCTTATGAGTTGGCAACCTGATTTCTTATGAGTTGGCAACCTGATTTCTTATGAGTTGGCAACCTGATTTCTTATGAGTTGGCAACCTGAATTCTTAGGAGTTGACAACCTGATTTCTTATGAGTTGGCAACCTGAATTCTTATGAGTTGGCAACCTGATTTCTTATGAGTTGGCAACCTGAATTCTTTAGAGTTGGCAACCTGAATCCTTAAGAGTTGGTAACCTTTTCTCTTAGGAGTTGGCAACCTGATTTCTTAGCAGTTGGTAAATGTATTTCTATTCATAGCCTAAAGCCCCTATCACACGGAACTGGATTTCTAGTTGGAATGCCCTAGTTGGCGATGAACTGACTTTCTGGGTAGTAATCATGGCCGCCTGGCTGACTGCTTGACTGGTTTTGAGGAATAGGACATGTTCTAATTGCTACTAACTTCTTCGACTAGATTCTGTGGAACAGCCAATCAGAGCAAGGTTAGGCCATGTGAAGATAATCTGTGAGTTTGCAAAGTAGCCTTTTTTGTCTGTGGTTTCCGAGTGCATACAGCACGAAAGGTATGTTTACAATTGAAAAAGCTAAAATATTCTTCCATACGTGTATAGTAAACGTTGTAAAGTATGTATTTTATCAGCGCCGTTCTTCTCTACCTAAAACCATTTAATGCGATGCGATATTCCTCTCGGTTGGATAGTTATCGTATTTTAAAAGTGTGAAGTGATACGTTGTTTACATCTCGCGCGGCCGCCATTATGGGAACGAAAGACTATCGACAAGTACCGTGTGAGGCGAAAACTAGCAAATGGGTAGCCAGTCCACCGTCAACTAGAACATTCCAAATAGAAATCCAGTTCCGTGTGATAGGGGCTTAAGACCACGTGACATAGTGAGATAGCCCAGATATTGGACTCAGTATACGCCACACACACACACACACTCACTCACACACACACACACACACACACACACACACACACACACACACACACACACACAGTACTGAAAGACCATTTTATACTGAAACTAGCAACAAGAGAGAAATAAATAAGGAATAAAAATGTACATATTTCACACTTGAAACAACTTCAGTGTAACGAGGCTGATATTTTCAATGCAATTTTGGTCCTTTTCTTAAAATTTCTCATTTCTCTTTTCCCTTTTGCGACACCAGGGATCTTGGTTTTGAATCCCGGTCTGGGCATGTGTGATCTTTGTGAGTGTCCCTTCATCAATTTCATCATTCATCCTCACCATCGCGATCAGCCAAATGTGGCAGAAAGCAACGCTAAATAACAAAAATTAAATGAAATCTTTCCCCATTTGACTTAAAATTTTTCCCTTCAATAAGGGAAATTTTCCTTCATGTTGCAACACTGCGTCGATCTCGCCGTTCCGAGTATCGGCAGAGGAGAGCCTTACGGGAATGACAACTCTCCGCACCTTTCGGGGAAACGGGGAGCTTCAAAGGCGCCGCCGAAGATGAAAGACCCGGCGCCACCCCTTACTCCGCCAGTCTTCGAAATTAAAGTGGAAAAGGAACATTTATTGTATATTTGTCTTAATTTGCGTCGTTTTCTGCCATTTTCTTGTTCCGATCGCGACGACGATGATGCAAATGATGAAAGAACACTTGTCAAGTAGAGGTGGAGATTCGTACCTGAAATTTGGGTATCGAGATCGTAAGTCGGTCACTTAGCATGACAAGGTTCAAAAATAAATTGAGAAAATTCTTAATAAGTCAGGATAAGTAAATAAAGAATGCAAATTTTACAGCAGCCACAGGCCCGTAGCCAGGATTTTATTTCGGGGGGCTCATTCCTTATCAGCAGAGGCGTCGCAGAAATATTTGTATAGAGGAGCAAACCATTAATAAAATTTGATTAGTAGAAATAATAATGACAGTAATAATTATTTCCACGCTTATAATTGTCATTTTACAATAATAACTATTATAAGTTATTAAAAATAAGCTAATTTTAATCAAAATTTATTGTTATTATTTTTATTATTATTATTATTATATAAATGGAGAGATTTTGCTACTCGATCCACCGTATGAGTGACATTATTTGTCTTACATTTTGTACAATCAGTGTACTGAATATAGTTATTGTATTTTGTTAGTAAATTTTACACATTACGTTCAAAAGAAGACAGAGTTAGGGGCAAATTTTACTCATGAAGTTTATATTGTGTAACATCTCACAAAGAACACTATGCATGCATTTTGAGAGCTGTGGATTCATTTATTCTTTGGATTAAATGATAGAATATAAAAATATAAGCTGATTTCTCTATTACACTAAACCTTTTTTTCGCTCTAATGTTTAATCTTGCTGAGGAAGCAAAATTAATTACCACCATACACTATTTATATATTTGTAGAATTTCTGGGGCGGCTTCAGTCCCCTTAGGCCCCCCCTGGCTACGTGCCTGAGCAGCCAGTTATCTTTTCTTTTGTTATTTTGGTAGCAAACATGATTTACATGTTTAGAATCTTTACACATGCCCAATATATTGATTGATTTGCTTTTTTTTAACTTTGCTTTTCTGACACTTTTGGCTAATCGCGAAGATGAGGATGAGTTAATGAAACTGATGAAGGAATACTCGCCGGGATTCGAACCCGAGGCCCCTGGCATCGTAGGGTGCTGCGCTAACCACGGAGGTCGACCCCAATATAAAATTATCCTGATAATATTCTCTTAAATTGATTCAGTGTGACTTGAATGAAATCAACAGAAAATCGCATCTTGTGACTTGTGTGCCTTTCCCCGAACACACTAGAAATAACAATAATGAATTCAAATCTGAATTCTCGGCCTTTCCCTAAAGCGAAAAGTATGGTCACACACTTCATACAAGTGCTAAAGACATAATTGTATAGCATTTCCTGCACGATTCATTTGAAACAATGAGAGTAATGTGTACCAATATCTTTGGAGGCGGTGGTTGCAACCAGCGTGTCCGAAATCCTTTCCATCGAATTTATCGAGGCGCCGTTTCCAAAGGTATCATTGGCTCAACCGCAGAAGGATCCAGTTCCAGGGAAGTGTCTACAAAGCAGGCCCCGCACATGCCGTTATTAGGGTCGTCTGCTGCGCGGACTCGAACCCACCAATTAAAGCCGAGCACGCTTCCTCTCCCAGCTGGAGGCCGATGGAAGAAGGGATGCCTTCCTTCTAACCGCATCCACCGCCGGGGGATAACCCATCTCCCGTTTGTAGAGGGAGGCAACACCTTTTCCCATTTATCTCCTTTTTTCAAATAAAACCCAGAACTGCAGTGTTGCCAGGTGTATGTTTAGATTAGCCGACCTCCGTGGCGGAGTGGTTAGCACTAGGGATGGCCACAACATCCGGATTTCAAATTATCCGATATCCTTTTGTGATCCAGCCGATAATCCGGATATCCGAATTTCCATTAAAATCTGGATAATTCGGGTATCCAAATTTCCATTAAAATCTGGATAATCCGGATATCCGAATTTCCATTAAAATCTGGATAATTAGGATAAACAAATTTCCATTAAAATGTGGATAATTCGAATATCCGAATTTCCATTAAAATCTGGATAATCCGGATATCCGAATTTCCATTAAAATCTGGATAATCCGGATATACACATTTCCATTAAAATCTGGATTATCCGGATATACAAATTTCCATTAAAATGTGGATAATCCGGATATACAAATTTCCATTAAAATCTGGATAATTCGGATATCCGGATAGATGTGATGAAGAATTTGAAGAAAATCCATGCAGTGAAATACGAACATGACGAATAGAAGAATATGTGGAGAGCCAGTGAAACGGAAAACGCGATAGAGGTGATTGATCTAAGGTCGGAATTTTTCCAGCCTTGTCCCCACATAAAGCGGCTCTGTGGCTCACCCAGCCTCAAATCAATGGGTATAGTCGTCGTCCTGTTTGGAACCTCACTTCACTTCAAAGAAAGTTCCGAAAGGTCAGTTTCCCCTCTGACAACCATACGTCAAGTCCACGTGGAGTTTCAGTACATTGTTCTCTCAAACCCTTCCCACCAATAGCGTCCGTCCAAGAAATGACAGTACTTGTCAAATCCACGTGGAGTAAATGAGATGTTGCCAACTCAGTTTCCTTAGATATTTCTGAAAGTGAGGTGGCGGTTGCGTTATCTTTGCTAGGTTGTATTGTGCTACTTTTCTTATACAATATAAATATCTTGTTAGTATAACGTCGCAATGAATGAATGGATGTCTAAACACTGCTGGCTTTTCCGAAAAACAGGTGGTGGCTAAAAACCAAATACGTATCCGGTCGACTTTCTCTGGGGTCGTGTCAAAGATACCAAATTGGCGCTGCGTAGAAGCCCTGGGGGGCAAAGTCGGTCGGAGCATCATGCTGATCACATCACGTTCAAAATGGCCGAGATCGAGATTGTGTGTGGCCCCTCCCCCACATTTCCTAAATGTGCCTTCATGGCATGATGGTGTGCACGGGGAACTTTATCTTTACCTTACCGGAGAGGAAAGTATTCAATATCCGGATACAGTTTTATCCGGATTTTGTCATCCCCTAGTTAGCAGAGCGCGCTACGACCCCAGGAATCCCGTCCTGGGCTTTGATGTTAAATCTAAATTTCCCTTCATTATACCATCACTCATCCTCATCTTCGCCATTAGCCAAAAGTGGAAGAAGGGCGACGTAAAAATAAACCAAATCAACAAAGAATGGTAAGATTTGTACTGTAATAGCCTATTGGTATCTACTTATTAATCTATTATATCCCATACAGCACACATCTCCAAAGGAGATCCACAATGTCCAAATCAGATCCATGCATCAGATTATGGATATCCATTTCAGCATATATCCAATTCTGGATATCCGTTGGACGTCTATGGGATATCCAGAACTGGATATCTGAAACTCGACAAATTCTAGATATCTAATACATACCCCAAACATGTATAGAACTGGCTGTCCGAAACATTGTCCAATTCCAAATATCCAATACGTCTCCATATCTTGTTCAAAATTGGATATCCAAAACACATGCAATTCTGGATATCTAAAACATATCTAGATTTTGTCCAAAACGGGATATCCAAAACATATCTAGATCTTGTCCAAAAAGGGATATCCAAAATACATCCAACTCTAGATATCCAAAACATGTTTAGATCTTGTCCAAAACGGGATATCCAACAATGGACATAATTAGGATCTGTTTCGTATATTAAAAAATGATCATGTCGCACGCAACTTTGATCACACATACTCACCAACGATGGTCACAGGTTCAAATCTTTACGTGAGTATGGTTTTCTGAGCGTATCTACTCATCACTCGTGTGCCTCAATCGGATTCGATACCCAGTGGAGGCACGTGACACCTTGGTACGGATCCGATTTTAAACTGTAAGTCCCGACTAACCTTTTCCGGATTTATCAGTGGTATCTGATAAGCCGTTGACAAGCTGCCACAATGTACAGGATTGCGCACAAAAACATAAGGCGATGTTGTCAGATGTAAAATGTTCTCAAGCCGTTCTCACTTCGGTTGCGTTTGCGTGTGGACTTACACGTGTTTTTGCAGTCATTAACCTAACCTAACCTAACCTAACTTTTGAGTTTGAGTAAATTGGTATGATTTACTATTTTATTTCTAATTTCTCTCTCTCTCTTCTTGTCTAAAGACAAAAACAGTTTTGCGCACAGCTATCAATGTGGCAACGTTCGATCAAAAGCTGTGCGCAAAACAGGTCAGTGCGACTTGTGCGCAATCCTGGATCTAAAGTGTGCGCAATTCGGTTGCGGCGACACAAAGTGTGTCAATCGGCACAAAGGCACCCGCTGAATTTTTTCTCAAGGGGGAGAGTAAGATTTCACATCTTGCCCTTCAATCATTGAAACTTCTATTTTACCGTTTATTATTATTATTATTATTACAAAAATCATAAAATTGAAATTGAAAATACTTTGTTTCTTTTTATAAACAATTATAAATTGTTTTTGAGATTAGTGCTTCGTATTGTTTAATCCGGCATCCCTTGAGTGTTAGGCGACCACGTAACCTCTACGTCAGCAGGATTGATTGATTAGCTTCATTTTACTTCGTGTTTTGTGCCACTTTTTGGCTAATTTGCGAAGGTGGGGATGAGTGATGAAATTGATGAATGGACACTCACAGATATCCATGCCCAGGCCAGGATTCGAACCCGGAGCCCCTGGCGTCGTAGCGCGATGTGCTAACCACTCCGCCACGGGGGCCGGCCAGGAAGATCCCTTCATAGCCGAAGACAGATCCATGAATTACTTTTTCTGCACAAATTACTCACAAATAAAATAGACTTCGAACGTCTTTCGAAAATTAATTTTTACGTGCCGTACAGCATAATAAGGCCGCGTAAAGACCTATTCCAAATTTCCAGAGCCCGAACGAAATCTGCAGATCCAGCTCCGATTCGAAGAATGTGTAAATCATATAACGAAGTGACAAAATCAAGGTACACAGTGGACATCTTTCTAAGCACCCCAAAATTTAAATCCGAACTCCAGACCTACTTTAGACAAGCGCAAAATACAGTGCTGTAATAGTACACGTAATAGTGCCGTAATCACGAGTAGCACTAACAGGATAACTTTATATTGTTTTAAGTCAACTTTTTGTATTTTTATCTTATTTTTAATGTATTTGCATATTTTAAATACAATGTAAATGTGTGTAATCCTCAGATTGTTTAGGCAACATCCTTAGTAACAATGGTACATGTATATAAGTGTGTGTATATAGCTTATACGTTCAATATAGAAGTTTCTGTATGCTGTAAAAAAATAATTTTAAGATACATTAGAAAACTATACATACGTGTGTAGGAGGATCCTTCCTCGCTTCTCCACATAATCCCCATAGAGATTCAGGCATTTGTCCCACCGTTGCACCAATTTGTCCATACCCTTTGCAAGGAAATCAGGGCTCTGGCTATTGAGCACTATTCTCACATTACGCTTCACTTCTTCATCTGTTTCGAAACGGTAACCCTTCAATTCAGACTTTAATAGATGGAAATCACTCGGCGCTAAATCGGGGCTGTATGGAGGGTGAGGCAGCCGTTCCCACCCCAATTTTTCAATTTTGTGTTGTGTTTGCATTGCTGAGTGGGGGCGAGCGTCATCGTCAAGAAGAATGACACCAGCTGACAGGAGACCTGGTCGCTTATGTCGAATTGCGTTTTTCAGTTTATCCAATGTTTGACAATAACGATCAGCATTAATTGTTCATCCTCGTTCCAAAAAGTCCATCAGCAGAGCGCCCTTAGCATTCATGCTTCTGAACTCCTTTTGACGCGAGCCCGCGTTTTCCGAACAAGTATTTACTTTTCGCCCTTGAGCGCATGCGCCTTCATGTCTGATAACGAATCGATTGTTGTTCCTTGTAGACGAAGGATGGCGCTTGTCAACCATGTGCTTCCTTTTAATGGCATTGCTTTATACAATATTTTATAGCACACGGAAACTTATATATTGAACGTCCCTAGTAATTATGTAATAACAGAGTTATGTATCCATCTTAATACAATGTTATATACATATTCACGTAATGAGAGTCATGTATAAATTATATGTTTCTGGCAATTATTATGGTATGTACAACACTATAAATGGGCATTTGCCTGTAGTGTGAAGTTTTATAAATAAACTAGCTGATTGCCAGGCGTTGCCCGGGTATTAATTTATTCCAATCTTATATTAGACAGGAAAATAATGACTTTTAACTATAGTGTAAAATGAACTTGGAGTTGAACGGCTTTGGTAGTGTCACTATTCATCTTAGCGACCCCAAAAACTATGGATTCCACACTAATGTCTGTCGTTTTCGATTATTTTTACATGTCACCCCTTCCCACCTTCACCCCTATAGGTGCCTTAACAGGCAGGGAGGTGATAGAAGTGGTAGACGACAGAATAAAGATAAAGGAAGCGGGGCAGCAAGTGGGGAAATACCTGGGAGAAGTAAGAGAACGGCGGGGGAAAGCTATTAGAGAAGGCAGCGAAATGAGTGATCATGTTCCAGACGAGCCATCTTTATAGTGTAAGTGTGTGTAAAGCAAAATGTAGGCGTGTTTTGGTGATAGTGCAGGAAAAGAGAAGTGAGGAGAAAGACTGGAAGAAGAACTGCCGAGGGAGGGGAAGAATGAGTATATAGGGGACAAAGTAAGAGACAGCTTAAACGAAAACTAAATGTAACAAAATAGTGTAGAAAAATCAAAAATATGTAGTGCGTACAGCCTATGGCTCGCACAAAAAGAAAATAAATCTATCTATCTATAGGTGCCTGGGGTGCCTTACCCCCACAGTATTTCTTTCCAGTCTGCAAGTCGTGTGTGTTCCAAGTTTGGTTGAAATCGCTCCAGGCGTTCGAGAGTTATGCCGGAACAAACACACACACACACACACACACACACACATATCCATTTTTATATATTAGAAGATAAATACAACATAGTTGCCACATTATATTATATTGTTAACATTTTTAGATGACCATCTTTTCAGAAGAGAATGTCCCAGTTCATAACGGGGCTGTGCATCTACAATAGCCCCACCATTTGCCACTGGTTCCCTTGGCTCCTTGTTGTATTTTGCGTTCCGGAAGTCGGCGTACTTTGTGCGAGAGAGGGGGTAATGAGATCCCGACGGGGTTGTAACCAGGACCACAATACGCCCCAATGGTCTACCCTTCTCTGCGGAGTGGTCATTGCACATTTCCTACCGACAACACCTTGGTAACGGTACGTTGCGATGGCAACGGTAGTCCACTGTTGCCACAACATGAAAGAAAATAAATAAAACATCTATATTATTGTTATTATTGCTATTGTTGTTAGTAGAAGGAGAAGAATTATCAGTTTTCATTGACTCACAGGAAGTTTCAATTCACAGAAACAATAGGCTTGATTTAATGGACAAAAATGAGGAGGAAATATCAGCCTATTGTTAGCAAATTGTATACTTTGAGTAAAATATGCGAAACAAGAAAGCATTATGTATAAGGGATATTTCAGACCGAAACGACTCGCGACAGCATTCACTCCGAACTGATGAGCTGCCTTTCAGTCTACAAGCAATTATCAACCGCGCATGCGCGAGCAACAGACGCAGGCCATTGAGAAAACAGCCCAGTCCGAGCGACACGTGTCGCTTAAATTTACACTTGCCGTGCAATTACAAGAATTTGACAATATAGAAAGACATTGTTTCCAAACACAAAATTTAAAATTTTAGTCGTACATTTTTAGAGAGATAAATTGCGCGACGAAAGAAAATAAAAAAATGTATTTCACACTATAGTGGACTTGAATTTGAAACTACGTCGACTTGTAATCAAGGTGTCCCGGGTTCAATATCCGGTGCAGGCACATAGTAGCTCGGATACCAATTACTTGAGCATAAAGTGGACAGCGAACTCAACTTTTGAATTCATTATGTGAAGCTGATATCTTCACATTTTCCTGCAGTGTTGGTACTTTCATGATTTTTTCTTTTTTATTTATTTATTCAAAATTCAGATACAGCACTTGTAAGGCCATTGTACACTGAAAATTCTAATAAATCAACAAGAACAAGTTAAGATGGTTTTAGGTAAAAACAAAAAGGGATACATATAAACAGATAAGACATAAACAAGGAAACAAACAAAGGATTTACATATTCGTTCTTAGAGAAGATCGGAAAATACTTTCAGGGGCAAAAATGTCGATGTTTGTATGTAGTTTATTATAGAACTGTGGCAGCCTGTGAATCAGAGAGCGCTGTATAAGGGAAAGCCTAGCGGTAGAGTTGTGGAACAATTCAGTGTTTCGGGTCGATCGAGAGGGAACTCTGAAGTTGCATTCTGTAACAGCGTTGCCAACCTCTCAGCTGCGAAAGGTGCTGTTGGAACTGTAAAATTATGCTAGAACGCCACCGAATTGTGCTAGGATATTATTATTATTATTATTATTAACAATATATTTTATTACTATTATTATATTACTATTTAGTACATGAATAGATAAAAATAATAGATTTAAGAATAGAGATATAACAGGTTGTATTCATTATCTAGCTTGCGCATAGTTAAAATAGACCAAATTTATGTTAAAACAACTTTTCTGGCAAGGAACAAAAAAATAAACAATGGAATATTTCGTTAAAAGGATACAGAATGGAATATTTATTGAAAAGCAAAAGAACTATGTCAGATTCACTTAACGAAAAATAAAGTTCGTGAATAATATCTTATGCACATTATTATAAATAGTAGTGTGCATAAATTGTCTTTGGCACTGTCATACAAAGCTTTATGATCGCAATATAAGCCTTGCCTTCCAGAAAGTTCGGTGGAAATAAATAAACAAGTAGTAAAGAAGCACATTTACATTATTCTTAGTACTTGCTATGTCTCTCGGGGGGGGGTCCGGAGCCCCTGGACGACCTTAAATACGTCCTTCTCTATGTTGCATTAAGGCAGTGGTTTGTTTAGCCTACTAATTATAATCTTTCCGATTACTTTCTGTAAAAAAAAAAACTTTACATGGTACGCGAATTATTTTTGCCTGACTTACCATTAATTTAATATCAGTGAATGAATTTTATTGCATGGCTGCCCGCACGAGTGGCTTCACCCGCGACCGTTGCGGAGAGACGGAGTTAGCTATCTACCTTATATATATCATTGGATGGAACAAACATAATTACACGTCCTACCTTACCAAGGCTCCGCCCCCCAACAACAGCCTAGCAACCCCCCAGCTAGACACATACACTTTTGTGTTAGTTTTTATAACTTTTAAATGCTCATACAAGGCACATGAGCTTTATTTGTGAATCCCACTTTCTACTATATCCTGTCATAAACATTCCTCGCGAAAATACAGGCGCCGCAAATGGCTGACCCCTTGTGTCGGTGCTGAGAAAGGACAAACTTGGGGGTTGGTCGCCCCCACCCTCTTCTTCGATTTTATGGCAGGAAGATGCGGAAGACATGAAAGACCTTGTTGGAGGGTGGGATCCCTGGGCCGGTTTACTCTCTTTTCTTGGAAACATGTCCACTCCTGAAATGTAGACTTGCAGTTATTTTTTATTTTTACTTCTTCAGAGTCCTTTGCTTTTGAATTCAAATGCTACCAACGGTTGCAGATTATGCTAGATTTGGCTGTTATGCCAAACACAGGGTGCTAGGTGCCAAGGACGGTTAAATAGTGCTAGGTTTAGCACCATTATGCTAGGGTTGGCATCGCTGTTCTGTAAGTACAAATTCAGATCTTCATTTTCCATTGATGATTTTATAGAAAAATTTCATATCGGCCATATCGCGTCGGGTCTGCAGTAACTGGATGTTGAAAGTAGTCAGGATGACAGGTTTCTGAAGATGCCGCAGAGAAGGGATTCTATGACGAACAATGGCGGTAAAGAAGCTGAGGACGGAATCCATGCTAGAAAGATTTGTATTGGAAGTCATGGCCCAAAAATGTTAATTCGTGTGGCAAAACAGCCACAGATATGTTCAGTTCAGATGACATCTCTGGCAATTTTTTTCCCTGGGAACGCCAGCTGGCAACACTGAGGACAAAATGTTCCAAGGTCACCGAGGGGGGAAGGATGCTGGCTGGCTTACCTGGCTGGACCCGAAAACGGACAAAGACGCGAGCGACCTCCCGCGGGGTTCTTTGTCTCGCGCCTGATACCTGGAGGAAGAACTTTTTAATGACAGAAACGTCATCCTGAGGGTGAACCGACATTCCATCTGCTGGCGCCATATCACACACCCCGCAGCTGCCCCTTTACGACCCCCTCCCCCCGCCCTCGCAGCCTCCACGATCTGCGACCGCCGCTGATGGGGAAAAATGGCAATTTTCGGAAACCCATTTACCCGAAGGTTTTTGCCTGACCTTCCTGCTCAGGTAGATAATTTGTGTCCGTCTCTACCTTTGAGCTTTGTTTCCGAAGCAACTTCAAAGAGTTTCGGGAGATGCGAGCGCCCCCTGATGTCGTTATCTCCACCCAGGACTCCATCCCGTCTTCTTTGTCTGGCCAGCGTGGTGGCATAGATGGCAGATTAGAATAGAATATAATTTATTGCACTACCTAGTCTCAGGTACGGCGGTATTTGCACTTATCTCGTTCCTCTATTGCTTTTCACGAACTTTCTCTTCTACAATCGGCAGCATGAAGTTTGGCAAAGTCTGAGAGATTGAAACTCTCGCGTTCCTAAAAACAAATTTACCGGACCGCGGGCAATATGGCCCACCTCTAGTAGTCTTCTTGATAAATAAGAACAGATAGGTTAATAAGGACCGGACCTATAGTTTACAAGTGAGATTTGGTGTGCAAGGAAAGCATCCAAATTGTGAACTTCTCTTCCACCTTGATTGATTGATTGCTTTGCTTTATATTACAGTAGAGCGTCGATTATCCGAACGTCGGTCAACCGAACGACCGCTTAACCGAACTGTGTACTCGCTCACTTTCAGATATCTGTAATGGAAAAAAGTACGTGACTTAGCTGCTCGTAAGCGTGTAGGCTTGCTTAGACAGACCAAAATAAAGGATTTTTTTAAACGTTAATTTTGTGTACTGTGTGTATTGTTCATGCAAAATGCGTATGTAATATGTACATATTTTTGTTTAATAAACTGTACCACATACTATATATATGCCTACTAAAGTTGCCTTTGTACGTTACTTTGTAATACATACTTAAAGAGATGCCTGTTTTTATGAATAAATTTACTGTACAGTACTTCTTTTTTTCAAATAAACATGTACAGTTCGATTATCCGAACAAACCAGTTTTCCGAACACCCATGTCCCCCAATTACTTCGGATAATCGACGCTCTACTGTACTTCGCTTTTTGTGCCACTTTTGGTTAGTTTGCGAAGATGGGAGTCCAATATCTGAGCTATCTCTATCTCACGTGGTCCTAGGCTATGAATAGAAATACGTTTACCAACTCCTAAGAAATCAGGTTGCCAACTCATAGCAAATCAGGTTGCCAACTCTCAGGAAATCATGTTGCCAACTCAGAGGAAATCAGGTTGCCAACTCTCAGGAAATCAGGTTGCCAACTCACAAGAAATCAGGTTGCCAACTCACAAGGAATCAGGTTGCCAACTCACAAGACATCAGGTTGCCAACTCACAAGAAATCAGGTTGCCAACTCCAGAAACGCCTAGCTAGCCTAGAATATACGCTCCTGGCGTGATGATATGATGAAATTGATTAATGGACACATACAAACATCCATGCCCAGGCCGGGATTCGAACCCGGGACTTCTGGCGTCGTAGCGCGATGTGCTAACCACTCCGCCACGGGGACCGGCTTCTCTTCCACGTAGTAGCATTTCTGCAGTCCAACGAGGCACTGGGTTTTGGACATACGGCCAGTATAATCATCTGAAGGGCTGTGTGTTGCCCTTAGTTTTACCCATATATGTCCCGAGTACCTCTTTACAGCCTCAGGTTTTAGCTAGGTACGGGCAATTTAGTCCTCAGAGATAAATATTATGTAGAGTTTTTGTTTTTAGGTTCATTTTATGCACAGATATGAACCGCGGTGGCCCAGTCGTTAGGGCGTCTGACTGCCACACGGTAGACCCGGGTTCGATTCCCGGGGTGGGTGATCTAAGGTCGGAATTGTCCCCGCATAAAGCTGCTATGGGGTTCACCCAGCCTCAGATAAATAGAACCTGGGGGCAACCCTGGGGAGTAAAGACGGCCGGAGCGTGGTGCTGATCAAATCATCTCCAATATGCCATAGATCGAAAGAATGTGTGGGGCCTACTACCCTGATAGCATGGTGCAAAAGTGCACGGTGAACTTTCCCTTTGCCTTATGAACAGATAGGCCACTCGGAACTGGACCTACAGTTTAAAGTGGAATCGGAACCACTATATGTGCCTCCACCGGTTATCGAACGCGTCACACCTTGCTTTCAAGGCGGCCACGTTACCACTTGGCCACCGGGGAGGCCCCATATTAGTTATGGTAAGGGGTGCAAATAGTTTAAGGGCTTACGCATCTACAATTTCGTTCCAATGAATCATAAAAAGAAAATGAGATTCGGACCATTGGAGCCTCACCGATGGCGTAGTGGTAACGTCATAGCCTTGTAATGAAAGGATCCCGAGTTCGACACCCGGTGAAGGCACATAGTGGTTCGAATCTTACTTTAAACTGTAGATCCAGTTTCGCTGTGGACTAAAAAAGACCCTAACAACTCATTAAACGAAAAGCAAGGTGCTGAGTCACCTACAGAATGTAAAAATGTCCCTACCGAGAAACGAGAGACGCGACAGAGGAGGAAACTGAAGCCATTGATCATGACGTCATCCTGGAATCCCATAACCCTTGTGATGATAAAGGTCCACGCGCTTCCTGTTGCTCCCAGTGCAGGGAGTGGTCCGGAAGAGGAATTTTTATTCTTCCCAGCATGCATCAGCACTATGAACGCCATAGATTATCTGGAGGCACTGATACGTAATAAAAGGGAGCGCCGAATGGGGAGATGATGGGGTTGCTGCCCCTCCCAAGTTTAAGACAGAAATAATACTGAAAGAAATTGTCTCCCCGATGGCGCAGTGGTAGCGTCGTCGCCTTGTAATCAAGGAGTACCGGGTTCGATACTCGGTGGAGGCACATTTCGGATCCTACTTTAAACTTACTGTGCATACAGTGAACTTAAAACACCAAATCAATCAATACTGATAGAAATATTTGGTCATGTTTATTATTATATAAAGTAAATATAAACAAACTTCATTTTTCAAAACTCAACGTACGAATTTGTTGTAGGGGTGACCAGGGCAAAACGATAATTCGTAATTTCTGCTCGGTTGGCGGTACTATCGTGTGGGCAAT
The DNA here is from genome assembly GCF_977018435.1 of Lepisma saccharinum. Classification (NCBI taxonomy): domain Eukaryota; kingdom Metazoa; phylum Arthropoda; class Insecta; order Zygentoma; family Lepismatidae; genus Lepisma; species Lepisma saccharinum. The sequence continues at coordinate 55,874,856 of NC_139255.1, forward strand.
TCACGTACTACATCTTCAGTTGAGGCGAAGTCTGTCGGTGAGAGTTAGTTTCGCTTACAATCTTTTGTTTAAAATTTACGACAAGAAAATGTTATTGCAAGACCCCTTGACGAAAAGGGAATGATTATTTGTCAGCTGTATGTATGGAATGGTAATTCTGAAAATAATCACAAATATTTAGGTTTAAAGCATACAATTGGGATACTTGCACATGCTTTGTCCTGCCTATTCAAGATGCCGTTTTGTCGTGGCATTTTGTTTTATATGTCGTAACAGCACTCTGAACATAATGGTCCTGCATTTACTTATTTATTTATTTGAACACAACAGGCGAACGCCCAGTTACAGTTTTTCATATTTTCCGATAACATAAAGCATGACAACGTTAAAGTACATTGTAAATGTACACAACAAAAAGTAGAGTTACTAAAAACAAGACATTAAAATAATAATACAGGTTTGATTGAAAGAGTAACATCAAATGTCAGACGTAACTATCCAATCAGTGGCCGATGGCGCAGTTTTAGCGTCGTCGCCTTGTAATCAAGGGGTCCCGGGTTCGATACCCGGTGGAGGCACAAGTGGTTCGGATCCCACTTTAAACTGTAGGTCCAGTCCCAATTAGCCTTACTGTGCATAAAGTGGACTTAAAACAACAAATCAACCAACCCACCAATCAGTGGCGGCGATTAGAGGGGGCGAGGGGGTTCAGATGCCCCCTAATTTTTTGTCACTTTTGCCCCCTCACTATGCTAAACTTTATCTACCAAGGGAAAGTAAACTGTCCTCCTCCCCCCCAGTTTTGGCACATTCCCCCCCCTTGGAACCCAATCGCCGCCACTGTATCCAATACAAAAATAGCCTACATGAATACAAAATTTCAAATATTACAATATACAAATATTATATCTACACTCAATGTTTCAGGTCTGAACCACCACGTACAAAACAAATTATAAAGAGATACTAATATAATGCATTATAATTTACATGAAATTAATATAAACACCCGGATACAAGATATACCCTAGGAGTTTGTTTTTATTACATTATGAACTATACTGAATTAAAATCAAAATTCCTTTTGGAACTGAGATCCTCATTCGTTCTGAGTATTTGAATGAGTTAATATTTGAAACAAAACCTTCGGTAAATTTTTAACTAAAATTAGCATAAGTTTACAGTCCCTGTTTATTCATTAATATATCTAACAGCAACAAATTACAGTACACAATTACAGGAAATACATTAATTTGTGTTGGTGATAAAGTACGCAAAGTCTGTGATTACACAAAGTTCATACATGGTATTGAATAAATACTACGAAAAGAAATTAATGTATAGGTATTTAGAAAAATATGCCTCCATTTTTACGATGTCAACACTTATTCTTTTTCTATACCTCGAATAGTTTTTTTATAAGTCTCAATAGGCATTTATTTATTTACTTATTTAAAGACATGATACTACAGGCAAATGCCCATTTACAATGTCTTGTATTATGAAATTGTTTGTTACACAGAATATGCAATCAATAGAATCGATAAGGTACAATAATATGATAATATGTGTTAAAGTACAGGGTGGTCCATATGTCTTGTTACCCCCATAATTTTACATAACTTGATAATAATACAACTTTATAATAATACAATATAATATAATGAAGTGTAAGGTAGCCATTCATTCCACATGTCGTGTGTCACCAACAATTTTACATAATTTTATATTATGATAATAACAATATAACAATTTGTAAGACGTATGGATTCAGCGTCAACCAGGATGTTGTTCACGCATCCAAAAGGTCAGTATGACCACCATTATTTTCATGGCACAAAATGACACGGCGCCATGACCTGTGTGAGATTTTACGAAGCAAATTTTTCGTGATTGTTGTCTGAAAGGTTGCCCTAATAGCGTCCTTTAATTGTTCTGTTTGATATCGTTGGTTGTGATACTTTTTCCTTAATAATGCCCCAGAGGACATTGTCACAAGACGAGAGATCAGAGCTTCTGGGAGGCCAATCCAGAGGCGCCGGATGAAGTACCGATCCGCGTCCTATCCATCTATTTGGAAACACTTCACTTAAATATTCCCGGACAGCGATGGCATAGTGAGGCGGTGCTCCATCCTGTTGAAACCAGTAACGCCCCAGGAGATTCATTCTTTGGAGCTGTGGAACAAAAAATGCCCGTAACATGGCGAGATAGGAGTGTTGATTGACTACAACATCGAAGAAACAGGGACCTATCAAGTGTTTAGCGGACATAGCAACCCAGAGCATCACATGTGGGGGGTTGTTTTCCAGCTCTTCGTAATAATGCGGATTTTCCTTGGACCAGAAATACACATTCCTTGCACGTGCACTTCGATATATTGCGCATTCATGGGAGAAGAAAAGGTCAGCCCGCTGCGGGAGTGTCGGAAATACCTCCAACATTCTTCCACATGTCGTCTACGCATGTCATCATCACTGAGCTCGTTGACGCTTGCTGGTTTAAAGGATTTCAATCGAAGATCCTTCTTCGTGTGTTGTACATTGTTGTTTTCGGGATTCCAAGCTCAGCAGACCATTTGCGCAGTGACTTCTGTGGTGACCGAAGCACAGATGCCTCCACTCCTGCACACGTGTTCTGTCTTTTGGTTGGTGCACCAGGCCTCGGTTTGTCTTTGATACATCCAAACATAAACAGTTTCTTTTCCCAACGCAGTATTGTCACTTTTGGTGGAACATTTTTTTGGAATCGTCTTGTGAAATCTCGTCGCACATCCTCCATGGTCTTGCCGGTATGTGGACGTTCATGAGCCCAAACACTGACAACATGGGCTCTTCTACATTGTAGGAGCTTGTGTCAGCCATCTCTTCAAAAGAAACACTAAATTAGAGATAACAAGATATTGATTCGAGGGGGTAACAAGACATATGGACCACCCTGTAATATGAAAAAAGGAATAGAAAGTAGCAACCTGACAAGTAAAGTTAGATCTTAGTCAGGATATGACAAGAATAGTAACAGAGAAGAACAAAACAACAAAGGAAAAAAACATATGAGCCACGCATTACATATAAATGATGAGGTATAGAAATAATGATAGTAGCTAGCAAAAATGGTCCTTAGCATTAATTCTTTCACCTGAACATACCAAGTATGAACATAGAAAATGACTGAATTGCTAAATTACGTCAAATCTTGTTTTGAAAATAAGTTTCAATTTCCCTTTTGAGCTTTCGTAAGCTTTGGAAGATGTCCATCTTATCATATGATTTTGCAATTTCGTTATACAACCTACATATGTATTTTCCGAGTGGGTGCTGCATTGGCCGACTTTGTTAGAGCTCTCGGTACTTGAAACAGCTCTCTCCGCGGTCTTACCTTACTATATGGTATATAAAAAGGGATTTCTGAGAACAGTCTAATGAGTTGTTTAGAAGTTTATGTAAAAATAGTAACTAATGTATATTTCTTCTATCGTTTAGGGATTGTGCGTGGAATATGTCTAACTTTGGCTCCTTTTCGGAGCATTTATTGTACAGTTCTGATAGTGATAATTAGAGCCTGGAAGTTCAGGCATTTATTTTCGTTAAAATAGGCAGGCAAAAAGGCATTAATAATGTGGAAAATAGGCACTAAAAATGAAAAAAAGACAAAATAAGCAAAAAAAAAGGCACATTTGGAAGTCGCTTACTTTTATCTATAATTTCTGGCAAAATGTTAAAATCTACATTGGGAAGAGCATTTCAATTTTCACCAAATTCACGCACGTAACCATGTAACTTACCACTTAATGGCACACTAAATTTCGGCATGATGACAAATACACGATCGCTTCCCTCCAAAGTGCAGAACTAAACTAAAGATAGAGAACTTGATTTTGGAATGCATACAAAGGCCCTTGGGCATTAGTGCTGTTTCTTGTCAATAACGTCCTGACACGGACGCTGGACGTGATGACGTAATTGTGCAGATGTTCTACAACAAGTTTTCAGCAGTCAATCATGCACAAGGAAATGTTAACCGAAAGGCAATACCCTAACTCAGCATGAAATATCTTTTCTCTCACACTTTTCTTCTTCAGCAATGTTGAAACATGCGTGAGTTCAATATTACTTAAATAAAGCGAAAATTATTCACATAATAAACGGAAGAAAAATAAATGCTAACAACGTTTTTTGGGAGAAAAATAATATATATACACACTTTTTTTTTTAAAAAAAATGGTCCAATTTCATTGAAAAAGGCAAAGAAAGGCATTATAATTAAAAATAGGCAGTGGGGTCCCAAATAGGCAAAATAGGCAAAATGAAAAGGCTTCTAAAACATTCGAAACAACATAAAAAACGTATATCCGGAAAAATTTTATCAATATATCCAGTAGATAAAAAGAGGCATTTTGCCAAACTTCCGGGCTCTAGTAATAATGATAGTTCAGAGTGTATTTACTGCAGTGATACGTTCTGTTCATAGCGAAGGTTGGATTATGTGTCAGATGCGTAAACAATGGGGTCATGATATATATTATAAAATATATTATTATATATGGTGAATTAGCAGTTATGGCCAATGTACACAGACTATAGCAACGATTATGCACCTTGTGTCTTATGAATGATTTAAGTTTTAATAATGTAATCCACCTTGCTACATGTTTTAATATATTTAATTATGAAGTTCCAATCTTGAGATGTTTTTTCTGTTGATGTCATAAATATTAGGACATAACAGGTCATCAATAATGTGCTGAAGTTGGATGATGGCAATGGCTTCATTTGTGGTCTCTGTAAGTAATACATGAAAATTCATGCCAAGTTCAAGGAAGTTAAATGAATATAAAAATGATCATTTGCTTCATCTTATGTTTGACTTCACATTTCCCTCATTTCCACATTTCCTTTTAAATTTCCCTCTTAGCACAATCGTTCTGTTCTTTTGTTTTAAGTCCACTTTATGCACGCAGGCTAATCGGGACTGGACCTACAGTTTAAAATGGGATCCGAACCACTATGTGCCTCCATCGAATATCGAACCCCTTGATTACAAGGCGAGGATGTTATATTCAAACATGAGCCACCGGTCATTTCTTCCTAACCCTTTCCTCACTTGCTTGCTCTTACGTAACACACATCAAGGCCTTGTTGTTGTTTTTATGCTTCTCTCTTTTTTTCTGGTCTTCACACACACACGAGCATTCTGGAGCGAGAGATGACATTGCCTCAGTTTCCCTCGCTACCAATTATCCTTGTTTTGCAACGGAGATATTAACGGCTTCGCACGATCTTGTGAATCTGACCCGACCTTCAAACTATCTCTTTTTTAGCAGACTACTCTCAATCAGAGTTGCCACAAAAGTTACTAAAAAATCCCTTTTTAAAGAAAAAGTAGAAAAAATATACGTCCTTTGCAACGTCACCCAGTCGTCAGAAAGTTAGTCCGCTACTCCTTTAGTCAGGAACATGAGAATCTTTGCAAATCATCAGGGCTTGCTGGGTAGAAAAGAACCACAACACAGTATTCAAAGTTAAACGCAGTTTTATAATCACTTACATTTCCTATCGTATGTGGACTTACAAGCAAGGTACAGATTTGCTTACGTTTCTGCCTGAAGAGGAACAATTCTATAGCATATTAAATCACATCACAATCACTAAACACACTTGCATATAGAATTAACGTTGGACAAGACAAACGTAAATACACGAAAGTTTCTGTACTTAATTATTATTTCCGACTATAGCCAGAATGAAACGAGAATAATTACCAATTACACTATTCGGGCATTCCATTAACCGTTACCACGTTTCTGTTGATTTCTCACCTTCACCTGTTTTCTAACTAAGTCTGTCGTCAGGTGAAAAACATTCAGGTGGGTTCACTTCCTCTGCTGAGATGAGAAAGTGACGTCAACACGAACAGATTATGACGTATTTCTAAACATATACACAAGTTCCAACCACAACTGTATCAATCTAACTATAGTTGTCTGTGAGAGCTTGCACATTATTTGAAGTAACAAACATTTAAAAAAAATCTTAACTTCTTACAAATATAAAACCTTAAACGCTCAGGTTCGTTACACCTTCCGTGTCAAGTTTCAACGTCTCCAGGACCCCTCAACAAAGTAACAAGGTCGCTCGTTAGCTTTTAAACTCATCCGTGGCAGGAATGAAAATTTATCCCTATTGTCCAGTATGGTGGAGTCTACTGCCATGTCGTCCTCCCTATAATTGCCATCTTATTTACAGCTGATAACAATTGACAATCGTCTTACGATGCAGGGTGGCTACTCCTTGAATTCCGGTAGTTCTGCGTGAATTATTGGCTCCGGAAATTATGCGTGAATTCTGCTTGAATTTTTCTCCCGAGGCGTGAAAAGTTGCAACTTTTGTTAATCCAAATGCCATTGAATTTATACATATTTATAAATGCAATGAGGCAAGTTGTTCACAGTTTAGATTTTATATTTATCGGGGAAGGAAAAGAAAGTTGCAGAACAATATCTGACACACGGAAGACAAGATATCTTGAAGATGATTAGGTAAATTTTAGTCTGAAATTCGTATACAATTAACAATTTTCGTAGATTAGAATATAAACCGTAACATTTGTGACTTGTGTTTGTAGATGTATGTTAAACGGCAAATGTTAACTCCGTACATTATATTAAATATTTTAAATATATATACCGTTTAATTGAATTAGAACTTTTTGATGCATTGGAATCACACACACCCTTTATACGAGGGTTGGTTAGTAAGTCATTGCAACCCCGTAATAATTCGGCAATCGAAGGATGTATTAAAAATTTGTTATATACAACTGAAAGTGTATAAATTATGGATATTTTGTTGGAAGGAATCATGAAACAAAACCCAAGCAACCCTGTGACATACACATGCATTAATGTACAAGTTACAAAAACCTGTCTGACCCTGTGACATACACATGTGCACATGTTACAAAAACTTGTCTGATTATGACAAACCTTCGAAATAACTCTCAACCACATACAAAATTTCATAATATAGAACATATTCATAAATTGATTCATATATAAACATTGCAAATAACGATCACACATATACCTTCATGTCAAACCAACAGCGGTGAAAATATGTAATTCAAAGAAATACATAAAACATATATATACATGTACACACACACACACACTCATACATAGGTTTATATACATAACAGGCCACTACAAATATGTATTAAACATGTATTAATTTGACAAAACCAAACAAAAATCACTCCATGAAACTTTCTCTTAATCTTCTTTTGAAGATACCTATTGAAATTGATTTTCTCATTTCATGTGAAAGGGCATTCCAGTCTCTAACCACTGATACAGTAAAAGAGTTACTAAAAATTCAGTTTTGTGAGTTTTAGTTGTCAGTAGATTGGAACTTTGGGATCTTGTGTATGATAACTCTGGGTTTCCTAAGGGAAGCAATCTGTCTGTGAGATATAAAGGACTTCCGGTATAAAGTAACTTATATAGCAACACTAGTTTTCTGTACCTCCGTCTTTCTTTCATTTTAATCCAGCCTAATTTATTATAATATTCAGTTAAGTGGTCATACTTCTTAAGGTTAAATATATATCTTATGCATGAGTTGTGAATTTTTTGAATTCTCATTGCCAGCATTTCATTACAATCAGCATATACACTATCGCAATAGTCAAAATGTGAGAGTACCAAAGCTTGTACAAGTCGTTCTTTAATAACAGGCGGAAGCATTTTTTTTATTTTTTTTTATTTGTATAATAGATGTAAGGAGGCATAGGCTTTCTTACATATATTATTAATGTGTTCAGACCAGGTAAGGTTTGTATCTATAATCACCCCTAGATTATTAATATATTTGTGTGTGGGTGGTGAGAGGCGCTAATGCGTAGGTTGAAATAAAAAGAAAGAAAGAAACATGTGCTTGTAGCCTTGAATTTTTGGAAAATCGCCTTGAAAAGCGGGAATTATACTTGACTTTTATCATAACCTTAGAGTAGCCACCCTACCTCAATTTCGGTCTCATCTAGACATTGGCGTTGCTTTGTGTGTACATCTTATGCCATCATCAACCTCGTCGCGATTCGCCTAAGGAAGCAGAAAAAGTCATGTAATTTACAAATTGATGTAGATGAAAGGAGCAATACACAGATTTCCATTTATCGTTCCCAGTTATGTACAAACAGAAAATCTACAAAACTCAATTAAGAAAACGTCGACCGGGTTCGAATGGGTGTTCTTTGTGAGTGTCGCTTCATCAATTTCATCAATATCATCACGTCGCGATTTGCAGAAAGTGGCAGAAGAGAGACGCTAAATAATAAAAAGAAGAAACACGTCTGGTTAAGGCTTGTTTGGAAACTGGAAACAAAATGGTGCCCTTACTAAATTTGATAATTCTGACCAATTTATTTGGTAACTCTAAACAAACGTGCGAGATTACTAAAAGATTTAGCTTCTGGTGAACAGTCACTTCTTAGAGAAGTGTTTGGTTATATCAAACTTTTCTCCTCTGTGTAATAGTGCAAAGTGTTAAGAAGAGACAACTTGATAAATAGTGTTCAAATTCATATTTGATACGACTACACTACAAAAAATAACCCTTGATTATAACAAGATCTCAAATCATTTGGTTGGCTTGGATTTCGGTATGACACGAACCAAATTTATGAATATGTTAAAGGGGTATCTCTCTTAATAACGTATTTATTATGAGAATTGGATTTGTCATATTGAAGTTTGTTGTAATGATATATTGTACCAGTCTTTGTGATACTTGTTTTGTGAAATTCAGATGAAATGTGTAAATATCTGAAAATTTCTGTTGTCACAATTAAGCAGTAAACCTGTTCTGTCACTAAGATGTATGTATATATGTATATATATATATATATATATATATATATATATATATATATATGAAAATGTAATATTTGGATATTACCTTCTGTAATTGGATACTTGTCTCTGTTGAAGGGAAATAAATAAAAAAAATAATCGACTTGCATATGTTCGTACATCATTTTTACTAATATTCCAACCCCAATAATACTACTTTCCCCTCCTATTCTATTAGAATTTCCAATTACTACTATTCGTTTTTGAAAAATCAATAAGTATCGTACACGAGTATTTTACAGTAATCGTCGAATTACTGTTTAATTTTCCTGTGTGGCTGAGATTATTTTTACAATAATAGCCTATGCTATCCTCTCTACAGGATAGCCAAGAGGGATTTCTTGTGAGGTGGCAACACTGTTCTCAAAACATCTTTCCCTTGACACACGAGAACTGTGGAGAAACCGAAGATGGTAAGTTGCGAAGATACATTGCCGTAACCGCTCGGCCAATCAGGTACCGCCAGGGGACTCCCACGAGGATTCCTATTGGCGGCACGTTTTTCAGTTTCCGAGATGAGCGTGAGGTCACCTGGAAACGTTTGCAGAATTAAGAGCAATGCGGGAAGGGGGTGGGGATATTATATTTCACGGTCTGGTGCTGCCCTCTTGAAGGTATCTTCATCCACGAGATAGGTGGCGTGCGTGTTTCGTGCTCGGAAATAAAGGACGACGTCTTATCTGTTCTACTCAGAAGGACTGGGATAAAAATCATATAATGACATAGTCCATCGCTTGTGAATTATTCATGAGAACTAATTAGTGTTTCTCAAGTGAACGTCGCCCCACGGAGCCCCCTGCTTCCCCACGCCCTTCCAACCGAATCCGCGACCTTCTTGATGGACACTTGTTTTCCCGACAACAGCGCCTCTGTCGGCTAAAGAAGAGAATAGAGTTCATTTCTAGCATGAGCCTTTATATCTGTTCATAAGTTACAATAAGAGAGAGTGCGTTGCTCTGAAGGGGGGCATCTCAACAGAAAATCAAATCAGACACAGGTTACTGGACATAGACAAACAAGAAATAATAGCAGACTGCAAAACGAAGACCTCAATCAGGGAACAGCTAAGAGTAAGACAATGGGGGAAAGCGAAATATATCCAGGGTTATGGGAAGAAAAATGAAAGAGGCATGCTGGCATGGTTCAGATTAGGGGGATGGAAACAACTAAGAAAGAGAAACGAAGCAGGGGAAACGATATGTCCTTTGTGCGATGGGGAGGAGACGGACGAGCATATCCTACTGAACTGCCCTTCTACACTTGACCTAAGGGACAAATGGCTGAAAAACTTAACAGGGAGGGAGGTGATAGAAGTGGTAGACGACAGAATAAAGATAAAGGAAGCGGGGCAGCAAGTGGGGAAATACCTGGGAGAAGTAAGAGAACGGCGGGGGAAAGCTATTAGAGAAGCAGCGAAATGAGTGATCATGCTCCAGACGAGCCATCTTTATAGTGTAAGTGTGTGTAAAGTAAAATGTATGCGTTTTTTGGTGAGAGTGCGGGAAAAGAGAAGTGGGGCGAGGAAGAAGGAAGAAAGATTGGAAGAAGAACTGTTGAGGGAGGAGAAGAATGTGTATATAGGGGACAAAGTAAGAGGCAGCTTAAAAGAAAACTAAATGTAATAAAATATTGTAGAAAAATCAAAACTATGTAGTGTGTACAGCCTATGGCTCGCACAAAGAGAAAAGAAAATATCAGATATAACCATTTTTTCTCTCTCCCCTCTTTATTACGAACCGACCACTCAGTGTGCGCATTTACGGGGGCAGAAGGAAGTTATTTTCATCCCTCTGTATCCGTTGTGACGGGAGAGTGATGTCACCGCTACAGCTTTTGCTTCGCAGCTGAGGTTCTTTCCATTAATGGAGCCACACACCTCCATTGCTGGAGAGATCTATGTAGGTTCAGCCGCCAGTTGGGCAACCAGTCGGAAATCCAGTTCGCTTCCGTCCGACGAAAGAGGTTCTTCACTCGACATACATTGCTGGCCGTCCGTCACGAAGAATGGCAATTAGTCCATCTCATTCCACCCGTCGCATCGCGTCCATTAAGTTAATCCACACGAAACGACCACCTTTCCGTGATGTTCGGGGAATATCTCTGCATATTCTCTCCTCCCTTTGTGAAGACCATCCGCTTCTCTCGATTAGAAACTCTCCACTGGCTTTTACGAGAAGCGCCCCCCCTCCCCTTTCCCACCGGAGGTTGATGGACTGATAATCGGACAGATATGTTATGAGATGCGTTGCGAAGAGGGCGGCTGACGTCTTCACTGCTGCAAGGCTAAACCTCTGAATTCTTTGCAACAGTAAACAGGACGCCTCATGTTACCGTGTTGGATTGCAAATACAGCGTCAGTCAAAATGATGTTACCGATTTCAGCGTATATTTATTTCATTGTAATGATACGTAAATGACTGAGATTACACACGCAGATAGAAAAACACAAATAGTTTTTCCTGACATATTATAAATGTTCTATGTGCGATTCACGTGTTACACGACACACCTCTAATTTACATTAATGAACTCAACAGGCTGGCGCCCAGTTAGAGAGTTCAGAGATACAGGTTTTCATACATGCTTCAGTGACCGTTATTTGATATTGTTTTCATTACACTGTTTTTAAATTGTATATATTGCATAGAGAACAAATCAATATTTTTGTTACGCTTTTCTAAGTCATTGTAGAGAACACTCATTCTCCAGATAGGGGATTTCTTGACAATGTTTGTTCGCGCTCTATTCACAAAAAAGGTTTGATGATTGAGTCGCGTCTTATTGTTAGGAACGCGTAATTTAAATTGTGAGATCCAACGAGGAGAGCGAAGTTTTCCATTATATATTTTCCAGACCAGCAGCAGGTCGCGCACTGTCCTTCGATCGTCAAGCCTGTGCATTCGGAGCTCCTCTATTAGATTACTGTACGAATCAAATCTGGGATAAGTACCTTCAAGTTTATACTTCATATAACGTAACATTTTTGATTGTACTCGCTCTATTTTTGTAGTCTGTACTATACTGTCAGTGTTCCATACAACAGACCCGAATTCAAGTTTTGAACGTACTAATGAGTAATATAATATCTTAAGTGTTTGGGTGTCTCGAAAGTCTCTGCTCATTCTAATAATGAACCCGATAAGTTTGTAAGCGTCGCTTATTACTTTGTTAATATGGTGAGTGAAAGTTAGCTTAGAATCAAAATATATTCCTAGGTCCTTTGCCGTTTCAGATTTTTTTAGATTGGTATTATTAAGTTTATATTGGAAACTAGTCTATAATCAAGTTCCTGCCACACTCTTCCTAGCACGTCAGGGTCCATAAACCTCCCTGTTCGAAATGGTACAAAAGACATTCAATTTTGGAGAATCATGTTCATATTGCAAAACAGCATGTGACTTTTCTGTTCCATGGACTGTTGTAACCTTTCACAGAAAGACGCCCTCAATCCCAAGTATTTTGGTTTCAGAGCTTGCACCAGCTGTAGACGATACGGCTTCATGTCAAGACGTTTCCCCGAGACTCGCCAGACAGTTTTCTGTTGAATACCGAGTTCTAGACTTGCCAGAAGGTGGTTCAACCCCAAATCTTGTTCGAAAATGCCACGGAACAAGCACGACAGACTTATTGGTACGAAAATCGAGAATACAGAACGCTTTCTGCTGTCCAGTGGTAGCCATTTTCCTCACTGCGACTAAACTGCCTCCTGATGGCCAACAGCGCAACTACGAGTTTGCAATAGAAAGAAAAAAAAACTTTTTGAGATTATATTCCATAAAAAAAATTACATATGCAAGAAAAGCTCTTTACTTTTCGTATAAGAAATGAACGAAATCGTGAACATCATTTTGACTTACGCTGTGTCAGTTTTCACTATCAGGCTTACATGGAAACAGAGATCCTAGATTCGAATCGTGGACGGAATCGCATCATATTTATCACGAAACTTGTCTATTACATTGTGAGAATGTGGGTCGTGTCGTGGCCCACTCTGGTCCTACCTTGGCGCCGCCCCTGTACAGAATTCTTCATCTATTTGTTGCTACCACTTTTATCTTCATCTCATTCTTTCTCTCTTTTCACCGCTCTCTGTCACTTTCTCCCTCTACTGTGTTTCCTCTTTCTCTAATTCTCCATATTTTCATTCTATATTTCTCTCTCCCTTTTTTCTTTTTCGTCTTCCTCTACTATTTCATTTTCTCTGTCTCTCTTTCTTCCTGTTTCTCTATATGTTGTTACCACTTTATTTCAGTCTCAATCTTTCTCTTTTCACAGCTCTCTGTCCCATTTCTCTACTTCACTGTTTCCGATTTTCTTTGTGTCTTTGACTGCATATTTCTCATTCTCTTTTTGTTTCCTTTTCCTCCTTCCTGTTTTTGTTTCTTTGTGTATCTCCCCCCATGGGCGTAACTTGGGACCTAGCTTTGGAGGGGCAAAATCGAACTTAGGACTTAACTTTCGGGAGCAGGATGAAACTTAGACTTAATTTTCGAGGGCAGAATCAAACTTACACTTAATTTTCGAGGGCAGAATCAAACTTACACTTCATTTTCGAGGGCAGAATCAAACTTAAGACTTCATTTTCGAGGGCAGAATCAAACTTACCCTTAATTTTCGAGGTCAGAACCAAACTTGGAACTTAAGTTTGGGGGGGACAGAATCAAACTTGGAACTTAGTAACTTTCGGGGGTAGAATCAAACTTAAGACTTCATTTTCGAGGGCAGAACCAAACTTAGACTTAATTTTCGAGGGCAGAACCAAACTTGGAACTTAAATTTGGGGGGGACAGAATCAAACTTGAAACTTAGTAACTTTCGGGGGTAGAATCAAACTTAGGACTTCATTTTCGAGGGCAGAATCAAACTTAAGACAACTTTTGGGGGTAGAATCAAACTTGGGACCTAACTCTCGGGGGTAGAATCAAATTTGAGAGTCTTTGGGAGGCAGTGTTCCATCCTATAAAAAGTCCAGTACTATTTTGCTAGATATTTAATTAGATTTGTTCAATCATAAAGATATTCTTCAATACTTTGCTAATCAGGTCCCAGTAGGTTAACAAAATTCTTATTTTTGAAATTTCATAATCTAAAAATATGGGGGGGGCAATTGCCCCCCTTGCCCCTCCAAGTTACGCCTATGTCTCCCCCTGTTACACTATTTGTATCTGCAAATTTATCTTCGTCTTCTTCCTTGTCTCTTTTTACGGCTCTCTGATACTTTTTCATTCTCTATGTCTCTGTTTCCTTATTTCCGTCTTAACTCATTCTTCATCCTTCTTCCTTCTTATTTCCTATCTTCCTTCTTCCTCTGTTACTTCATTCTCTCTCTCCGTTTCTCTACTTGTTGCTACTGCTCCAGGATCTTATATGAGGGGTTGGGATGGGATCAAGGCGAGATGACACTACCTAGGTATACCTGTCTCGTCTCAATCTCGAACGTGCCGGCCTCCGTGGCGTAGTGGTTAGCACAGCCCTACGACGCTAGGGGTCCCGGGTTCGAATCCCGGCATGGGCATGGTTGTTGGCATGTAGAAATGAAGTGCTACCGAATAATAGTAGGAAAAACAAGATGGGACAGAGGGAAAGGATAAGTGAGAGCTGTTGCAAACATCAATTGTTGTTAAACTCATGAAAAGACAAATGAAGGCCACGTAACCAGGAAACCCAAGCAGTTCTTGAAGGCAAAACCAGAAGGCAGTGTTGCCACATGAAGCGAAATTTCCCTTTTGTAGGGAAATTCGGACAGAATTTTTAGTCAATGGGGAAAAGGGAATTTTGATGAAAAATACCACAATTTCAGGGAAATTTTAAGACAACTGACTACACTATTACAGTTTATGTTAATTTCCAATTTCATATCCACATTTTAATCTTTTTGATATTTCTCTGTTCCTTCTCATTCTGACCCTTTGAATATAAGCCTGTATCTATTTCTGTTAAGTTTATTGTACCTACGTTGCTTTTATGCATCTTCGGATAATAGTAACGATGAGGATTAACGATCTAATGGTTCCTGACCAGGATTCAAATCTGGGACATCTGGCAAAAAAGCGATGAAGCTGACATGTAGGCCTATGTGAAAAATTTGTTTAATATATTTTATTTATTCGAAATTGACCAACGTAAATACTACCAATACTGCTACCACCACCAGCACTAATAATAATAATAATTGCAACTGCTGCTGCTACAAGTTTTTATTATTGTTATTGTTATTATTTGAGATTTTTAGGTGAAGGGAAAAATTAGTCCGAATAGGGAAATTTTGACTCTTAGAAAGGGAAAATGTGCCCTCATATTGTGGCAACACTGCCAGAAGAAGGAAGGCCCAGGGACAGACCAAGGAAGACATATGAGGATATGCTGGAAGAAATTGGAAGAAAAAGATGGAAGACATTGCAAGAAATAAGGATGGAGACAGTGAATCGAGGCATCCTCGACGCTGTAATGACATAAGGGGTAGAAGGAGACAGATCGAAGATTCTCGTTCACAATTCAGCATCCGCCATCTCCGGCAAAGAGTCACTCACGAATGCACTTTCTCCTCCCAGAATATCGGAGCAGAGCATTGCGTGTGGCTTATGGGAACCTCTTCCCGACCGAAACAATATGCAGACTGGCGCCATCGCGGTGGAACTATTCACTATTAATAACGCTCTGCAGGATGTGCAAGAGGGGGCGAGCAAGACGATAGCCAGGACAGTGTTGCCGCCTACATGATGGGACTAGGGTCCAGGACCATTTTGCAAGTAACTGTACAGGGTGTCCAAAAAGTCACGCACCCGAGGCTTTGAACGTGCGTAACTTTTGTACAAAAGCGAACAGACGTGAAACTTACCCAGAATATTAACTTTGTCCATGTGGATATTTTTTAAATATTAAACAAGAAAATCATGCTCTACATGAACGTCCAGGAAAAGTTACTAAGGTGTAAAAAGTTTTTATACGAAGTAAAAACAAACATGAACAAAGGCAGCTGTGGAGTCTCAATAATTTTCGATGTGTATCGATGGTCTCTGTTGGTATTTATCAAACTGATAACGAACGATAGATTTTTACTCATTTTATGCCAAAATATAACTTATCTCGGAAACTTTATTCCCACGGCCATGTGCAAGACTTTCATGTATTCCTATCAGAGCAGTCTTCAGCATGGCTGTCCATCAGGATGGCCAATCCCATATAGCATTGGGATATCCACAATGTCCAGATCAGATCCATGGATATTATGGATATCCAATTCTGCATATCGATTGGACGTCTATGGGATATCCAGAACTGGATATCTGAAACTCGACCAATTCTAGATATCTAATATACATAGCCGAAACATGTATAGAACTGGCTGTCAGAAACATTGTCCAATTCCAAATATCCAATACATCGCCAAATCTTGTCCAAACCGGGAAATTCAAAACACATCCAAATCTGGATATCCAAAACATATCTAGATCTTGTCCAAAAAGGGATATCCAAAACACATCCAATTCTGGATATCCAATACATAGCTGGAACTAATCCAGAACTGGATATTCAACAGTGAACATAAATAGGATGTGTTTAAGATATTAGAAAATGATCATTTCATTTCCTTTATGTATACTTTTTCATACTTCCGACACGAATGGATGTCTTTTGGACATTTGTGTGTTGTGTCAGATGGTGCTTCCTACAGGCCAAGATAATGTCTTAATCCCCATAAAGTATTTACTTACGACAGCGTGTCTACTGCTATCCTGTTACCTGACAACCACCTTTTTATCTTTCCTGAACAATTTACTTGACCCCGTAAATTATTCATCTTCTTCATGTAACTCGGAACCAGATAAAGTAAATGAGTTACTTAGGAAATATAGCTATTCGGATTCCCCCTTCCTAGCCCCCCCCTCCCACTTCATCGCACATATTGAAACATGATGCCAATATATGAACTGTTGTACATATATTTTAGAAGAATATATTCTGTACTTGTCGAATTTTGTATTATTTTAAGGAAAAATCCCTCAAAAATTTTTGGCCCCGCCCCCGTTGGCCCTACCTGTGAGCACCCCTGTTCATCAGCACCAACTTATATGGCGGTCTGAGCCCACCCAATAATTTGTCGTGTTATTGTTTATTATTATATTTGTTATCTTGATTACTGGTGGACTGCTTATTGACATAAGTAAATAACAGATTTCAAAAATAAGTAATGTTGCATTGCTGGTGTGCATTAATACATGGAAGGGATAATTTATGAGAAATTTTAACTCAAGTGTTTGTTTTTGAAAAGTTGGCACCACTGGTCTTCAGGGAAATTTCCAATGTTAACATTGTCCTTCCACCTTCTCCTTTCCTTCCTAATATCACTTACCACCAGCTTTTCCACTACACTGAAAAACAAAAAAATGCTCAGTGTATGGTCCGCTTTAGAAAAGTAATAGCGTCCATCCTGCAAGGGACAATGTTGACAGTCAGGGTTGATGCAGAATGATATTGTGAAACGCGGCTGCGCTGCTGACTTGAATTTTTTATGACCACTTCTCTGCTTCGGAAAGGAAAAGCTTCCTTTAATCTGCAATGGAGGCAGAATCAAAGGAAAGAAGTGTTTTCCTTGTGGTTTGTTGTTGCGTAACTCCCCCTTCCGTGCGGATAATGTTTGAAGGAAAATCAGATAACAGGATGCTTCGAATCGACGTTGCTCAACGTAGCCTCTTCACACGGCTATTGGAGAGTGATGGAGTAAAAGGGTAGTACTATTTTATCCCACGAGATGGCAGCAGAGTGGAAAATGTATCACATTTGCAATTTCGTAGCTGCAAGCCTCTCTATATAAAGCACTATTCCAGTGAGAAGTTGCCAATTCTTAAATCTCTTCATTTGGAGAAACAGAATTTGAATTCAAGTATAGATAGCATGAGTGGTACCCACACATAAGTAATTTCTCATAGTGATAGTTATGCTACTTCGTTTCTTATTATCACATTTGACCGTAGTAAAGGTACCCAACCCTACCTTCTTTCCTCCCTGCGCTTGTGATGCATCGTAAACCTTATTGTGGCAGACCTCCGTGATGGAGGGGTTAGCTTAGTGGTTTCCTAAGCTACGACGCCAGGGGTTCCGGGTTCGAGGTCCGACCTGGGCATGGGTACTCTTTGTGAGTGTCCCATCGTCACGATTTACCAAAAGTGACAGTAAAGCGACGCAAAATATCATTTATTCAATTACGAATCGTAAAAAATTATCACCTGGCTGGGTGCTCGTTAAGTTGTACTTCATGTACAAAGAGACTGGACGGAACTGGACCTACAATTTAAAGTGGGATCCGAACTACTGTGTGTTGGCACCTGGTATCGAACCCGGGGCTCCTTGATTACAACTCGACGACGTTACCACGACCGTACTCAACTTGAATATGAAAGGGTAATCGCGGAGATGAAGATGAGAGGTGTTCAGAAGAAATTGGTGAAAGGGCAATCACAAACTCACGTGGACAGAACAAAAGTCTCACCGAGGATTATACTGGCTGAGAATCCAAACACTAGAGCCTCATTAGTCTGCAAGAAGAGAAGCTTCAAAATTTCCATAGATCTTACTTTCCGCCTTTCATCTCTACCCGCAATTGAGGTCTTTTATTGCCTTCATAGAATCTTATCAGTAAACCTGAAGGCCATGTGACGTCACCGTTGCACTTGCATGCTTCATGCTTTCAGCGGGTGTCGCTTTGAGTCATTCGACAGGAAGAGAGCGCCAGGTGCTAAGACACAAAACATTCAGTTGTTTACTAGACTGGGCTGATGGGGGACATCGCTTGCAGCTTCGGTCGTCATAAGCTTCCTTCTCAACAACATAGCTATATTTTCTTTCTGTGATTTATCCACCCACCAAATTTCCCTAAACATGTTGTATCATCTCAACCAGTGGCGGCGATTGGTTTCCAAAACTAGGGGGGCAAGGATGTTCTAAAGTTAAAAAACAGTCACAATTTCAAGTATTAAATAATTCAAACTGCAAATTTTACTTAAAGAAAGCATGGTGGATAAAAATAGTAATCGGGGGTTATTTCCATCTACCACTTCCCGAGTCCTTTACTACTTTCATTCAGGGCTGTTAAAAGTCCAGGAATTTTAAATAAATTCAATTCCGGTCCAGGAGAGAAAATCAACAAGCCTAAATGGGTTCTGGACCGTAAATAATCTTTTTATCTGTAAGGTATTTCAATTCGGTCCAGGAATATTTTCTCGGAATCAATTTAAATACGGTCCAGGGACCTTTTTGCAATGAAACAATACGCAACTTGGACCGAATTTAAGTTGTGTGAGATAAAATATTCCGGTCCAGTTCCCATTAGAATTTATGGGTTCCTGGACTTTTAAAGAACCAGCTATCATTTGTTATTTTGGATCTTTTTAAATTTCTGGAAGAGCTGTAGCCCACATCAGGTCCCCTCTGCCGCCAGTGATCTTCACAATGGCAAAATAAAAGAATCTGAATCTGAAAGCTTCCTACGAGCACCATTTATTTACTTTTATTTATTTCTTGTTTTGGATGGCGAAGTTAAGGCATTTCTTGCCAATCCCCCTCCGCCTTCATATGACGGGGATAAATCTACTTTTACTTTTTAAATGCGCAGTTCTGGAGATTACGAATTGCGTAACCACAGCGGCAGTTTTGACTACATCCTATCTGTCACTCAGTCGTTTCTCTCTTGCCGTAAAGAGCTTGCTACAGTCCTCCCCCTCCCCACTCCGTCTTATCGGGGAAAGAACCAGCTCCGAAGGAGGTAACTAACCGCTTATCACATGACGACACTCGCAGAGCAACAATTTCTGTCCGAAGAAAGAGCTGTATGAACCAATTGCATTGTGGGGAAAATGGGGTTCAGCCAGGAGCGTATATTCCAAGCTAGCTAGCCTATCTGCGAAGCCTGAAGCCTAGAAAGTTAAATACTGAAGAACAATCGATCAGAAACTGTGAATTAACCTGATTTCAAAAATAAGAAAATGGCAATTCTAAAGTTTGCAACCTGAATTCCTAGGAGTTGGCAACCTGAATTCTTAGGAGTTTTCAACCTGAATTTTTAGTTGGCAACCTGAATTTTTAGGAGTTGGCATCCTGATTTCTTAAAAGTTGGCAACCTGAATTCTTATGAGTTGGCAACCTGATTTCTTTGTGAGTTGGCTACCTGATTTCTTAGAAATTTGCAACCTGAATTCTTAGAAATTGGCAACCTGAATTCTTAGGAGTTGGCATCCTGATTTCTTAGAAGTTGGCATCCTGATTTCTTAGAAGTTGGCAACCTGAATTCTTAGGAGTTGGCAACCTGAATTCTTAGGAGTTGGCAACCTGAATTCTTAGAAGTTGGCATCCTGATTTCTTAGAAGTTGGCAACCTGAATTCTTATGAGTTGGCAATCTGATTTCTTAGAAGTTGGCAACCTGAATTCTTATGAGTTGGCAACCTGATTTCTTATGAGTTGGCAACGTGATTCCTTATGAGTTGGCAACCTGATTTCTTATGAGTTGGCAACCTGATTTCTTAGAAGTTGGCAACCTGAATTTTTTTAAGTTTGCAACCTGACTACCGTTGGGATGGCAACGTAGTTTCCTTGAAGACGTCAAGAATGAGCATAGTCTTCTCCCTTCCTCCATAGCCTAGGACCAGGTGTCATAGTGAGCTATACTCCATGAGGCCCTAGAATGATCGCTTCGCGGGCTTGCAGCAGACGACAATATGGGGGGGTGTCTGCGAGAACCAATCAGGTCCGCGAATGAGCTAGCCCGGTTGCCACAGCTAGCTCGCTGCTGGAAGGTGAGTGGCCTCTGCCTCTTGCTACCTCGGCCTGTTTGATCGGCTGAGGAGCAGACGACACGAGAGTATCGGCAACAGTGTGCGAGTGACGTCTGCTGTTAGCCTGCGCTCTTTCTCAGTATAGTCCAGGTCTTATTATCAGCATACGCCACTGGGTTCAGCCCACTTACGTACATGGTTTAGCGACTGGCACGTATACCGTGGAGGAAAAAAACCTCATCAACATTTACAATTTTTCAGTTTCAGACTTGTGTAAAGGTGAATTTAGTTCCCGATTGAATTGGTTTATTTTACTTCGCTTTTGTGACACTTTCGGCTAATCGCGAAGATGAGGATGAGTGATATGATGAAATTGATGAAGGGACACTCACAAAGAACACTCATGCCCAGGCCGGGATTCGAACCCGGAACCCGTGGCGGCATAAAGCGCTGTTATAACGGGTCCGCCACGGAAGGCCCTTGTGGAAATATTTACTGGGCATCATTGGGTAAGATTACAGATCACAGATTTCTTTTATTTTGATTTGATTTATTTTACTTCTCTTCTTGTTGCACTTTTGGCTAATTTGCGAAGATGGGGATGAGTGATGATATGATGAAATTGATGAATAGACATCACAAACGTCCATGCCCAAGCCAGGATTAGAACCCGGGACACCAGATCACAGAGTTGTGGTGTAGAAATGCGTTACCGAATTATTTGTATTTTCTATTGTTGTCATCCGGTGTCGCTAATCGAGATGATTACACGAAAAAGATGAAGGGACACTCACAAACAGTGCTAGGGCCGTGATTGGAACCAGGAAAACAAATAATGATACCTCGTTGTGTTGCGTTGCATTTAGGGGTTGTGCAAGACAAGAATGTTTGCTCGGGACAGGAAATTGTTAAAACCCCGTCGATCAGGGCGGGAGATATTTATCATTTGCTGGGGCCTCCCCGATGGCGCAGTGGTAGTGTCGTCGCCTTGTAATCAAGGGGTTCCGTTTTCGATACCCGGTGGAGGCACAAGTGGTTCGGATCCCACTTTAAACTGTAGGTGCAGTCCCGATTAGCCTTACTGTGCATGAAGTGGGCTTAAAGCAACATCAATCAATCAATTATCATTTGCTGGCTTACTCGGGAAATTTTCAGGACGGGAAATGTTCGAAATTTACAGATACTGAGAATCTCGAATTCTATCCCCCTGAAGTGGTTTTCTTGCATTTGTGGAATACAAACTGCCGTTTCTTACGCTTGGAGTATTGAAAATATTCAGCATTAACCACTTTGAAACACTGTCATTTCACTGGAATTTCCCAGGTGTTTGTGATCCAGAAAAATCTGGAAAAAACATTTTCCGGAGCCTTGATGGGGACGAGTTTCCCCCCCCCCCCCTGGTACCGACCTTTCGGAGTCCAACATCTCTTGTTACCTTCAGAAATTCGTAACTGCGATTGTTGTGTTGTTTAAACTTGTTCGTTAGGGGTGCACTGCAAGGGGTGCTCCATCCACGTAGGACACCCAATTGTCAACCTCACTTCCACGTAGTACACCCTGGACTGCAATTTGCAGACTAACGAGGCCCTGGCGACTGCCCCTATGGCCAGTATAATTCTGTGCGTTGTCCTGTATTTACAGCCTTAGCTTTTATCCTAAGCCACATTTTTTTTAATATCTTAGTTATGCAATGTTACAGTTACTCTATTTAAGTTCTGTTAAGGGGCTGGACCACGCACAACGTGACTGGTGCAAAATAGCCTAAGTGCTGACGAACCCAAAATTTTAAATTCAAATTCAAACTTGTTCGTTAGGCTACATTATTCCCTAATTAATAGGTTGTATAACGAAATTGCAAAATCATATGATAAGGTGGACGGACATCTTCCAAAGCTTACGAAGGTTCAAACGGGAAATGATACCTACTTTCAAAACAAGATTTGACGTTATTCGACAGTTCAGTCCTTTTCTATGTACATACTTGGTTTGTTCACGTGAAAGAATTATTGCTAAGGACCACATTTACTATAATTATTTCTATCATTTACTTGTAATACGTGGCTCATATGTTTTCTCCTTGGTTGTTTTGTTTTCTTGGTAACTATTTTTGTCATATCCTCAGTAAGATTTAACCTCACTTATCTTTTGCTACTTTCTAATCCATTTTCATATTATTGTACCTTATCGATTATATTGATTGCATATTCTGTGTACCAAACAGTGTTATAATACAAGACACTGTAAATGGGCATTTGCCTGTAGCGTCATGTCTTTAAATAAGTAAATAAATAAATTTCCACCTATTCTACGAAACCTTTCATCTTTCAATTTATATCTCTTGTGTGTCTGAGTGAATAGTAATAATTTTTCTTCCGCTGCCACTAATAACAATAACTATAATAATAATAATAAATTAATTAAGTGTTGTTGACAGAGATTTAATTTTTTAAAAAAATTGCAACTTTCAAAGGGAAATTTCGCTTTCTGGTTGTAACAGTACTGTGCGCCGTGTACACAGCCTCCAACTCTTCTCTCCCACAGTGTAAAATCTTATTCTGTGTGTCATTTTGACGTACGTGTTCACATTTCCTCTTCTCTTCTTTAAGGTTAGGAGAAAGCGAAGAAAGAAGAAGGTACGCTGGCCATCATGAATGAAGAAGGCTCATTCGAAGGTATTCCAAGACGCGGAGCAGGTAAGTGCCTGACCTATTTCAACCAGTGTCCTCTTTTACGACAGCACCCCTCCCCCCTCCCAACGGCAGATGAAGCAGGTAGAAGCGGCGAAAGTCAGCGTGGGCGAGGGGCTATTTAAACAGTCAGTGTTGCCAGCCGTGTCGAAACGTTACCAAGTATGCCGGTTCCGTCTATTCTCCATCCTCTGCAAGAACGAAGTGTTTATGGTATATTTTTCGTAGCTGTGCTATCGTAATGTAAAGTTCCACAACTTCGTGGCGGAGTGCTTAGCACAGCGCGCTACGATGGCAAGGGTCCCGCATTCGAATACCGGCCTGAGCATGCGCGTTTTTTGTGAGTGCCCCATTCATTAATTTCATCATGATGTTTTTGAACTTGTCTTCCAAACAGGTGAAGTCAGATTTATTTTATTTATTTATTATTTAAAAGTGTTTTTAAACTGCGAACAGCTTTTCAGTCTTAATTCAGCGGTATTACATGTTGCAAGGTTACAAGGTTACGTATTACAGGGTATTCAAAACCACAGTATTGGACAAGAGAGCATTTCAAAATATTTAGCAAACCTAACAAAAAACTACAAGAATTTTAAAAATTGCATTAAAGAATGTACAATTGTTACATTTCAACTATAGAACTATAAAAGATTTCTTAAATAATTATCCTTGTATATGAAGTTGAAATTGTTTTGACAACGTTATCAATATCTATCTCACGGTATTCGAATTATAACTGTTTATGAGATACAGAACATACTTGTTATTTTTGTAGTTCTTATCAAGACATAATAATTCGCTATTTCCTCTCAAATTGTATGATTTCACCTTAAGCCATATCATACGAAGGAGTACCATATAATTTCCCTCCAAGATTCCTTCCATATAAGATACAATTCGCTTTTCAGCTCTGACATCAAGTCTGTCTATTTCTAGGTGATTCAGCAGGTATCATACTCATAATAGTATTTGAATAGCTTGAATTTGTAATATATAAATGTTTTGTATTTTTTCTATTGATTGCTTCATCTTCGCACTACTCTTCCACTCAGATGCAGTGGTGCCAACTTATGTGGGGCTCGAGCAAACCCAATAATTTGTCGTGTTATCGTGATTTGAGGGAATTGAAGACAAATTGGTAAACGCTGTAAGTGCCAAAATAATTCAAACACCGTTTTCCACGTTAAACTGTGAAATGTGCCATGCTTTATAATGTGGTAAACGTGAAAAGTGGCTGGTAGCCCTCTAAGTAGTTCAAAGGGCGTGTAAAGAGATCACTAGTGTGCACGTTCTTACGGGCTGATGCGCGGAACGATGCGATTTCCCAACACTTTCGCTTTTGGCACTTACAACGTTAACCACTTTTAGTCCTCAATTGCTTATTGAAATCGGTAAATAACATTAAATAAATAAGTAAGGATGCATTAATATCATGATACATGGAATGGAGAATTCTTGAGATATTTTGGTGAACATATAACTAAAGTCTTTGAGCTTACCTAATGTTTTTCAAAAATTGGCACCCCTGCAGGTAAGAAAGCGGAAACGAATAATCAAGGGGAACCAGGTCGGTAGCTCAAGATAAAACATGAAATTGTACAATAAGATACGATAAGATTTGTCTTCTTTTCCAATTTAAAAGTTCGTAGAGAAATGACATGGTATGCTAGAAACTCCTGGGCGAGCATTTTTATTGGCTTAGATTCCAAAGTTGTTTTTTTAAAGTTTGGCAAGATTTTAAAGTTTATTTTATGATAAGATTTATTTATTTATTTTACTTCGCTTTTCTGCCACTTTTGACAAATCGCGAAGATGAGGATGAGTGATGATATGATGAGATTCATGAAGGGACACATTGAGCCGGGATTCGAATCAGATAGGGAAATCTGGACTGGGTCTAAGATTAAGTGGGGTTGGAATCACTGCGTTACGTGGTTTCACCGAGTATCGAACCCGAGCACCCTTGATTACAAGGCGACAACGTTAAACACTGAGCTATTGTGGAGACTGAGGCACTTATTACGTATCTCCTGATAACAGGACACCGTATTGGTTCTTTTTCCACTGAGGGAGCTGGCAACACTGGTTACGGATGCAAGATTGGATCCCTGTCCAAGAGAGGGATGATTTCGGAGGTGTCTCTCGAAGGGGAGGTTGCAGAAACGGTGGAAAGCGCACATCATCCCGACGGCTGTGGATGCTTGGGGCGGGGGGGGGGGGGAAGGGGGCTGGTTCCCATCTGGCGCCGGGGATGATGCTCACCTTTTCCAGGAAAGCAATGTTGCCGAATTCTTTTTCTCTTTTTGACGGGAAGATAATCAACAAGCTGCGTCTCTACCTGAGAAGAGGCCAGAAGTGCTCCAGGGGAAGGGAAAAGCTTTTCTCACCGTTCGGATGTACGTCACAGGCCTTGGACCAGGCTCTGCGGTTCTAGAGGAATTTATAGCTTGGCAGGCTTCTTTCTTTCGAATAAATACAACTTTCATTTCTCACCAGGATTTTTTAAAAATTCTCCTTCCCAAAATTTACAAAGTCATCCTGCATTTAAATTTTTCCTGTTTGATCGCAGAGGTACCGGATTCGAATCCAGGCCTGGGCATGAGTGCTCTTTGTGAGTGTTCCTCATCAATTTCATGATGTCATCACTCATACGGTGTAAGGGATGAACCTCTTCCAAAGACATCCGAATCAACCTCCCTTCCACATAATACACCCTGGAGGCCAGCACAATCACCTATGGGATTTGTGTTGTGTGCTGTCCGTCAGTGGCGTATGCTGAGTCCCTGGACTTTGTATTTATTTATTGAAATTTCCAGTACAGCAGAAGCCATTTTAAACCAGAAAGAAACAACAGTAAAACAGTACACTATTGTTAAAATGAACACACGGAACAAGATAAAATAAAATAAACAAAATATAAATATAAACATAAGCAAGCCAAGACAGTACCAAGATAAACAGATTACTTTCACAAAAGCATTACTTATGTACAATTTATTCTATGTTGGTGATAAAAGATGGATATGAACTGAATATATCGGTTTGGTTTGAGATGACATTGAACTGATTCGGTAGCCTATGGAATAGTGAACGTTAAATGACTGATAGTCTGGGAGTTGCAGTGTGGAAAGTTTCCTTGCTCCGTGTTTTATGTCTGGGCACTCTGAGTGAGAGTTCGTGGAGTGGGATGCTGCATCTTAGGTTTCCATTAATTATCTTATGTAGTAATTTCATATCTGCAACGTATCTACGTGATTCTGTAGTATTTATGTTTAAGTTTACGAGCAGATCTCTCTTAGGTAGGTGTCTCAGGGCAGGCACTATGACACATGGATCTAGGGTATGAGGAAGACAGAAGACTAGACTCGCATAAACCCCCGTTATAAGTGGTTAGACACATTCATTTTGCTAGTTCTTGACGTGTTCGAGGATGCCACGTTGCCATCCAGTTTATCAACTCCTAAGAATTCAGGTTGCCAACTCGTAAGAATTAAGATTGGCAACTCGTAAGAATTCCGGTTGCCAACTCGTGAGAATTCAGGTTGCCAACTCGTAAGAATTAAGATTGGCAACTCGTAAGAATTAAGATTGGCATCTCGCAAGAATTAAGATTGGCAACTGGTAAGAATTCCGGTTGCAAACTAGTAAGAATTCAGGTTGCCAACTCGTAAGAATTCAGGTTGCCAACTCGTAAGAATTAAGGTTGCCAACTCCTAAGAATTGAGGTTGCAAACTTCAGAATCGGCATTGTTTTCTAATTAAAATGAGTAAATTTATTCACGCTTTCTAATGTTTCTAATATATTTTTCTTCTGTATTTTAATCAATAGGCTTCAGGCTTCGCAGATAGCCTAACTAGTCTAGAATATACGCTTCTGCTGTCCATATTCGTTGGGATCACCACTCATTCTCATCCTCGCGATTAGCCAAAAAGTGTCAGAAACTCGAAGCAAAATAAACCAAATCAATCAATCAAATGGTTTATAATAATTATTATTTATATATTTTCATAATTCGCATTACTATAATTAGTACTACTATTTGAAGGGATCGGGTGTAAGACATGTTAAGTGACATTTTGGTCATTTCTGAGTTCATGAACCCTAGCAATACCAAGGTATTTTTTGTTACACGGATTACCAAGGGTAATCGTTCATCCATTCAGAGGCCCAAGAATGAAATTTCAATTGAACTGGACTGATGTGTGTTCTTTGTCATTTGTACAAATAAGTTAACTAATTAAACACTACTTTCATGTTTTGTTATGGATTATACATGAAAGATAAATTACATAATGATTTTTAAGTAATTATATTAAATCACTGTAACAGTTATTACATTTCTTCAATTACAATGTTGATACTTGGAACTATGCTTAAACTGTGCAAAATTCTAGCAAAGTTATTTTTTTTCTTTTTCTACTACCCATACATTGATTATTTCAAATTCTTACTATAGTTTAGCAATTCAATATATCCTCTCATGTATTGAAATACCTTTAAAACATCATTGCGAAATCTTTCCTTGGAGGCCCATAAACAATATCAACGAAATGAAGTAACTTTTTAATGAACATTTTTGGGAAAAATCACGCGATGTCATTCTAAATATTGCAAAGAACAATTACTATATTTTATGAATTTTTACGTTGATGGATATACATGGAATACGCAAAAAATGAATCAGTGGGCCTGAGAGACCTTCCCCTCCTTGGTATTGCTAAGGTTAAAAAAAAACGGAGCTATATTGTAGATAAATTGTTTTCGTGTTGTGTTTACCAATTTCAGAAGGCTTCACTGAGTCCAATGCAAATTGTTTGACATGGAAATTTCACTTGAAAATTGAAGGATGGCGCATTTTACTTTGTAACTAAAAAATTACCAAAATATCACTTATCATGTTATACACCCGAGCCTATCATTTAATCAAATTCGTATCAGGCCACTGGCGTACGTAGGATTTGTTTTCGGGAGGGGCTGAAATTGTAAGGTGGTGAATAGTATCTAGGCGCTTTCTAAGGATGCAGCATATACAACCATATGTTTCGTAAATTTATAACTTTCCTCTACCAAAAATGGCATTTGGGGGGGGTCATTTTAAGGCGGTTTTTTATTTACCACTCTGGTTTTTCCCGAGTTCTTCACTGCTTTTATTTCGGAGGGGGCTGTAGCCCCATCGCCCCCTCTGAATACGCCAGTGTATCAGGCTCCTGATTTCTACCCTACAAAAATTCATTGATTAGTGTTTGAGGACTTACACTGTCAGATCTATGTTTTCTCAAATGGATAGTACGTTTTCGCTAAAAAGTCGTTTCGGAAAGCTGAATTTGTAAATTATAACTTTGAAGGTATTCCGACGCGAGGCACGATATCCGCACGTGATCATTATTTCCGCCTTGTTAGCATGTAAATGACATTTGACACCAAACCGGGTTGACAATGTTTTAACACTGGCTTGACATCACACACACACACGCGCGCACGCATTATTCGTCACGCTTTGGGAGGGCAAAAATCTTCGCGACACGCCTTGTGCGCTCAGACGGCACTGTGATCGCGACGCGGCGAGGATTCACGAAGATGTTAAGAAGCGTAGGCAAAATAAGGATCATGCCATGTTCTAGTACCGAAAACAAATACATTGTCATTGTAATTACCAGTAGGAAAATGGAACGATTTTTTTTTCATTTTTCACATTTTTGTTCAAGAAAATATAACCGGCCTCCGTGGCGGAACGGTTAGCACAGAGCTCTACGACGCCAGGAGTAAAGAAAAGGAGGTAATGTGCTCCCCTGTGCTTAGTACCACGCCATGAATGTGTATAGGGGGTGTGGGGGTAACGCCCCACACTTTCTTGATCCGGTCGTGAGTGGGGCCGATGTGATCAGATATACAGTGGGACGCATAAGTATTACCAAGCAAATTGTCCATTTCCATGTTCATTCTGTGTCTTACGGAATGACAGCAACAAGAATTAAACAAAACACCAGACGTAAATTTGTTAAAACACGCAGGAAACAAGATAATAATTAATGAAAGTAGTGATGGTCAATTTGACGGGTAATACTTATGCATCCCACTGTACTACGCTAAAATTTCAGCGAAGATGCAGATTCGACGAGGACTCTAACCCAAATCAACGAATTATTTGTTCACCACAATGGGCATCCTGAAATGGTATGCAATGAGCAAGTCTCTCGTGCAGTTCTGATTGCATAACTTCAAGGGTAACGATTCCCAGTTTGTGATGTACCTACTCTATGTGATCAAAAGTATCCGGACACACCGTGAAACGTGTGTTTATCATAGAGGGTGACACAGTACTGCCATCTACCTCGTGGAACACATAGTCAGCGAACTCAGTAGTCTGCAGACAGCGTGAGACAGCAGTATGGGATGGTCTGAGGAACTCACAGACTTTCAACGTGGTCAGTTGGTTGGGTGCCACTTCTGTAGGAAGTCTGTGTGTTGGATTTCCACCCTCCTAAACATCCCTCTGTCCACTGTTTCCGATGTTATAGTGAAGGGATGTGTACAACCCAAAAGCGTGCAGGCCAACCTCCCATGTTGACCTCCAGAGACCATCGAGTGTTGAAGAGTGTCGTACAGCATTATCGTCAATCATCCATCGCCACCATCACACAGGAATTCCGAACTGCATCAGGATCTACTCCAAGCACCATTACTGTTTGGAGCAAGTTGCGGCAACTTGGTTTCCATGGCCGAGCAGCTGCCCATAAGTCAAACATCACACAGATAAATGCCAAACGCCGCCTCGTGTGGTGCAAGGAGCGTCGAAACTGGACCATAGAACAGTGGAAAACCGTTGGTTGGAGTGATGAATCACAGTACACAATGTGGCGATTCGATGGTAGGGTGTTGGTGTGGCGAATGCCTGGTGAACGACATCTACCAGCCTGACAGTGTTCCCGATGGAGGGTTGCCCAAACTTGTACTTTATTTTCAGGTGGGTGTCCGCGAATACTTCTGATCACATAAAGTATATATGATCTCCAAAGCGCTTCTGCCCGCGACGGTACAGGCTCCGTTATCTTCAGCTCCAGCTTTCCTCCTGTTTGAAGAAACGCGTGGAGGGTGCGAGCGGAAGGAAGGAAGAATCGGAGAGAAAATATCCTCGAGTGCGGTTCTCTGCTTCCGCCGAAGGATGTCAATAGGAGAACGTTCGTTTCCGTCAGAAGAAGAACCACATCCTTCGATGGGCGCGGCAACTTTTAGAGGGAAGAGGCGAGATAGGGTTATCTGATCCATCGGACGAAATAGTTCCCGCAGTTTCCTAAATAGACCAATCTAGAATTCACATCAAACTCGTACCTTATCAGTCTTTTAACCCGCAAAATGTTAAATTTCTACCGTGCTATTCAGGATTCAAATAAGGGTCGTTAAACAACCAAGAACCCTTGAATTCTAATGGGTTCTATTGGGTTTTGCAACAGGACCGAAACATTTCTTCTCGCACAATTTATATTTGGTCCACGTTGAGTATTGTTTCATTTCAATAAGGAACTTTGAACGGATTTAAATTGATCCGGATAAAAAATCCTGGACAGTATTTAAATTGATAAAAAAAAGGTTCCTGGACTCAATGACGTATTTAGGGGGGTCCGGACCCCCCAGAAAGATTTATCAAGTATTAAAATTAAATAATGAAAAATTTATTCGTTTAGCCGTTGTTATATAATTTCCTCTGAACTTATTGGAAGACAAGGATTATATTGGGATCATACGGCTTTGAAGGACAGGAAGGACGTATTTAAGGGGGGGGGGTTCAGGGGTCTGGACCCACGAGTGACTTACCAAGAATTAAAATTAAGTAATGAAAATATTAGCATTTGTTGCATAATGAATTGTTATTAATTATTTTTTTATTCGATAAATATTCAATTATTCATGTATTTGACATTAATTTCATTGCCAGGTCACTTGTTTTTATGTAAATTATTCCGATCTTAACTACAGGTAAGCTACGTAATGAATATGCGCTGTTATATCTCTATTCTAATACAGTCTTTTTACATATTCGTGTAATAATAATAAAATATTAATTTATGTATTATAATTAGTATTAATTTGATTTAATATAATTATTTTAATTTAAACATTATTATTATTGTTATTATTATTATAATTATTATTATATTATATTATTGGCTAAAACCTTTGATAATGTCAGCCATCAGCTATTAATTTACAAACTCGACCAAATGGGATTATCACCACGATTTCTGAAATGGTTTTCCAACTTTTTAGTAAATAGAAGTTTCTCTGTTAAGATTGGTGAAACAACTTCTAAAAAAGAAATACTTTGTGGAGTACCTCAAGGGTCGCCAATTGGCCCAATTCTGTTCGCTGCTTTTATCAATGATGTTACATTATGTTTTAAATCTAGCACATGTTTACTATATGCAGACGATATAAAAATTTTTAAGACTATTTTAACAAATAATGATGTCGCTCAACTTCAGGCTGATCTCGACAGAATGACATATTGGTGCAAGATTAATGAAATGGAAATTAACTTGAAAAAGTGTAAAGTTTTAAGATGTACTAAGAAAGTTCATTATATAGTCTCCAAGTATGTTATTTATGAAAATAAAATCCAAGTGTGCGACAGTCATAAAGACTTAGGAATATTAATAGACTCCTCTCTCATATTTGATGAGCACATTTCAGAAATTTGCAAAAGAGCAAAGAGAATGATTGGTTATATATTTTTCTCATGGAAAGTTTTTAAAAAGGAAGATACCTTAATATTCCTGTATAAAACGATAGTTCGTCGTATTCTTGAATATGTAAATGAATTATGGTTTCTGACTGCAACCAGTCACCTTCAAAAAGTTGAATCAGTTCAAAAACTTTTTATCAGGTTATTATGCACAAAGTTTAAAAAAAAATACTATGACCAACATTACTCTGAATGGTTAACACAGTTGAATATGTTTACCTTAGAAGAAATAAGAAAAATGAAAAGGATAAATTTTGTAGAGAAGATATTAAATTTCCAAGTTGAGAGTGAATATTTTTTGAATAATATAGCTTATAAAACTCCCAGATATTCCCATAGGTATATCTCAATTCTCACATGCCTAAACAAGGCAAGAGGTTTAGTAGCTGATCTTGTTGAAACCTACAATTTGAATTTATGTTGATGTATAAGATTGTAGGATCCACTGTTTTATTTTATAATTATGTATTCAATTTTTTAATTTTGTATAACCAATTTTGACATAGTGGTTGTATAATCGTTATCATCACTTCAATAAATATGATTATTATTATTATTAGAACAACTCACAGTTAATTGCACAATATTATATAACAATAAACAATTATTAGTATCAGAGATATAATATATCTCGTTGAAAACTGTAACTTGAAGTGTAAATATGCTAACTTGTTATGTTATGTTATTCTACAACTTATGTATTTTATTCGTGTAACTTTGTACTTTTGTATTTGACTTAGTGCTGTATTAGGTTTCATACTGTGCTCAACACTTAAAATAAACGATTACTATTATTATTATTATTATTCCTGAGACACTTGGTTCGGACTCCCCCAAAACATAATTTTAAATACGTGCCTGCCTGGGCTGTATTTATATTCATCTGGAAATAGGTTCTTGAACCGTATTTAACTTCATCCGGAAAAAGTTTCCTGAACAGTATTGAAATACTTTACAGAAAAAAAAGGATATTTACGGTCCAGAACCTATTTACGCTTACCGATTTTCTCTCCTGGGCCAGAATTGAATTTATTTCAAATCCCCTGGACCTTTAAGAAACCTGATTCAAATTGTCCGATATGCCATCTGGTGGCATAACTCTTGAACGTCTGGAGCGGTTTCAACCAAACTTGGCACACGTATCACTCGCAATCTCGAAAGAAATACTGTGGGGTAAGACACCCCTGGGATCCCTAGGGGTGGGGATGGGAAGGGTGTGACATGTAAAAATAATTTAAAACGACCGATATTAAGTTCCGCACAAATCAGCCGTGACTCTATGCATCCCGCACAACGACAGTGCTTCTCGGGTTGTCTAACATTCAGGCTGATATGAGTTTGTCTTGCGAAAACGACCGACCTTAGTGTGGAATAAATAGTTTTCGGGGTCGCTTAGTGACACTTCGAATGCAGTTCAACTCCAAGTGCACCACCTATCGCCATGGGGGTGAGATTGGGTGAAAAATAGAATGCCACAAATGACCTAGATTAGTGTGAAATCCATAGTTTTCTGGGTCGCTAAGCTAATTGGTGAAGAAGCTAATAGAAGATTGGGATATATAAATACCAGGGCAACGCCGGTCAATCAGCTAGTTTAAAAATAAAACACACTGGTTCTTAGTAGAAGCCTAAAAATGGTCTAAACTTCCTGTGGAAATACTCATGAAGGTAATTTTTTTGTCATAAACCCACAAGAATGTTTCCGAGAGCTCTGAAAGGGAAGTCGGCACGCAAGCAACCATTAAAACAATATCAGCGTCAATTACCCAACATACGCGACATAATGAGCCGCACGTGCAAGCCATCTCTCCCAGATTAAGTCACGTTCCTGATTCACCGTTCGAGTCACTTTTTCCTATTAAAACATACCCGTCAAGGTTGTCTCTTTTCACTTTCTGCTACTTTTACGTTCAAGGCGGAAGTAGCGAGTGTGTGTACATGCGTGACCGACGTCACACCAAGCAGAAATCGCACTGAAGGTTGCGTCTTTGTTACTCTTTCTATTAATGAACTGTAAAGAAGCGCTAATCATTTTTTAACCTTCTCATTGCGTTCTATACTGGACTCGATTCATTGCTATTATTGTCCGCTTTCCCCCTGTTGTATTCTCTTTCTATAGGACTATTCTTATGTTGATTTCTCCTTGTTTCTTTTGCTACACTCTTATTCTTCTGGGGCCTCCCCGATGGCACAGTGGTAGCGTCGTTGCCTTGTAATCAAGGGGTCATGGGTTCGATACCCGGTGGAGGCACATAGTGGTTCGTATTCCACTTTAAACTGTAGGTACAGTCCCGATTAGCCTTACTGTGCACAAAGTGGACTTAAAAACACCAACTCAATCAATCAATCTTATTCTTATGCTGTTCTTATAGGTGATGTCCCAACGCCCGTAGCGATAATTTTGTTTGGGGGAGTCATCTATAATCAGCACGGGCGTCGCCAGAAATATTTGTAGAGGGGTCAGGGCATAGATAAAACTTGATTAGTACACATAATAATGACAATAATATTGTTATTTTATAACTATTATAACTTATTAAGACTATACAAATTTCAATTCCAATGTATTGTTATTATTACATACATGGATTGATTGGATTGGATTGATTTGTTGTTTTAAGTCCACTTTATGCACAGTAAGGCTAATCGGGACTGGACCTACAGTTATAGTGGGATCCGAACCACTATGTGCCTCCACCGGGAATCGAACCCGGGACCCCTTGATTACAAGGCGACGACGCTACCATTGCGCCATCGGGGAGGCATATTGCATAAATGGAGACACTGCTACTCGATCCACCGTATCAGTGAACATCTAACACAATTGTTGTCCATTATTTTTCTTATATTTTGTACAGTTAGTGTACTGGAAATCATAGTTATTGCATTTTGTTATTAACTTTTACACAGTCGTTCAAAATAAAATACTTTAACAGTTAGTGGTAAATTTTACTCATGAAGTTTATATTCTGTGACCTCTCACAAAGAAAACTATAAGTTTTTGTAAGCTGTGCATCAATTTATTCTTTGGATTAAATGGTAGAGTATAAAACTATAACCTAATTCCTCTATTATACACCAAACGTTTTTCGATGTAATGCTGTTTTTACTGTGGTTATAACTTTATTTCTGTTATTGGCATTAACAATAGCATTAAAATTAGATATTTGTAGGATTTCGGGGGGGGGGGTTGAACCCCCTTAGCCCTCCACCCTGGCTACGTGCCTGGTCCCAACTCAGGAAATATGGCGAAAGGTCCAAATTCAGGATCCGATATTTTGCACGTGGAATTGGAATGTTCCCAATTCAGAAACCGCTGCCTCGGCATGAAAGGGGGAGAGATTTTTCAGAGGTTCTTATTAGGAATTTCCAAATTCGAATAAAATTTTATCCGGATATCGGATATTATGATATACGGATTATTCGAATATCCGAATTATCCAAAATGTCCGGATACGTAAGGTGTGCATTATCCGAACAGTTTAACCGCTTTCCGGGCTATTCACATTATTCTATTTGTAATTTTCGTATTTTCCACAAATGCTTAATCAAATCTGTTTTATCCTAATTATTCGGATTATACGCTGCGTCCGAAACGGATATCGGATAATTTGAAGTCCGGACATCCATTATCCGAATATTATGGCGATCCCTAATCTGAATGCTATAACTGGCTGGCTGTAAGTTTAACGCCCAGATAAAGTGTGGGAACAACGACTCTAGGAGAAATCCTAATTTCTTTTTTTTTTTTTCAGATTTGTGAATATCACATTGTTCCTTGAAAACTAGATATTTCCGAAAAAGAAATGTCATTTCTGAAAGAGGCCCTGTAGGTGCAGCGTTTCCTGGAACAACAGGAATGGATACTTTGATCACATGCGCACTGTAGGGCTCCTAGGGGGTACATCTCATCGGGCTCGAAACTCGTGTTTTCCGAGATTGAACACGATGTTTATCCCACGGTTGAGCGTATCCAATGATCACCGTTCGCCGCGAATGACTTGTTTCATTATAGGAGTAATTACTGGTAAGAAAGGGTAGCGTGTCATTAACGCCGCGCCCTAGCAGCCATCTTGTTTGTCTCCGTTTCACGCTCCCGTGCAGGTCGTCGTCATGGCAACGCGAAGATGCGGCTCGCGATTGGATGCTCTCCCATGGACCAGGATGCTGGGGAGAGTGCTATTGATCTCTCCACGGATGATCGGGCCTCGGGAAGGAAAGAAAATGGAGAACGCTGTTCCTTCTGTGCCCTGCTGAGGGTGACGGTGGGGGATTTGTCCCGCACTTTTTACTCGTGTGATCAAGTGAACATTCGATGTAATTTTTGGCTGGTTTCTTTCACTGAGTGCGTTCTCCAGAGGAGGACGTTGCGGAGACGTTAAACGTGCCATCTTCAGTAGCTACTGTCATGGCGTCGTTAGAAATTTTCGAAGATGTGGCGGACACCGCCTCCCCTCAAAAATATTGTGATACAGACCAGTGGCATATGCAGAAGCAGGCCCGTAGCTAGAATTGATCTCCAGGGGGGGGGGGGGGGGGGCGGCTCACGGTCTGGCTTTGTAAACCAAGTCCATTTTTAAAAAAAATATTAAATGAAGGTAAATTATGTGTGTGTGGGGGGGGGGCGCTCAATCATTTATAAATATCATATACTACACAAATACTACATCTTTTAAAACATCTCTTGAAGTGTTAATTGACTAATACTGAAATTATCCTTTACACACCCCATACTATTGTAGATGATACAGATATGTATATCACACACAAAAAACGCACAATATTTAATCACAGAGCCTACAGTACTTTCCACCCCCGGCCGAAGCAATTAAACTCCCCTTCCTTCCCAAAACTTTGGAGCTGTTGTTGACCTTTGACGCAGATGCGGAGGGAACTTGCATGATGACATCAAAGTCACAGATTTCTGTCTAAACGGGAGGTTGCAACAGGGACAGTGAAGAAGCTCCCCTATGAAAGAACTTTCTGAAGTCTAGAGAATATTCTAAATACTTGCAGCTACTTCTGCTCATAAACAAAATGAGCGAATGTAATAGATACTGTTCATATTCTGTGGATTTATCCTTAAAGTTGTGAGTTGTCTACACTTTCACTCTTCACTGCAAACAAATTATGCAAAGTAGTTTACCTAATGTAAAGGGGGGCTGATGGCAGTGCCAGGGGGGCTAACGGCAGTTCTAGGGGGGCTGAGCCCCTTCTGGCCCCTGCGCTGCTACGGGCCTGTGCTGAAGTTTGTCAAGGAGGGTTCATTTTTAAAATTATTGCATTATCGGTATTTCAAATTATGTTATCATTATATTATTATTATTATTATTATTATTACTATTAGTAGCAGTAGGAGCAGCAAACGCAGTAGTATGAGAAGCATCGGAACGTGTGAAAGTTACAAATTAACAGAGTTTCAGTGTTGCAAATTATGAAAGTTTCGTACCAAATTTGATATCTCAAGACCATTTTTAAACATAGACGCAAAATGAAGTGAAAAAAAGTGCTTCGTTTATAAATTGCCATAAATTGAAAAAAAAAGTAGATGGAAATTTCCAGGGGGATCGACCGAGCGGTTCGAACCCCCCCTGCCGACACCCATGGCCTACTGGGCATTCATGATTGGGCCTCAGGCAGTACCGGATCCAGAAGTTACAGTTGGCAGGGGCGAATTGCAATCTGGTACCTCACCTCACCGAGAATCAATTCCAACCTCCAGTTGCACTATTATATATAAACAATAAATCGTGCTGTAAACAAGAACCCCAAAGGTCGATACGCCCCAGTAACTGCAATGTTGCAGGCTAACGAGGTTCTGGCGTCTTGAACTACGGCCAATATATTCCTCTGTAGGGCTGTGTGTTTGTGCTGTCCTGTGTTTCGTCATTTTGTGTGCCGAGTGACCCTTGACAGAGTCAGGCAGGGTTGTTAAAGGTCCAGGAATTTAAAATAAATTCAATTCCGGTCCAGGAGAGAAAATCAGCAAGCGTAAATGGGTTCTGGACCGTAAAGAACCTTCTTATCTGTAAAGTATTTCAATTCGGTCCAGGAATTTTTTTCCGGTTGAATTTAAATTCGGTCCAGGAACCTTTTTTGCAATGAAACAATACCCAACTTGGACCGAATTTAAATTGTTCGAGAAAGAAGGTTCCGGTCCTACAGCGGACCGAAATATAACCCATTAGAGTTTATGGTTCCTTGGACCTTTAATAACCCTCTCTTCAGGTTTTAACCAGGGTAATGAGATTTTAGTCTTCACGGACAATATAGTTTTATTTCTTGTTTAGTAGTGGATGAATGAATTAGTTTCATAATTTGTTTGAGGAAGTTTTTAACAAATATTTTATTTTCTTGTTAGGGGCTGTCCTTTTAATTAAGGGGTTTATCCCCTTATTACGTGACGACAAAAATAGCCTATGTGCTGAAGTGCCCACACTATAACAAATCAAACAATCAATGAATGTAAACAGGAACCATATTGTTTTGCAAAAATGGGGTTCCAGTGCTAGAATAGATTGTTACTATTATTGAATGTCGGATCATAATTCCTCCATTCCCACTTTCAACTGAACGGTCAGATGTGAGGGGTAAAGTGAAATAACGACTAAAACAGAAACCTGTTATGTCAGTGGGTTTCGGGTTCGAATCCTCTTTTGAGACACATTGCACAGTGTTTCCGATCCAAATGAAAACTGTAGGTCGAGTTCCAATTAGCCTATCATGAGCATTAAAAAAGAAAATGTCGAGCCAGTTAAACTTGGTGATAAAAGACAACAGTTGAGTCTTGGCAGTTGGGAGGGGAGATCTCTCCTATCGCCCTCCCGTGGATGCGCTCCTGGCTTAAGGCGAAGCAGAACACCCCATATTCCCAGGAGTAGCACCCGCTGATGAGCCAAGCACCCAATGCACTCGCCATCGATATGTATATTCCGGTGAATGTTAGCAGATATTATGTAATAATATGCTAAATATATGAAAAAATAGGGAAGGTGAATGTAATCTAGCTTCCGCCACCTGTCACCGAAATGCAGTGTTCGCCACTGATATGAGACAAAGGAAAATTTCTACTAAGTCAACTGCTCAACTGTTTAACTTATTCGTACCTAG
Source organism: Lepisma saccharinum (assembly GCF_977018435.1). Lineage (NCBI taxonomy): Eukaryota > Metazoa > Arthropoda > Insecta > Zygentoma > Lepismatidae > Lepisma > Lepisma saccharinum. The sequence goes on from NC_139255.1 coordinate 55,914,071, forward strand.
GCTCAGGCGTCTCCTGAACGCATGCGTCAATTGTGGGGAAAAGGACAGCTTGCTCTACGACGACATTAATGAGCATTTCTACATTCTAATGTCTTCATATAGGAGAAGAATTTATTTTACATGCGAGCGCTCAACTAAGCTTATATTACATTTCTTGGATCTGAAGTGACGCATGCGTCAATTGTGGGAAAATAATTATTACTTCCTTTCACTTCAGATCCAAAAAATGTAATATAAGCTTAGTTGAGCGCTCGCATGTAAAATAAATGCTTCTCCTATATGAAGAAATTAGAATGTAGAAATGCTCATTAATGTCGTCGCAGAGCAAGCTGTACTTTTTCCCACAATTGGCGCATGCGCAATATGCACCGCATGCGTTCAGGAGACTCCTCTGTACTTAGGGATTGTACATTCAACAGCGAAAGAAGCAGTTGACGAATTGTCCACCACCATGTTCATTCGGTCTGAATTATACAATGTGATGACAATGACTGAGATAAAAACGTCAATGAGGAGAGAACAATGTCGGCTTCGAACCAACATAGTTTCATTCCTTAAAACAACACAGGATGTAGAATAAAAAGTAATGAAAATAGCGGTGGACAATTTGCCTAACATTACTTTTGCCGTTGACTGTACGTAGAGACCTGGTTCATAGGAAAGCATCCAATGTAATTCATTCAAGGCCATGATCTTACGCCTACCTCTATGACGGAGCCCCGACCTTGGCTTATGAACATCCTTTCATCATTTTCATCATAGCATCACCCCTCTTCATCTTCGCGATTAACCAAATGCGGCGTAAAATTAATCAGATCAATCTATGTACGAGATGTCCCTTATGCTAGAAATCAGGTCTCCTTTTACAAAATAGTTGTTTATCTTGGTGAAGGTTTTTTTGAGACTATGTAGTCAATACAAAAAACAGTCTTTCTAGTATCCAAACCATATGTAATACACACCTTTAATGAATTCGTAAAGATTATAACTAGGACTAGGATTTTTATGACCTAAAAGTCACCAAAATATGCAAAATAAAATATGCTCTTACGACCTAAAATTTTACAAAATATGCACTATAATTTGAAAAATATGCCCTTATAACTAGACTGTTTCAAACATCGATATCTAACTTATGCTGAAATATTTTAACACCATTAAGCCTTGTTTTCATGATATGAAAAACTCAATATGCTGACCAAGGCAGAAATTTATTTTATTGTAAAACATAAACTAAACGTAACGTTTCAACCTTCTAGCAAGGTCTTCTTCAGACTCTGCACCAAGTACAAATGTAACAAGGTACAAAACAGGACGATATATATACACAAACATTACTCCCCTCCAGACTATTAGAAAGTAGTTCTGGAACATTCTAGCAGGTGGCTTTCCCTTGTCTACTGTACTTTCACATGAAAGAGAATGTGGTTGGACTCTTTTCTCACGCTCTATTTCCTTCATTCTTCTTCCTTCTTATCTCCTCTTTCTCTCTTGTCCTTTCCACTCTTTCTAACACCTTCTTCCATTCTTTGTTTAACTTCAGCCCCCCATTCCAGTTCATTGTGTCTTCTTCACCTTTCTTCTCTATTTCCTTGGCCTCCTTCAATTTTCTCACTAAAATTCTCTACTCCCTTCCTATCTGCTTAGCCTCATCCCACTCTATGTCATGTCCTGTTTCTCTCGTGTGTTTAAATATCGCATTTCTCTCTATCTTAAGTCGAACATCATTCCTATGTTGTTTCAACCTCTTTTTCGTTTCTCCTATGTACACACTCTGACATTCTTTACATTTAACTTCGTAGATAACCTGTGTATACCTTGTTGCATTTGTACTTGGTGCAGAGTCTGAAGAAGACCTTGCTAGAAGGTTGAAACGTTACGTTTTGTTTATGTTTTATAATAAAATAAATGTCTGCCTTGGTCAGCATATTGAGTTTTTGAAATATTATATATATACGTATATACTGCTTTTAGTTCGCTTTATGGCCCCTGATGAGTTGAAATGCACAACATGGGAGTAAGAACGAATCCACTTGGAAAATGACTATATTTCTTGAGAAAGCGAAAATATGCTGAATATGACCGAAAATCCATCAAAATATGCTTTATCACGTAGAAATGGCCAAATATGCCAAAATATGCCCTTAAAAAGCACCTCAATTCAATTTGTTTCTTCACAAAGGTCTGTTGTGGCCCGATTTTCCACACTGATACAGTACTGTTGGGGTAAATTGACAGCAGAAATTGACAGTTAACTTTTCTCACTGTGTGTGTTGTGAAATTAATCCCCTTTTCATTTTAGTCACGGCTCGAAAAATCCCCCTGCAGCCCTGAAAACCATTTTCCAAGCTGTAGGACGAAGTACATCACTTCTATTCATCTCCCACATGAGAACTTTCCTCGTTTTTCCATCTCATTCAAAAGCATATGCTGTCGGCGCTCTCTCAACATGATGGTAATTAGGGAGACAATCGCTTCCCGCTTGCAACCTGTTTCGTCACGTTTCACGGACCAGGATGCTGAGGGAGGGAGGTGGTCCAGGGAAGCTGGGAGGGAGAGAGATGCAATCGCCTCCCCCCTTTATCCTTTTCTCTCGAGAGAGCGGGCTGACATTTCGAGCCCCCCCTCGCTCATCTCCGAAAGGTTACTAGGCGAGAAGCCATCCCCAAATGTCTCTACTGCAGCAGTCCATTCATGAAGGGCCTCCCCTGGGTCTCAAACGAAAGGAAATCTATAATATTTCCTACACTCTTGCAGGCGCAGTACAATGAGGCTCTACAAGACACGGTTCGAAGCTAGATGACTATATTTCGGCTCCAAAGATAGGATTTGATTGATTTGGTGTTTTAAGTCCACTTTATGCACAGTAAGGCTAATCGGGACTGGACCTCCAGTTTTAAGTGGGATCCGAACCACTATGTGCCTCCACCGGGTATCGAATCTGGGATCCCGCTACCACTACGCCATCTGGAAGGCCCTTCCAAAGATAGGAACTTACCGTTGAGCTCTTTTAGTTTTTGTTGTCAAGTTCACTTTATGCACAGATAAGCTAATCGGGGCTGGACCTAAACCCCGTACCAGCTAACTGTAGACCAGGCGAGCGAGAACAAGTCTCTGCGCAAGTAGTGACGCGAGACGGCTCCACCAATGAACAGTGAGAAGAACGGGATTGTGTAATGGCCGACGGAAGTAACTTTTGAAAACGATTATACCGAACGCACCGTATTTTTGTTTCCAGGTCCGTGCAATTGGTTTAAGAATTTCTTAGTGAAATATTAGGGATAAAACAGTAAGTTCAAAGTGCGTCAGCACTTAGGCTATTTTGCACCCGTTTCATCATACGGGACCAGGCACCTTATTAAATCAACACGTGGTCTGAGGGGTAAAATGCCCTTGCTTAATTAAAAGCTGAGGCTATAGAGGGGCACTCAGTAAATATAAAGACACAACACAGGACAACACACAGTCCCACAGAGGATATTACTAGTCGTGGCTTCAGACGCCAGAGCCTCATTAGCTGCAGTTTCCGGGGTGTACTGCGTGGAGGTGAGGATGAATTTTGGGACTTTCTCAAAATGTCACCACTTACATCCCAAAAAAATGAGATAGAAGAGAATAATATAGCGACAAGCACACACTAGAGAGAGAGAGAGAGAGAGAGAGAGAGGGAGAGGGAGGGAGAGAGAGAGAAAGAGAGAGAGAGAAAGAGAGATAGAGAAAGAGAGAGAGAGAAAGAGAAAGAGAGAGAGAGAGAGAGAAAGAGAGAGAGTGAGAGAAGAAGAGAGAAAGAGAGAGAAAGAGAGAGAGAGTGTGAGAGAGAAAGAGAGAGAGTGAGAGAGAGAAAGAGAGAGAGAGAGTGAGAGAGAGAGAAAGAGAGAGAGAGAAAGAGAGAGAGTGAGAGAGAGAGAAAGAGAGAGAGTGAGAGAGAGAAAGAGAGAGAGGGAGAGAAGAAGAGAGAAAGAGTGAGAGAGTGAGAAAGAGAGAGTGAGAGAGTGAGAAAGAGTGAGAGAGAGAGTGAGATAGAGTGAGAGAGAGAAAGAGAGAGAGTGAGAGAGAGAGAGAGAGAAAGAGAGAGAGAAAGAGAAAGAGAAAGAGAGAAAGAGAGAGAGTGAGAGAGAGAGAGAAAGAGAGAAAGAGTGAGAGAGAGATAGAGAGAGAGAGATAAAGAGAGAGAGAGTGTGAGAGAGAAGGAGAGAGAGAGTGAGAGAGAGAGAAAGAGAGAAAGAGAGAAAGAGAGAGAGAGAGAGAGAGAGAGAGACGTACAGGGAAGGAGACATTATAAAGCAACATAAAAATAAGGAAAAAAAAGAGCAGAAATCGATAGAAAACAGCTGGATCTTGAACGGGAAAATGGAAGTATACGGAAAGGTAAATAGATGGAAATAAGATTACGACACATTGCTTATTTCGTGTCGATACGACTCACTTCATATAAGGCACAACCTGCACGAGACACTGCGCTTAGCCTTCTATCCTGTTGAACCTGCTTCCCTATGCTTCTCTGATATTTAACGGGTTGCATAACTCCTGATGTAGGGAAGCTAAGATTATTTTCATCATTCTTCCTTCGAACCCGTGTTTGTTCTCAGATTTCAGTTCGTGCCTAGGCGTGAGGGTGGAGTAGCAGATCCCCCCCCCTTCCCCGCCGCTTCCAGCAGTTTGCAAGTCCCGAATCCGTTGCCGTGGCAACCGAACTGGACGCACTCCGTCGGGGCAAGGGAATATCGACCTTAGCGGACGCTGAAATTCGAACGATTGTGCGGTTTCGACACACAGGGCTTCGATCTTTGTTCGGCCACCCTTCCCCCCTTCACTCTTAAACTCCCGCTCAAGTTAGCAACGGAAAGGGTTTCATCACACACGCCACGGACCACTTCGGAGTAGAATAGAATAAAATAGAATTTATTTCCAGTATGAGCCTTACAGCTATACATACCATACAAGTTAAAAATTTTCGTGCACTTTCCTTACACCCTTCCTCCTTTTAGACTGCTTCCACCTTCACACTGCTTGGGAGTTCACAAACACTATTTCACTTCAAATCTTTCCCTATACTTGCACTGTTACCTGAGTGGTTCCTAAATTTTCTCAAATATATTTATTACTTTATTTATTTGGTACCCTCCCCCCTTTCACACATGTTCGCTGTCCCCACTGAGCTTCTTTGCTCTCTTTACCCAGGCGTAGTGTAGGAAAGTTCCCAGATTCCGTATTTGCGCCTCTCCCCCTCTCGGTCTCTCCCTCCTAATAACGCTTGTCATTATATTCTCAATGTTATCTTCATTTATTTCCCTGATATATTTTTGTCTTGCCTCCCCTGTTTCTTTACACTGAAGGAGAGTGTGAAATTTCGTCTCGTCTTCGCCGCATAACGGGCATTCTACGCTCCCGTCCTCCCGTTTAAGTCTAACTTGTGCCCATCCCCCCAGTCTGAACCAGGCCAATCCTGACCTTTCTTTTGCCCCACACAAATCTACGTAGTTCCTCCTTCCCCATTCTCGATCCGTATCTACTATTTTCGCCGATGTTAACGATATTTTTGCGTCGCATTCTGCCAAAATTTTCTGTTTGGTAATATCTTCCAGCCTGGCACGTATGGCCCCTAGCATCTGCATATCAATTCTCCCCTCTATTCCCTCTTCCCACACCCATCCTAGCCCTATACTGTATAATTCCGTCTTTATTTTTGCTACCCATTGCCTCCCATTACCCCCCCTTATCTGTGATTGTACACAGAGTTTCTTCAAATTTCCCCCCTCCGTGGTGATCAGTTTTGCCCAGTATTTAATGCTCCTCATTTTGGCATCCACTTCCTCTCTTAATTTTCCCATTTCCCTAAGTGCCCCACATGTTGGCGTACCCCTCCCTACTCCTAGCCCTTGTTTTAGGAATCTAGACTGTACGACGTTTACGGTTTCCCCTCCCTCCCAGACCCATAGTTCGATGCCATAAAATAGTGTTGCCTTAACTGTGGCCTCGTAGACCCCCTCCAGAATTTTGATTGGAATATTTGGTACTTTGTATTTTATTTTCCTTGTTTTCTCTAACGCAAAAATTGCTTTACATTTATTCCTGTGTACGTGCCTTGCCCACCTACCCGTCATTGTCATCACCATGCCTAAATAATCGTACTGTTTCACCCTATCGACACTTGTCTCTCCGTATTTCCATTGTTCATCCTTACCAAATACGTACCCGTTCTTAAATACCATTATTTTGGTCTTCTTCATATTTACTCGCATGGCCCATTTCCCGCAATACCCGTGTAACGTGTCTAGACCGTTCTGTAGACCTGCTGTTGTGTTCGAAATCAGTACCAGGTCGTCTGCGTATAACAAAAGTGGTACCTTTACGTCGGATATCGTTGGTGGATCCGTGTCCCTCTGCGTTATTTCCTCCACGATATCGTTGATGAAGAGGATAAACAGCAGAGGGGAGAGAACGCACCCCTGCTTCACCCCCAGTATTGATTCATTTGCCCCTGTTACGCCCTCATTCCCGCACTTTACGCAAAACTTAACTTTTTCATATGCCGCTTGGAGAGCTCTGATCATTCTGGCGGATACCCCAACGTCCCACAATTTTGCCCACAACATTTGCCTGTTTACCGTGTCAAAAGCCTTTTCGAAGTCGACGTAGCAGCAATATAATTTCCCCCTTTTGACCCCTAGTTTTTCTTGTATCAATGTCTGCAATAAAAGTACATTGTCTATTGTCTGATAATTTTTCCGAAATCCAGCTTGCAGAGGAGAAAGAACATCAAAAATTTCGCACCATTTTTGTAATCGTCTATATAATATCTGGCAGTACACTTTGTTCAGTACGGACAGTAATGAGACCCCCCTGTAATTGTTAGGATTGCTTTTTTCCCCTTTACCCTTGTAGATGGGGCAAATGATGGTATCCGACCATTTTTCCGGAAACAGCCCCTTCCGGTAGAGCCCATTCATAATTTCCCTGCCCATTTTCGCCATTAGTGAATTTTTATTTGCGCCCTTTATAATCTCAGCGGTTAAGCCATCCCTGCCTGCCGCCTTCCCGTTTTTTAACGTGTTGATTGCTAGAGAGTATTCATTGTCCGTTACCTCCTCATCTAGAATTGGTACGAAGGTGCCCAAGTAATTTCCATCGTTCCCAGGTGTATTTATTTCTCCCTCCCTTGTTCCCATTATTCCCTTAAAGTGTCGTTCCCACGTTTCGGGAGTAATCTCCGCCTCCGTGTACTCCTTCCCTCTTAAGTTCCGGATTATTCTCCATAGCTGTGCTGCGTCTCGCTGTTGCACGGCCTCCTCTATCGCCTTAACCCTTCCCTCCTCCCATTTCCCCCTTTCCCTCTCCAGTATCGTAGCGTATAGTTTCCGCTGTGCTACATACGATACTCTATTTGCCTCGTTGCTGAGTAATTTGAATTTTTTCAGAGCCTGTGTCATTGCTTTTTTCTGAATTTTGCATGTATCATTATACCATCCTCCCTTTTGAGTTTTCCCTCCCCCCCGCTCATCCTGTATCATGTGCCTGGCTGCCCTCTCAATGCAATGGTAGTATAATTTTAATGCTTGAAGTACATCCCCCTCGGTTAGTAAATTCAACATTTGGTTCGACATTAGCTCTGAAATTTTGTCGATTAATGTATCTGAAAATTCCCGAGAACCCTCCTCCTTCCATCGGTACCTCCGAACTGCTTCGGGGGCAGCGCCGCCTGTTGCCCCTCCCCTGCTCCCCTCGTTCATATTTCCTTCCCTCCCTCCATAGTTCAGGGTTGCTATTAACGGAAGATGTTTGCTCTCTGTTCTTGCATCCACCAGAAATTCTGTTATGTTTTGTGTTAAGTCCCTCGACATAATAAAATAATCTATGACGCTAGCCCCATTATCAGTGACGTACGTGAAATTTCCCTCCCTGTCCCCTCCGCATCGTCCGTTGAGTATGACCAAGTTAAAAACCTCCCCGAAATCCAATAATTTCCTCCCGTCTGCATTCACGTGCGAGTCTTTACTTTGTCGCGTATAAAATATCCAGTCGTCGTTTGATGCGCCCCTTTCCCCCCCTCCCCTGTGATCATCCTCCCCGATTACGTCATCTATCCCGATTCTTGCATTAAAGTCTCCCGCGACCAGCATGCTTGCATCGGGGAACTTGTCCTCAACCTCTTGCAGAAACATGGTTAAGTTTTGAAAATAGTTTTCATCCCGGTGTTTGGACCCCGTTGGTTGGTTATAAACCGTTACGAGACAAAATTTCAGTCCCTCCAGCGCAAAGAGAGTCCCCAGAATCCCATCGTGCTTGGCATCCAGTAACGTTACTTTCCCCTCCCAGTCCGGTCTGAAAAGTACCATCAGCCCCCCTATGTTACGCCCCCGTTTTGCCTTCCTGGCTACACATTTACTAAAGCCCCTAAAATTCAGATTTTCAGGAATGTTTTCGGCGGCCTCCCACGTTTCCTGAAGGACGACAATATCGAAGGACCGGACGTATTCTCTAAACCCCTCTTGGCGCGGCTTCCTCTTCAGCCCCTCTACGTTCCAGCTCAGTATCTTTATCTTGTGCCCCGCCCCCCCGCGCCCTCCTCCCGCGTTGGTTCTGGGAACTAACCTACACATACCTGATTTCGGCTGCAGCTCCGAAGGTCTCTCCTTGCCCATCCCCCTTGGACTAGGAGGGGGTTGGGAAAATAAAAGCAACGTGGCGGGCGATTAATACGTTGGAACCTAAGGACAGGGGCGCCGACTTGTCAAAATTATTGGGGGGGGGGGCTCTGATCACTGAAATAAATTAATGAATGACACACTCTCTCCCTTTTTAAGTTTTGGCCTCAGTGTACGGAATCTCATAAAAGCTCATGAATTCCTCAAAAATATCAAAATTTTTATTCACAGTTCGAATGCAGAATATTAATTGTCCACGGATGGATATGTCACAAGTTTCGTCAACCATAATAGCAAAATATTCCCGACTTCTAATATCTGCTACCACGGAGCGCAAAACAGATCTCCCTAATATATCAACGATCTCGTTCTGAATGTCATGTGAGAGCCATTTGTAGCCCGAACGTCCCATCCACTCCCCTAGTTCATGCACATCGTCTTTTGAAACTCTTTTTAGTAAAAATGTTAACAATACTCATAATTATTTACATAGTATATAGTAATAAGTCATGTGTTTTGCTGTCTCTGGTCATAGCCCCCCCAAATTGATGGTCTAGAACATTTCAAATGTGTATTTAAAGTTAAGTTCATGTGGCACAATTCAGAGTAAATACATTAGATCCTCTAAAGCAAAATTATTTTGGGGGCTGTGCCCCCACATCGTTAACATTGGGGGGGAAGCCCCATGGAGTGGGCGCCTATGCCTAAGAATACCTTAAGAACAGTGATCATGGTGGTGTCTGTAGAAAGTATACTTAGGCGAGCCTGAGGTTAAGGCGGCCGGAGCCTGGTGCTGATCAAATCACCTCCACTTTGTCTGGAAACGATGCTTCGCACCACGTGCTTAAGCATATGTAAAGGATGTCGTGGCACAGCAGCGAAAACCTTAGGTCTACGAGACGAACAAGTTTCCATCATAACATTTTGCTTGTTTCAATACTACGAGACCTCGGGAGGAAGGACATATTCTATGCTGTATGTATGCAACCACGCCGCACAGATTCATAATTGCCACTACACTCCATCCCAGGGGTGCATGAAGCAACGCCGCGCATAACGGTAGAGAAGAAGAGGGAGCGAGTGGGAGGAGCCAAGCAGTGTGAGCTGATGCATTTTCCTTCTCATGCGTTCGTTGGTCGAGCATCTCGAGTCACTTTTTGCCCAGAGGACCTTTTTTTTGTTTTCTTGCTGGAGAGAAATGATGAAATAATTGAGAATATATTTAGATTTTTTTGTCAACGTTTGTTTTGAGTAAACAGTAATTTTGCATGTACTATTACATGGATATGAAACTTAGTGCCCTATATTAAAGAAGGAACATAAATTAAGAATATTTGAAAATAAAATCCTTAGAAAAATATTTGTACCTAAATGGGATGAGGAAACAGGAGAAGGTTACATAATTTAGAACTCATAATTTGTATTGATGTCCAGAATAATTAAATCAAGAGGACTTAGGTGGGCAGGCAATGTGGCACGAATGGGAGAGGAAAGAAGAGTTTACAGGATTCTTGTTGGGAAACCTGATGGTAAGAGTCCTGTGGAAAGGCCAAGACGAACATGGATAATGTAAGGATGGAAAAGATTGGATTCTTGCCCAGGACAGAGACAGATGGAAGGCTCGTGTTGCTGTAGCCATAAACCCTTGGGTTTAGGAAGGCTAAAGAGTTTGTTAGTTGGTTAAGTTTATTTTGAGTCTGCTTTACGCTCGGATATGCTAATCGGGAATGGACCTACAGTTTAAAGTATGCAATGTGCTTCCTTCGAGGATAAAACTCGGAACCCTTTGATTACAAGGTGACGTCGATACCATCACGCTATCGAACTTTCTATGAGATACATTTGCTTATACGAGGTAGGGAAAATTAAAATATCTCGGTTAGTGTAGAATTAACGATACTCTCTCGTTGGTCAGTCTTTAGCTGTTGATCAGACAGGTTATGCTGTTTAGAAGCCAGTTCCGATTTTGATCAGGTAAATTTAGGGTATTAGCACCACTTTCTCTAAATTAAGGGTTCAATTCTAGACAGATTTTAGATGTCGAGAAGAGCAGCGAGCATCATTTGCCCTTTTAGGCTATTAACGGACGATTCAAAGCCCATGTAACCAAATGGTAGCGCTGTCACCTTTGGTGCCAACGGTCCTGGATTCGCTATCCGGTGAGCCCTTCAAAATTCCGATGTTGATCCTGAGGACTAATGTAGATCTACTTGATGCAGTGGCTCCGGTGTCGAAAACCAGAAAGCAGCTGCGATGGCACTCGACGCGCCAGCACTTGACTTGACAGTCCGTGGCCCTCAGAGGAATGATGCAGCACGTAGTTTAATTTTATTAAATCACGATTTAATGTCAGTTTCTGTAATATTCCCTAGGAAGGGAATATTGCGAAATTTTACAAAACTATTTGAACATGATTTGATTTTTTAATTTTTTTTTTTATTTATGCCACTTTTGGCTAATCTAGGCGAATAAGAATGAGTGATGATATGATGAAATTGTTGCTACGTATTTCCAGACCGGGATTCGCTGTGCTAACCACTCAGCCACAGAAGTCGGCATGAAAGTGGTCTTTTCACTCTTATGCTAACAGGCCTCCCCGATGGCGCAGTGGTAGCGTCCTTCCCTTATAATCAAGGAGTCCCGGGTTCGATACCCATTGGTTCGGATTCTACTTTAAACTGTAGGTCCAGTCCAGATTAGCCTTACTGTGCATAAAGTGGACATAAAGCACTAATTCAATCAACCAATCTTATGTTAACGGTGTGTGTGTGTGACTCGCAACCAGTATAATGCTCTATTGGTCCCGTGTTGTATCGTCTGCATATGTTTGCGATTGTCCCTTTATTCATCATATCATCATTCATCCTCATCCTCGCGATTAGCCTAAAGTGGCAGAAAAGCGACGTAAAATAAAGCATATCAATCAACATATCAACCAATTCTTTATAATAGCCGACGTCTGTGGTGGAGTGTTTAGCATAAAGCGCTACGACGCCAGATCAAGGTGGATTGATTTAGCGATTTAAATAACTTTAAATAAATATAGAATAATGTACATAAAGATTTTTGTAGACATCAGAATCACTTTTGGTGGAAGTACATTGATCTCGTGATCATTTGATGATGTTTATTAGGCTCTAAGAAAGGAAACAAAATTCATGTACTGAAGGGGTGAACTGTAAATGTACTTAAATTTCTCTTGATTTAAAATTCAAAAATTTTTATAGACTAAATTAGGAAACACTTTGTGTAGAATAATATACGAAATACTAATCATGTTAAACGATAAATAGTTTCATTATCATTAAAATGTAAATAAACATGGTAGTTGATATTTTGCATTAAACAAAATTGTCAAAATGCGGGTACAAGGACTACAAAAAGTATTTTAAGTTCCAATTATGTAGTACACCCATACTGTTTTATCTTCACTTGAATGTCCAGATATTATTAGAATAATTAAATCAAGAAGACTTAGATGGGCAGGCCATGTGGCAGGATTGGGAGAGGAAAGAGGAGATTACAGGATTCTCGTTGGGGAACCTGATGGTAAGAGACCTGTAGGAAGACGAAGATGGAGGGACAACGTTGAGATGGACCTAAAGGAAATCGGTAGGAATGGAAAAGAGTATATAGATCTTGTTCAAGATAGGGACAGATGGAAGGCCTGTGTTGCTGCAGCCATGAACCTTCGGGTTTAAGAAGGCTAGAGAGTTAGTTAGTTAGTTATTATAATTTCATTAACACACTCAACAAGCATTTCCATAGTAGGTTCATATACAGTACCAGAAAGAGAAAAATGTGCAGTTATATCTATTTTTTTTAATTGCTTTAATCAAACTTTTCAAATATTTTACAGGGCCTTTTACCAGAAAAAAAAACTTTCCATAAAAAGCATATATATGGTGCCAAAAACCATACAAGGAATTTTAAGCCTTTTTTTTAAAAAAAAAAAAATAAATTAAAAAACCTGTTTAAATTTTAAAAAATCATGAAAAATGATTTTGTAAATGCAAATCATGACCTTTATCCACCCGGCGAAAGAGGTCCCGGTTTGGAGTCCCGGTGTTCGTTATGAGTATCCATGGACGTCCGCAGATTTTTTTCCAGGGAGGGGCAAGGAAGGTTTTTTTTTCCATGGGGGGTAAACAAGTCACATTTTCCCCCAAAAGAGTGTAGTTCCCTAAAAAAAACATTGCTTAAATTTGAATTTATGCTGTTAATGCAATAATTTACACATATTATTGTGGCTAAAATGAAATTATATTTGTGAAATGCATAATTTTTGGTTGACTTTCATTTCCCCCCTTCCGGACACCCATGTGAGTATCACTCCAATTGCACGATATCACCACGCATCCTCATCGCCGCGATTAGACAAAAGTGGAGGAAGAACGACGCTAAATAACATTGAAATCAATACAAATGTTATGATAGCTATGTTATTATTAGAATGCTTAAACCAAGAAGACTTAGGTGGACATGAATGGGAGAGGAAAGAAGAGTTTACATGATTCTTGTTGGGAAACCTGATGGTAAGAGACCTGTAGGAAGGCCAAGACGAAGATGGAGGGACAACGTTGAGATGGACCTAAAGGAAATCGGTAGGGATGGGAAAGATTGGACTGATCTTGCCCAGGATGGGGACATATGGAAGGCTTGTGTTGCTGCAGCCATAAACCTTCGGGTTTGAGAAGGCTAGAGAGTTAGTTAGTTGTTACCCATCTTCCCTCTCGACTGCGCCACTGACCACAACAGCAATTGCCACACGAGGCTTCCACACCGTGCGAACCAGCGCCGCTCCGAAATGAGATAATAAAGATGAGAAAAAGTCGATGGCTTTTGCGTCAACGGCAAGGGGGCTTTGCGACCACTTGCGGTCCATCATTGATGCAGATAATCGCCCTCCCCTCCGCCCTCCCCCCTGCGCTTCCGTCCCAGGAGACCAGCTCCAGATCAATAGGAGCGGCGGCTGGCTGCCCGTTGCCAGGTAACCGTAACAGCCAGGTATGTGCAGTCGTGTTGGGCGGGCAGCGGGGCTGGCAGGGGCAGCTGCGAGGTGCCGGGCAAGGTAAGTCAGCCATTCATGCACATAATAGCACCAACGGGAGGATTTTTCTTCACTGCACCTGTGCCTGTTTGCACCATTTTCAGGGTCGCTTGGTTGTCGGCGGGTGTTGTTCTTCCTTGAGGATGGTGGTCATCTCGTCTGCGGCTATTTTTATCCTGTAGCTCCCCCGGGGTTCAGGACTCATCCTGGCCAACTGGCGTCACGATGACCTCGCTATTCTGTGGATACATCTCTTGGGAAACCAACTTTGCTTTGGCTATGAAAACGTCGATCTCTGTAAAGCTTGGATATTTTTTTTTAATTTGTTTTTAAGCCCACTTTATATACAGATAGCCTAATCGGGTAAAGGTAAGTTGCTGCATATAGCATCTTGCCATGAATAAGGGCCCACACATATTCGATCTCGGCCATTATGGAGCTGATGTGATCAGCACCACGCTCCGGCCGCCGTTATCCCCCACGGTTGGCCCCAGGTACCTATTGATTTAAGGCTGGGCGAGCCCCAGAGCCGCTTTATGCGCGCAGAAGGCCGGAAGAATTCCTGTCGGGGAATCGAACCTGGATCTCATGCGTGGCAGTCCGACACCCTACAGCGGCTTTGACTGGACCCGCCCTCGAAAGTGGAATTCGATTTCTCGGGAGTGGAAGTTGATGACCTAAAAAATATAGGTATATGACCTATAGAATGTCCTAAAATTGGGAAAAACGACGTAAAAATGCAAAAAATTACCATTAAATTTGTTAGTTTCAGGTTAAAATTTGAAATGAAAAGTATGCAATCTTGTATTGTTTTTTTTTTTTAAAGGCACCAAAATGATACCACGTGCACATTCAATTAACATATGCAACGAGAATTTCATTTCCCGCATATTTGCCTGGTGATGAAGTGTGGTGTGTTCCTGTGACACTATAGACAAAAATAAATCATCTCGATCCACGTAAGGCAATTTTTGTTTAGAAATTTAACAAATTGTATAAAAAAAATAGGGAATCCAAAATCAGGGACGCATCCGAGAAAGGGTTCATAGACACGCCCCCCCCCCCGAAAATGCGTCGGAAAAGTAATTTTTAACATCAGAAATTGTTTGAAATATCTGAGTTTGCCCCAGACGGGCATCTGGTGGTTTCCCTCGACTGTCACCAGTTCAGCATTTCTTTTGATCGTAAATTGCAAGGCCTACGTTCACCTTTGTGAAAAGACTCAAGAATATTACCAAAATGAAAGAAGTGACAAAATATGACGAAGCAATACACCGAATATTGCGAAAAATTACTCAAAAATGCCGAAAATCGGGTAAACCGACCTAAAACCTGAAAATTGGCAAAAAAAAAATGCACTTTAAAATTACCTTTTTTAGATTCTGGACGAAGTGTAATATTGTGCATGTTTAATGGGCATCGTGTCCGAGATGTCAGAAAAAAGATGACATTTCATCAACTTCCGCTCCCTAGGTATTATACTTCGCTTTCCTGCCATCTGCTAATCGCGAAGAACAGGATGAATGATGATAGGATGGAATGGATGAAAGGACAAGCACAGACATAATGACGACACAACATGTGTACCACGGAGTCCAGGATGCACTACGTGAAAGGGAGGTAGGCATTTGGGTGTGTCCCAAAAGGGTCAGTCCTTACACTCCAAGTTGGGGGGTGGGGGGGGGGGCTCGAGCCCCCCCAATGTTAACGATGTGATGGCAGAGCCCCCCAAATAATTTTGCTTAAGAGGATCTAATGTATTATTTTGCTTCTCTTGTAAAGTTTACTCTGAATTGTGCCACATGAACTTAACTTTAAAGACACATTTGAAATGTTGTAGACCATCAACTTTGGGGGGGGTATGACCAGAGACAGCAAAACACATGACTTATTACTATATGCTAAGTATATAATTATGAGTATTGTTAACATTTTTACTAAAAGAGTTAGAAAAGACAATGTGCATGAACTAGTGTAGTGGATGGGACGTTCGGGCTACAAATGGCTCTCACATGTAATTCAGAACGAGATCATTCATATATTAGGGAGATCTGTCTTGCGCTCGGTGGCAGCAGATATTAAAAGTCGGGAATCTTTTGCTCTTATGGTTGACGAAACTTGCGACATATCCATCCGTGGATAATTAATATTCTGCATTCGAACTGTGAATAAAAAGTTTGATATTTTTGAGGAATTCATGAGCTTTTATGAGATTCCGTACACTGACGCCAAAACTTAAAAAGGGAGAGAGTGAGTCATTCATTAATTTATTTCAGTGATCAGAGCCCCACCCCAATAATTTTGACAAGTCGGCGCCCCTGTCTGCAATCAACCCTCTTGCAACAAACTTTAGCTTTAGAGTTAACCCCCATTTTTCAGACCCTCCGATTTGGGGGTTAAAATGGTTAAGTACTATTTACAGAGGAGAAATTGATATCTTGTAGCGAAAGCTAAAGTGTTTTGGAAGGTGGATTCATTGCAAATGAATTATACATCTATTATCGGGAACACCTTACATCTCTTTAGTATTTTTTCGTATTGGAGTTTCTTTTTTATGTCCACTTTATGCACAAAAAGGTTAATCCGCACAGGATCCACACTTTAAAGTGGGATTCGAACCGAGTATCAAACCCTTGATTACAAGGCGAGGAAGTTATCACCACGCCACAGGGAATACCTTAGACATCTTTAGAATTCATCTCAATTAACCCTAGACAATTTTGCTATCGTCTACATATTTGTAGTGATTTGCTTTATTTCGTGTCGCAGCCCTAATGGCTCGGCACTCGCTCGCACATGTCCCCCCCAAAGGACTGCGTTTGAGGTACAAACCTGACCAGATTAAATAACAAAACGAAATATGTTTTCTTGACCCATAACCGTCGTGATTGAGGATGACAGTCCCTGTTCAGGCGCGCAGAGTTTCGAACCCATCTCTCTCTCTCTATCTCTCTCTCTCTCACTCTCTTTCTCACTCTCTCATTCTCACTCTCTCTTTCTCTCTCACTCTCTCTCTCTCACTCTCTCTTTTTTTCTCTCACTCTCTCTTTCTTCTTCTCTTTTTCTCTCTCTCTCACTCTCTCTCTTTCTCTCTCACTCTCTCTTTCTTTCTCTCTCTTTCTCTCTCTCTCACTCTCTCTTTCTCTCTCTTACTCTCTCTCTCACTCTCTCTCTCTTTCTCTCTCTCACTCTCTCTCTTTCTCTCTCACTCTCACTCTCTTTCTCTCTATCTCTCTCTCTCACACACTCTCACTCTCTCTCTGTCACTCTCTCTTTCTTTCTCTCTCTCACACTCTCTCTCACTCTCACTCTCTCTCACTCTCTCTCACACACATACACTCACTCTCACTCTCTCACATTCTCTCTCTCTCACTCTCTCTTTCTCTCTCTCTTTCTCTCTCTCTCACTCTCTTACTTTCTCTCTCTCACTCTCTCTTTATTTCTCTCTCTCACTCTCTCACTTTCTCTATCTCACTCTCTCTTTATTTCTCTCTCTTTCTCTCTCACTCACTCTCTCTTTATTTCTCTCACTCTCTCTCACTCTCTCTTTCTCTCTCTCACTCTCTCTCACTCTCTCTTTCTCACTCTCACTCTCTCTCACTCTCTCTTTCTCTCTCTTACTCTCTCTCACACTCTCTCTTTCTTTCTCTCTCTCACTCTCTCTCTCACTCTCACTCTCTCTCTCACACACACACACTCACTTTCACTCTCACTCTCTCACACTCTCACACACTCTCACTCTCTCACACTCTCTCACTCTTTCTCTCTATCACTCTCTCTTTCTCTATCTTACTCTCTCTCACTCTCTCTCACACTCTCTCTCTCTCTTTCTTTCTCTCTCTCACACTCTCTGTCTCACTCTCTCTCTCACTCTCACTCTCTCTCTCTCACACACACACACACTCACTTTCACTCTCACACTCTCACACTATCTCTCTCTCACACACACTCACTTTCACTCTCACTCTCTCACACTATCTCACTCTCTCTCTCTCTCTCTCTCTCTCTCTCACTCTCTCTCTCTCTCTCTCTCTCTCTCTCTCTCTCTCTCTCTCTCTCTCTCTCTAAAGACCTCCAGCTCTCCTCTCAAAGCGATCTGCCCTTTTGTATGGGGATGGGTAGACGCACATGTTTTTTGGTAAATAAAAAAGCAAAATTTCGGTAGAGAAACAGTCAATTTCGGATTCAAAAGCGATAAATAAAATAAAATATCGGTGTTATAGCGGTGAAAAATTGAATGAAAAGTGGTATATAAAAAGACATTTTGGTCTTAAAATTGTGAACATAATCGTAAATTTGATTTAAAAACTACACTTATTACACAAAATTAACATTTCACTTCTAGTAGCACATTTATGTAGTTATCCGAGTATTAAGTTTATTTCTGTGTAAAGGAGTCCATTTTTGCTTCTCCAATATTAACAGCAGAGTTCTTCAATTTTCCGTGAATTGCATAACTCACAGGATAATTAAAACTTCAGAAAGTGTCGCGTAAGTAAATAAACTGTAAACTTTGTGTTTAAGAGTCTATTTCGCATTTTTCAGTTCATTTCGCATCATTTCGTGACAAAACAGGGTAGAAAAATGCACTTCACATCTTACAGAAACATGGAAAATTAACATTAGAATGTGTTTCTTGACATTTTGTTTTTTCGTCAAAATCGAAATATGCATCCCCCTAGGGATGAGTGATGACATGATGAAATTGATGAATGGACGCTAAGAAACGTACATGCCCAGGCCGGGATTCGAACCCGGGACTCCTGGCGTCGTAGCGCGATGTGCTAACCACTCCGCCACGGGGAATATTTGTAATAGTTTCGTGAGTACTGTAGAAGTTGGTTGGTTGATTGGTGTTTTAAGTCCACTTTATGCACAGTAAGGCTAATCGGGAACGGACCTACAGTTTGAAGTGGGATCCGAACCTCCACGGGGTATCGAACCCGAACTTGACAACAAGGCGACGACGCTACCACTACGCCATCGGGGAGGCCATACTGTAGAAGTGATTCTAAAAAGAGCTGTTTCTTTCTTTTTTTTTAGATAATCATTCGCATATACGTTCGATGATAATTGTACATTATCCATTATCAAGTGCGTTATACTACTTATTCTAACGCACGTTCCGAGAGAGTACCCCTTCTCTAGTCTTCTGGTGAAATTATTTTTGACAGTGGTGGGGATCGAAGAGGATCTGTAGTAGAGATGTTATCTCGAAACATAATGTTAGAATAAATATAGTTTAAAGCACTAGCCAATGGATAATGTCTAGGGAGCGGAAGTTGATGTCATGTCATCTTTTTTCTGACATCTCGGACACGATGCCCATTAGATACACACAATATTACACTTGGTCTAGATTCTAGAACCCAAAAAATGTAATTTTAAAGTGCATTTTTTTGCATTTTCCCCCCAATTTTCAGGTTTTAGGTGATTTTCCCCGATTTTCGGCATTTTTCAGTCATTTTTCGCAATATTCGGTGTATTGTTTCGTCATTTTTTATCACTTCTTTCATTTTGGTAATAGAGACTTTTCATTAAATTGTTTCAAAATTATTCGGTTGTTTCCATTGGAAATCCTCGTTGCATATTTTAATTGAATGTGATATCATTTGGTGCCTTTCATTTTTGAAAGAAAGATTGCAACTTGTTCAATTTCCTTTTCATTTCAACTTCTAACTCTCAAATTTAATGGTAATTTTTTGCATTTTTTAACGTCATTTTTCCTCATTTTTTAGGACATTCTATAGGTCATACACCTATATTTTTTAGGTCTTCAACTTCCGCTCCGTAATAATGTCCAATTAACATTACATTCTAATATAGAATCATTGTCAGTAACATTCAGAGGATTATTTAATGACAATTCGGTTCCCCGAAATCAGAGATATTTTAAAGTAAATTCATCGGATATCTTGACGTGGCTTAATAATACTGCAGCGACATTCTTAAGAATAGGGATGCGGTATCAATGCGAGGCGAGGCTTGGCAGTATGTCGTTCTCGATTCGATTTGCAATAATATTATTCTCGATATCGTCTCGATTTACGAACATCCGTCTCGATCTCGTCTCACTATCGAAGGACAAGTCTCGATTGGGGATGGCCACAATGTCCGGATTTCAAATTATCCGTTTGGACGCAACGGATAATCCCAATATCCGGATAGAACAGATCTGGTGAAGGATTTGTACGAAATCCGCACGGTGAAGTATGGAAATGACGAATGATGTACAACATGTGGATAGTCCGTAAAACTGATATAACTGTCCAGATAATGCACACATTCGAATATGAGGATAATTCGAATATTCTGATATCAGAATATACCATATCCATATATTTGAAAACCGGATAACATCTGGGGCCCGAAGTATATAGCGTATTAATCTATAAGATTATATTTTATTTAAACTCTCTCTGGATGCTTCATGTTGACCAGGGCATTCACTTGTTTACGCCAGTTGTCTCAACTTCAGTGGTATGTGAATAATGCACAGTGTTGTGCTATGCAAACTTCCTGATGTATTCAGGATATAGGAAGTTCCATCAGGTTTATGGAGTCAGCCGTTTGCAATAGAGGTAGCAATAATCACGATTCGGCATGGAGGAAGATCTCCATGGCCTGGGTGATATAGAGGTGAGACAGACTGAGAAGGGACTGACTTTGGATTTGGATTGAGGAGAGAGAGGAGCTTGGAGAAAGGAGTTGAGGGAAAGTGAGGCGAGTCCTGGTCAACGAGCAAGGAAGCCTTGAGAGGTCTTAGTTTTAATTCATTCGACGTTACTTTGAATTAATCATGACTCTTCAGATAGACAGGTAATTATCCTTACCCAGCCATGATTCAGGTTCGAAGGTTGATAAAACCCAATGAGTGACCATTTTCTTTTCTAGTTGTTAAGCTATTTAGTTTTAGTTGTGCCTTTCGCACTGCCAGGCATTTGACTTGCCATGTCAATGGCGAGTGCTCTCATCATTGAGGATGAATGATGAATAAGTTACATCAACCATTGATTTATTGTGGGAGTGGCAGGTTCACTAGAATGATACGATAGTGTAAAGCCGATCTTGGTGGCGGAGTGGTTATCACAGCGCGCTGTGACGCCAGGAGTCCAGGGTTCGAACCCCGGCCTGGGAATGTTTGTTCCTTGTGAGTGTTCCTTCGTCAATTTCATCATCTCATCCTCATCGTCGCGATTAGCAAACGTGCCAGAAAAGAATTCTAAGTTACTAAGAATGTCTGACAAACGCGGTGAGTGAAATTAGTGAACAGGTTTGTGAACCCCTCCCCGTGGAACGTTCAATTAGTCCCCCCAAAAGTTGCGAGTATATTCTCCAAAAAAATTTGCTACTTGAAAATCATACCAAAAATTCCAGTCGGATTTTGTGATTTGCGACCGATAATTTTCTAACACTGCTCGGTGCCTGGTCAAGAGGAAATTGAGCATGAGACGAATGGGCTGCCGACGTGTGTCGCGTCGAAGTATTGCCACATCCACGTTCCCTCCACCACGCATGCGTTCCTCCCCCGGGTGAGGGGGGGAAGTGTTTGTCTCCTCCTCCCCCTTGTGTTTACGGTCGCTGGTAAGTAGCGAGCGTGCAGGTTGCTCCGAGGAGAAGTGAATTGATCCGTTTCATCCTACAGGGTATGCGTTCACCTCCTTCGCAGATGTACAGCGGGATGTCTATACGGCGAGGTTTCAGGCTTGCATCTATTTTGTTGTAGTCTGGCGCTGGCGCTGGCATTGGCCCAGGTGGGTTTGGAATACACGAAAAGTGCGTCACTCAATGAACGATTGTTTGGCAGTCCTGGTCCTCACTGGACTGTTACGTCACAAAGATTAGGGTTTAGTAATTGCATTGTTTCGTTTCTCCTTTTTCGTTCCTTGTTTTTCTTTTTAAGATTATTCCATGTCCTCCGTTGAAAGAACTATTATTATTATTAGAATCTTACGTTCTCTCTCTCTTTACCTCTATTTCTAAATATATTTATTAAAAATATAATTTTGATGATTTTTAAAAATTTAAATTGATTTTTTTAAAAAAAGAAGCATGCTTAAAATTGCTTGCATGTTTTTTCGGCACCGTACACATATATTGTTTTATAGAAAGGCTTTTTCTGATAAACGGATCTGTAAAATGTTACATTTTTCTGCTTCTGATACTGTATACTTGAAACTACATTGGAAGAGTTTGTTGAGTGTGTTAATGCAACTATAATAATTTCAGTAACATTCTGGATGTACTGTATAATTGTAACTTAAAATATTTTTTAAGTTCTTGTAGCTGATTTTCTTTTTAAATGGTTTGCAAAATATCACCTTTCATGATAATATCACTATTTATAATTTAACATGATTAGTATTTTGTACCTTGTTCTGTTCAAAATTCTTGCTATTTTTGCCTATAAAAATTAGAATTTTAAATCAAGAAATATTGAAGTGTGTCTACAGTTGAAGACTAAAATTGGTAAACGCTGTAAGTGCCATAAACTGTGAAATGTGCCATGCTTTATAATGTGGGAGACGTGAAAAGTGGCTGGTAGCCCTCTAAGTAGTTCAAAAGGGCGTGTAAAGAGGTCGCTAGTGTGAAGGTCCCTGCCGGCTGATTTGGTGAACGATAGAAGTGCCAAGCGAGGTGGCAGCCGTGAAAATCGTAAACGTTGTAAGTGGAGAACAGTTTTTTGCGATTTCCCAACACTTTCGCTTTTGGCACTTACAACGTTTACCACTTATATTCCTCAGTTTACATTGATTTGCTTTATTTTACTTCGCCTTTTGTGCCACTCTTGGTTAATTTGCGAAGATGGGGGATGAGTGATGATGTGATGAATGGGCAATCACAAACATCCATGCCCAGGCCAGGATTCGAACCCGGGACCCCTGACATCGTAGCGCGATGTGCTAACTACTCTGCCACGGCCCGGCTTTACAGTTTACATGTTACATTTTTCCTCTCTTGTGAGCATCACCCCATCAGTACATACCGGGTGGTCCAAAAGTCCCGGAACGGTCACTTATCGTGAAAAATACACATCGAATCGGAAAACGAAAAAATACATGTTGAATAAGTGAAAGAAAGTTATTCAATGATATCACACTTGATTCCCCACCCCTGGCTCTGTCTCTCTCTCTCTCTCTCTCTCTCTCTCCATATCTCCGTTCCTAATTGAGCTAGAAGGATGGTTGATAGCTCGTTGGACTCGGAATGAAGTCCTCTTTCCGATTCTACAATACAAAATGGGGGTTTCCATTTAAAATTTCACAGTTGCCACCCGCCCCATCCCCAGGGGGCGGGGGTGGGGAATCAAGTGTGATATCATTGAATAGCTTTCTTTCCCTTATTAAACACTTATTTTTTCGTTTTCCGATTCGATGTGTATTTCTCAGGATATGTGACCGTTCCGGGACTTTTGGACCACCCGGTATATTTTGTTTCCTTGCTTTTCCTTTCAAAATGTTGGAGTATCTTACAGCTACCATTCAATGAATGCGAGATTAATGTACTTTCACCAGAACTGATTCTGATATCTAGAAATCACTTATGTACATTATTCTATAATTGATTTTTTTGAGTAATTTAAATCACTGTTGTTTTTAAATCATCTGATTCAAATCAAGCTACCTTGTGGGTGAGTTTGGGTACAGTGAGAGTACTGCTCTGTTTTCGTTATGTTAATTCATCATTAGAACCAATTATTTTAATTTATTTATTTATTGAAATTTTCAGTACAGCAGAAGTCATTTAAAACCAGAAAGAAACAACAGTAAAACAATAGACTAACATTAAAAACAAAAGAAAGGATAACATAAAATAAACAAAAATAAAACAAGCCAAAAAAGTACCAAGGTAAAAAGATCAGTTTCACAAAAGCATTACTTATTTACAATTTTTTCTATGTTGCTGATAAAAAATGAATATGAAGTGAATATATCTATTTGGTTTGAAATTATATTGAACTGATTCGGTAGCCTATGGAATAGTGATCGTTGTATGAGTGAGAGCCTGGGAGTTGTAGTGTGGAAAGTCTCCTTGCTCCGTGTTTTATGTCTGGGCACTCTGAGGGAGAGTTCGTGGAGTGGGATGCTGCATCATAAGTTTCCATTTATGATCTTATATAGCAATTTCACATCTGCAACGTATCTACGAGTTTCCGGAGTATTAATGTACAGATTTACAAGCAGATCTCTCTTAGGCAGGTGTCTCAGAGCAGCCACTCTATATCGAACGATGGAGAGGAAAAAGCTGAGAACATTGTCGATCTTGGAGGTATGAGAAGGGGCAGCCATGTTCCAGATGGGTGAACAGTATTGTAGAATGGGGGACACAAATGTCTTGAAGTAAATGGAAAGTGCTTTCGGGTTATTGATTTCGGTGAATCTGTAAAGTAGGGCTAGCATACGCATTGCCTTTTATGTGATGGTTGATATGTGATTATCGAAATTTAGTTTTGAATCTATGAGGATACCTAGATCTCGGTGTTGTGCTTCTTTTGCTAGAGTGTTGAGTGTATAATTGCCTTCAAGAATGTTTTGTTTCAATGAAATTGTTATGTAATAGCATTTCGAAGGGTTTGTGGACAGTTTCTATCGCTTGCACCATTCAGAGAGTCTGTTTATGTCATTTTGGAGAATTTGCATGTCTGATGGCTGTTTAATTTCTGTTATAATCTTGCGATCATCGGCAAACATTAGAATTGTGCTTGAGATGGGGGAATTAAAGAGGTCTGTGAGATCATCCAGGTTAGGGTAGACTTTGTTGGGTTAGGTTAGGTGTATATTTATACTTTGTGTATGCATGACATGGGCACATGTTCCGAATTGTTTTGTCACCGTCAAAATTTCCCCCGCTTGAAATATTTCCCTTCCAACCGGTTTAAATGAAACGGCATTATGCGAAACGGGATGGATAAGGCGAAATGGGATTGGACTCTTTCTATATGCGCTATCGACTATTCTCTTGTTTACTACTAGGATGGGAGTTTCAAACTTCATGACTTTTTCTTTTGTTGCAACGCTCAACAATCACCATTGTCGCACTTTCATCCTATTCTAACTTCAACTCCCATCTCCCTCCGCCCCTGCCTTGAGAGGACAAGTGATGCGCTTCTTTTGTGCCGCTTCTCTCGTTCGGCGCAGCCTGTACACCTTCTCATGTAATTAATTCATGATTGATGACTCTTTTTCCTTTGGTCACGGTTCGTTCTTCCCGCGAGAGGAAAGGGTACAGGGGACGGCATTTACTCGAGGAGATGCAGCGTGAAAAGTTGTCGTAAAGTTTACAATACTCTGTCGTTAAAATTTATCTGGCTGCCTGTTCATTTATAATAAAAGGGACACAGACGTACTTTTCCCTGAGCGCATGCGCGTTCGTGTCGTCACCGCTATGTACTCTCAGACGAAATCTTTGTTTGACAGTAACAAATTACTATTGAATGAACAGAAAATGTAGAAGCAAATAGAGGAACAAAGGGAGAAGAGGGAGGCAAATAAAAATACACGAAAAAGAAGAGAGAAAGAAAGCTAGAATGAAATAGAAGAAGAAATAGTGATGAAGTAGATAGAAAAGTGGAAGAGAGAAAAAGCAGAGGGAAATATAGAAATAAATGGAAAAACAGGAAAAAAAGAGGGAGCTAAATAGAAATAAGCAAAAAAGGATAGAGAAAAAGAATATTCAAACCTAGAAAGAAAGAGATAGAGAAACATGGAAAGAAGGAAAGAGGGAGAGATAGAACAAGTAAAAGAAATAAAGGGAACGTAAGAAAGCGAAACGTAAAAGCAGAGAAAATGAAAGATAGAAAGGTGAAAAGAGAAGAAAATATATAACTTTCCAGGCATGGACACCGAGACAGAGAGCACGTGAAGATTTATTTCTTGCAAAATTATATTTTTAACAGCTAGAACACTATCGGGTCAATCCACATGAAATCATACCAGCTGGTTACTTGACCATTTTTAAAAAAGTTTATTTTTTGAGTGGTGTGAGCCTCATATATTGACAGTTCAGAACCACTCTTATTTTATTTTTACTATCACCGATTTGAAGATGGCGGGCATTTTTTTATCATGGCGCGCGTCATTTTCTCCATTCGTAAGCATCAGCGGAAACTTTTTTTTTCTCAGCTCTGGTAAGTCCTACGACAATGAGACAAAATCTGTGATGTTAAGCACATTATAGGCTACAATTATATTTCTGTGTAATTTTCTAAATATTATTTCTTCATAATACATTTTAAGGTTAAAATTGTGTATTTTAATCGCTCAAAATGACATTTTCAGACATTTTTTGGGGGGGGGGGAGGCAGTTTGTTTGATACTTGGATTTTTTTGTGCAAGTACCTGTGTACCAATAGAGTACGTCAAAATTATTTGAAGCTTGAGACTTTAATATTTTTTTTTCTACAGGGTCATAAACATGTACTTTTTGTTAAAAAAATCCAAGTTCAGGGTTAAATATCTCTGGTGGGCAGTTGTTTAAAAATCTGAAATTTGTACACAATACAGTACTTCAGGCTAAGTAACTTCAGTAAAAATTTTGAGTTTGAGATTTAATTGGTTTAGGAGATACAAAACTCGTGAAAAATTCAACATTTTGCATTAAATATGGCATGCCTAATTTCATTTCTTATTAACATTTTGTGTTGAAATTCTGCAAACTGTAATTTGGAATGTCAATGAACAACATTACAATCCTGAAATGGCTCTGCAATAAAGTATATATACGAGGGCGTGCTGAAAAGTAACGCTTCCTATGTTTTTATTTTCTTTGTTACCTTGTAAACGCATTTTGGACTTTGAGCAACCATACATTGCACTTATAAGACTTTCCAGCTTCTCCATTGCAGGTTTCAAACTTCTATCGCCAGGGGGTGCTGAACTATTGCGAGGAAAATGGCAGCATGTAACCATGCAATGTTGGTGAAGCGCCTGAAGTAGCGTGCAGTGATCGAGTTTCTAAACGCAGAAAATGTGCTACAAATTGACATTCGTCTGAGACTGAGGGAATATTATGGGGATGAATGTGTTAGACATCAGTACTGCGCAATCTTGAGTTTATCATGCTCTTAAAGAAAACCTCAGCTGAACACGAATCCGATGACCTCCATCAGTTCTAGTTCCTGGCCTTTCACTCCATTCTCTCACATAGCTGAGATTTTTTTAGCTGTGGGTTTTCTTTAAGAGCATGATAAACTCAAGCACGCCCTCGTATATATACTTTATTGCAGAGCCATTTCAGGATTGTGATGTTGTTCATTGACATTCCAAATTACAGTTTGCAGAATTTCAACACAAAATGTTAATAAGAAATGAAATTAGGCATGCCATATTTAATGCAAAATGTTGAATTTTTCACGAGTTTTGTATCTCCTAAACCAATTAAATCTCAAACTCAAAATTTTTACTGAAGTTACTTATCCTGAAGTACTGTATTGTGTACAAATTTCAGATTTTTAAACAACTGCCAACCAGAGATATTTAAACCTGAACTTGGATTTTTTTTAACAAAAAGTACATGTTTATGACCCTGTAGAAAAAAAAATATTAAAGTCTCAAGCTTCAAATAATTTTGACGTACTCTATTGGTACACAGGTACTTGCACAAAAAAATTCAAGTGTCAAGTAAACTGCCTTCCCCCTCAAAAAAAATGTCCGAAAATGTCATTTTGAGCGATTAAAATACACAATTTTAACCTTAAAATGTATTATGAAGGAATAATATTTAGAAAATTACACAGAAATATAATTGTAGCCTATAATGTGCTTAACATCACAGATTTTGTCTCATTGTCGTAGGACTTACCAGAGCTGAGAAAAAAAAGTTTCCGCTGATGCTTACGAATGGAGAAAATGACGCGCGCCATGATAAAAAAATGCCCGCCATCTTCAAATCGGTGATAGTAAAAATAAAATAAGAGTGGTTCTGAACTGTCAATATATGAGGCTCACACCACTCAAAAAATAAACTTTTTTAAAAATGGTCAAGCAACCAGCTGGTATGATTTCATATGGATTGACCCTATCGTATTATATTCTGCATGTTTTTTTCTTTCCTTTCCGCGCTATTTCTGTCGCTACTGTTTAGACAGTAAATACCTTCGGCGAAGGTTAAACCAGATGTCGTGGGTTCGATTCGGTCTCCAGGTATCACTATACTTGGATTCTTTTCTCTTTCTTCCAAGCTGCGTGAGGTAAATCGTGTAGCTTTCACGTAAACGTTTCTGAGCGAACCGATGGCGGAAAACTGGTTTCGAAATGGGAGCAGGCTATCTCTAATCAGCCAGGGAAACTGGATTTCTTCCCTCACCGGGCGTTGCATCAACTGGCAGCGAATACGCAACAGATAAGACGCAGCAGAAAGTGACCGGAGCAGGCCTCAGAGCGCCCCACACGCGCAGAACACACTTCATATTACTAAATAGAAAAATTAGATTTGCTTCTTTTCGTTTTTACGATTGGAACATCCATTAACATGATTAAGTGGCAAGCTCTCTTTCTTCAAGTCTGTTTAAAGTCCACTTTATGCTCAGATAGGTTAATGAGGACCGGTCCTACAGTTTAAAGTGGAATTCGAACCGCTGTGCTCTACTCGGAATCCAACCCTGGACCCTTAATCACAAGGCGAGAGCGTTAACTTATCATTGAGTGGCAATGGAACATGCATTAACATGATCAAGGAGAATGAAACAAACATTAGCATGACTAAGGGCGAATGAAACGACCTTTAAACTGACTAAGGGCGAATGAAACAACTGTTAACATGATTAAGTTCGATTGAAGTTAACATGATTAAGGGCGAATGAAACAACCGTTAAAATGATTAAGGGCGAATGAAACAACCGTTAACATGATTAAGGCGAATGAAACTTACCTTAACATGACTAAGGGCGAATGAAACAACCGTCAACATGACTAAGGGCGAATGAAACTACCGTTAACATCACTAAGGGCGAATGAAACTACCGTTAACATGATTAAGGGCGAATGAAACAACCGTTAACATGACTAAGAGCGAATTAAACGACCGTTAACATGATTAAGGCGAATGAAACAACCGTCAACATGACTAAGGGCGAATGAAAGTACCGTTAACATGATTAAGGGCGAATGAAACAACCGTTAACATGACTAAGGGCGAATGAAACAACCGTTAAAATGATTATGGGCGAATGAAACAACCGTCAACATGACTAAGGCCAATGAAAGTACCGTTAACATGATTAAGGACGAATGAAAGAACCGTTAACATGATTAAGGGCGAATGAAACAACCGTTAACATGATTAAGGCGAATGACACTTCCCTTAACATGACTAAGGGCGAATGAAACAACCGTCAACATGACTAAGGGCAAATGAAACTACCGTTAACATGATTAAGGGCGAATGAAACAACCGTTAACATGATTAAGGGCGAATGAAACAACCGTTAACATGATTAAGGCGAATGACACTTCCCTTAACATGACTAAGGGCGAATGAAACTTCCCTTAACATGACTAAGGGCGAATGAAACAACCGTCAACATGACGAAGGGCGAATGAAACAACCGTCAACATGACAAAGGGCGAATGAAACGACCGTTAAAATGATTAAGGGCGAATGAAACAACCGTCAACATGACTAAGGCGAATGAAAGTACCGTTAACATGATTAAGGGCGAATGAAACAACCGTTAACATGATTAAGGGCGAATAAAAGTACCGTTAACATGATTAAGGCGAATGAAACTTCCCTTAACATGAATAAGGGCGAATGGAGCAACCGTTGTCAAGATTAGAGGCGAATGGAACGACCGTGAAAATTATACTTGATAGTTATCAATTTAGGAATGTTACCGAAAGGAAAAAAGCTGAAGGGAAATTACACGAAAGATTAGCTATCGGAACAGCTGCGGAAGATATAACCACCAAAAGGACAGAGAGACGAAGGATGACGAAAACAGAATCTTTGTCCCTCGTTGCGGGCGCGGAGGGTAGTGAACCTGGGACAGAGTGGTCGCCCATCGATCGCCTCCTGACGAGAGGACGTGCGTGCGACGAAAGGCCGAAGGAGTGTGTAGCCTAGCAACGCAAACAGCGCTAAGCGAGGTGACCACACCACTACAGATGTACGGCATGACAATGCAATGCCCAATCACGTGCGAGCCGGAGACGATTCCGAAAGAGCCAGTTCTCAGACCTATCGCAATCGTGTTGCGATAAACAGCTGTCGTCACCTGGGAAGTGGAATCGTTTGGGTAGAATGGAGAACGTGAAGATGTAAGAAAATAATAGAACAGGGGCGACAATTTTTCAAAAGCACTGAATGGGTAAAAAACAAAAAAAAAAAACGTCCTGAACTTCGATTTTTGTTCAAAATTGAATTTCAGTTTTGACATGGTTGAAAAGGCGTACAGAACTTACAATGTAGCTAGAAATGTACCGAAAACAATGTTTTTACCCCAGCTTTCTATAATTTTTCTTAGTTGAGTTATCGTACTTATCGCAACTGTCCGCAAATGTCGTAAGTCGTGAAACAAAAATTGTCGCCATTTTCAAACTAATTCTGTGCATTTCTAGAGGCACATACTGTGTGTCCTCTTCAGAATAACTATTAAAATAATGTTTCCCAATTGACGGCTATTTGTAGACTGTTGCCTGGTATAGTATGCATAAGAAGTAGCGGCTGGGAACCTATTCAGAGCAACAGTATGAATGCGATTACAATTATATACAGATTGTAATACTTTCTCGTTTCGACTTTTACGTATAGAATGTGCGTACGGAAAACAATTTGAAGTAAATTATAATTTTCTCGCCTTGACATTTTTGACAGTATAGAAATCCAATTCATAATTTCATAATCTTGTGTAGTGGTAGTTGTGCGTTTGTGTTTTTTTCTTGTGTAGTGGTTGTTATATGTTTGTGTGTCTTGTGCAGTAGTTGTGCTGTGTAGTGTGTTTGGGTCTGTCTTGTGTAGTAGTTCTGGTGTCTAGTGTGTTTGTGTTTGTCTTGTGTAGTAGTGGTGATGTGCTTGTATGTGGGTTTGTCTTGTGTAGTAGTTGTGCGGACTAGTGTGGTTGGGATTGTCTTGTGTAGTAGTTGTGCTGTCTGGTGTGTTTGTGTTTATCTTGTGTAGTAGTTATGCTGTCTAATGTGTTTCTGTTTGTCTTGTGTAGTATCGGTGGTGTGTATGTATGTCTTGTGTTGTAGTTGTGCAGTCTAGTATGTTTGTGTAGTAGTTGTGCTGTCTAGTATGTTTGTTTTGTCTTGCGTAGTAGTTGTGCTGTCTAATTTGTTTGTGTTTGTCTTGTGTAGTAGTTGTGGTGTGTTTGTGTTTATATTGTGTAGTAGTTGTGGTGTGTTTATATTGTGTTATAGTTGTGATGTGTTTGTGTGTGTCTTGTGTAGTAGTTGTGCTGTCTAATATGTTTGTGTTCGTCTTGTGTAGTAATTGTGCTGTCTAATGTGTTTGTGTAGTAGTTCCTCCATTCATATTGGGGGTTAGGCGTAGAGCTGACAACTCTGCACTGTAAAAAGACATGTCAAGAAACAGCAATATAAGGCCATGGATGTTCCCAAGGTAAAATATTCCGGAGGTAAAATAGTCCCCCGTTCGGATCTCCGGGTGGGGACTACTTTGGGAGGTCCCTGGACTAAGGATAAGATCTACATTAGGAATAAGGATATTAAATTAGGCACCTGGAATGTTCTGAGTCTTTACCGGCCTGGGGCATTTCAGTGTACAGTTAATGAGATAGTTAAGTATAAATTAGATGTAGTAGCTGTCCAGGAAGTTAGGTGGCCAGGAGAAGGGAATTGTAAAACTAAAAATTATACTTTTTTCTATGGTGGTACTGAAAATCATAATTTTGGAACAGGGTTTTTCATAAATAATAGAATTATCTCGGCTCTTAAAACAGTAGAATTTATTAATGATAGGATATCATATGCAGTTTTACAGGGTAGGTGGTGTAAAATTATTTTAATAAACATACATGCACCAACGGAAGATAAAGATGATAATACTAAAGATGATTTTTATGCAGAGTTAGAACAGGTCTTTGATAAATTTTCTCAGTATGATATGAAAATTCTGTTAGGTGATTGTAATGCACAGATTGGCAAAGAACAGACATTTAAACCCACGATTGGTAAAGAAAGTCTTCATGAATTAAGTAATGATAATGGTATAAGATTGATTACTTTTGCAACCTCAAAGAATTTAATTGTGAAAAGTACCACTTTTAAACATAAAGACATCCATAAATATACCTGGTCTTCTCCAGATGGTAAAACTCATAATCAGATAGATCATATTCTCATTGATAAGAGAAGGCATACTAGTATAATTGACGTTCGTACACATAGAGGTGCTGACTGTGCCAGTGACCATTATTTAGTAATTGCTAAATTAAGAGAAAGACTCTCAGTGATAAATCATAAGCAACAAAATCTAAAAATTCTAAAATTTGATACAGGAAAGTTTACTGATGAAAGAATTAAGAAAGATTACCAAATTAAACTGTCAAATAGATTTGATGTTTTGCAGGATTTAAATGATGATGAAAATATAAATGAAACAGACGTAAATAAGAATTGGGAGCACATACGTAATGCAATAGAATCAGCAGCTAAAGAAAGTATAGGATACCATAAACCGAGAAAAAGTAAGCCATGGTTTGATAATGAATGTCATAATCTAATAGAAATAAGAAATCAGGCTAGACTTAGGTGGTTAAATAACTCTGATGATACAAATCTAAACAATTATAATAGAATAAAGCGAGAAGTTAACCGCACGTTTAGGAGTAAAAAAAGAGATTACTTGAAAAGTAAAATTAACGAAATTGAAACAAACAGCAAAAATAAAAATATCAGAGATTTATATAAAGGTGTAAATGAGTTTAGAAAGGGGTGGCAACCTAAAGTAAACTTGATAAAAGATAAAGACGGTGATTTTCTAGCTGACCCAAGCGATATTCTAAATAGATGGAAGAACTACTTTAATGACCTTTTAAATGTCCATGTAGGAGATAAATCAGAAGTAAATGAAGTCCACACAGCAGAACCTTTAGTTCCAGAACCTAACTTGACTGAAGTTAAAGATGCTATTAAAAGGCTAAAGAATAACAAAGCACCTGGCATTGATTTAATACCAGCTGAGTTAATTAAATATGGTGGAAATTCATTAATATGTCAAATTCATAAATTAATTTGTTTAATATGGAATAAAGAAGAAATCCCTCAACAGTGGAAAGAATCCATAATTGTTCCTGTGTTTAAAAAAGGTGATAAAATGAACTGCAATAATTACCGTGGAATTTCTCTACTCTCAACAACATACAAAATATTGTCTAACATTCTTTTAACAAGACTAACCCCATATGCTAATGAAATTATAGGTGATTATCAATGTGGATTTAAACGTAACAGATCAACTACAGATCAAATTTTTCACATCAGACAGACACTTGAAAAAAAGTGGGAATATAATCAAAATGTCCATCAGCTATTCATTGATTTCAAAAAAGCATATGATTCGGTCAAAAGAGATAAATTATATAATATATTAGTAGAGTTTGGAATACCTAAGAAGCTTGTTAGTATGATAAAAATATGCACCAGTGAAACAGAAAGTATAATTCGTGTGGGTATTAATATGTCTGACAAATTTACAATTCATGATGGGTTAAAACAAGGAGATGCATTATCTCCATTGCTCTTTAATTTTGCCTTAGAATATGCTGTTAGGAAGGTACAAGAAACTAAAGGAGGACTAAAATTAAATGGTGTGACTCAGTTGTTAGCATATGCAGATGATGTAGACTTACTGGGGGATGATGTGAATACAATTAAGAATAATGCTAAAATATTTTTCAAAACTGCTACAGAGATAGGTTTGGAAGTTAACAAAGAGAAAACTAAATATATGTTTACAGGCCGAAACCAAGTGTTAGGTAATAATCAAAATCTAATTATTGATAGCAACTCGTTTGAATCAGTTTCCAAATTCAAATACTTAGGAGTAATATTAACAAATGGAAATTATATTAAAGAGGAAATAAAAAGTAGGCTTAATTCAGGAAATGCATGTTACTTCTCTCTTCATAAACTTTTGTCTTCTCGTTTAATATCTAAGAAACTAAAAGTTAAAATATACAAAACCGTAATTTTGCCTGTAGTATTATATGGATGTGAAACTTGGTCCCTTACATTGAAAGAGGAACATAAATTGAGAGTATTTGAAAATAAGATTCTTAGGAAAATCTTTGGACCTAAAAGGGATGAGGAAACAGGCGAGTGGAGAAGGTTACATAATTTAGAACTACATAATTTGTATTCATGTCCAGATATTATTAGAATAATTAAATCAAGAAGACTTAGGTGGGCAGGCCATGTGGCACGAATGGGAGAGGAAAGAGGAGTTTACAGGATTCTTGTTGGGAAACCTGATGGTAAGAGACCTGTAGGAAGGCCAAGACGAAGATGGAGGGACAACGTTGAGATGGACCTAAGGGAAATCGGTAGGGATGGAAAAGAGTATATAGATCTTGCTCAAGATAGGGAAAGATGGAAGGCCTGTGTTGCTGCAGCCATGAACCTTCGGGTTTAAGAAGGCTAGAGAGTTAGTTAGTTAGTTACTGAATGGGTTCAAACACATGAGTAATAACGAAACAATCAAATGCTGACGAAAGCAAAATTTATTGTAGAAAAAAATTTACACTAAAACGTAACGTCTCCACCCTCTAACAGGGTCTTCTTCAGACAAACATTCACAATAATAAGAAATTATTATCATTCACAATAAAAATAAGAAATTATTATTATTCACAATAAAAATAAGAAATTATTATTATTCACAATAATAATAAGAAATTATCATTCACAATAAAAATAAGAAATTATTATTATTCACAATAATAATAAGAAATTATTATCATTCACAATAAAAATAAGAAATTATTGTTAATGTTTGTCTGAGGGAAACGTTGCGTTTTAGTGTAATTTTTTTTCTACAATAAATTTTGCCTTCGTCAGCATTTGATTGTTTTATTAACATGGAAAAAAGGCTTAACAGTGTTACCATGCGTAATAAGTTCACCAAAAAATCCTTATAAATTCTCCCTTTCATTTATCATGATTTAATGCGCACTAACAATACTAACTAACTCTCTAGCCTTCTTAAACCGGAAGGTTTATGGCCGCAGCAACACAGGCCTTCCTTCTGTTCCTATCCTGGGCAAGATCAATCCATCTTTAGAGTGCATCACACATAAATTTGCCGTTGCGTAGAAACGAATTTTCGTTTCGTCTCCCTCTCTCTTAACATCACGTGTTCTACCCTGCTCGAAAACCTTCGCTATTGTTGCCATATTGTCATTCCATTCCTGGACACACTCGCGCAAACTTCATTGAAAATAATTGAATAGCGCTCCAGCTCGCGGTTCCCACCGTTCGGCAGGGACGGTAATGTGGCAATATAGCACGGCGTAGTGCTTGCTTCTTTTATGCAGTGCATGTTCATTGGCTAGCTAGTAACTAGTGTTGCCAACTCTAATAATGAAGCACTATTTCTGTCACGGAAGGGGAAAGGCAGGTAAAGTGGCGGTGAGTTTTGTTGGATTGGAAGCACCATATTTTTATTTTATACTAAGTATTTGACCGGTTTGACGTTGTGTGCGTGTATTGCGTGTGTGTATGTAAAAGTGTGTGTTTGCTAATGAACGTTAAATTCCATAATGCCTCCAGTTCTGTCGAAGTTGAAATCAAAAACCTTGCATAGCCAAGCTCGGGAAATTCTAAGCAACGTGCACGAGTTCATGAAGGAGGGAGCCAGTCATGGTGTTAGCATCCCAATAAAGCATTTTGACAAGAGAGCAGCGAATAGCAGCAACAAATTGTTCATATTTCATAATTTTGGAATTATTCAAAATAAATAAATTATGTGGCTCCAACATCATTTCAACTCTGGCTCCGGCACGTGTTCTTCTAGAAATTGCATAGAGGAGGCTGTCATTTTTGCTGCTTAATGCGATACATATTGTTTTCTGTGTTAAAATTGCCATGCTTTGATGGGTGACCAAGTTCATAGCAGGGTCGGCGGAAGGGGAGGGCGAACCGTGCCATCGCCCAGAGCGGCAAAATTTTGAAGAGAAGAAAAAAATAAGCCTATTGAAAACTGTGATCGAGCGAGATATTCTTTTGCGCTGAATAGTATTGAAATAGCATAAGAAGTCTCATTATTTATTTTATATTTTGATGTTTTAGTTAGGAATATATTGATTTTCAATTTTCCGTTGCTGCGTAATGACCGGGGGGGGGGGTCGAAATAGAGCGGCACCTGCCGCCACCTCCCAGGGAGGCAAAATGACTGCCGCCCGCCCTGGTTCATAACAAAAGAAAAAACCGCGCAGCTTATCGTCTAGTGGCAGTATATGTACTTGTTATTGTTGTGGAAGCCGGCATCCTTTGTAAATGTACAACAAAGGCAACCGACTGTCGCCGATCTTTATATCTTTATATCTCACAGACAGATTGCTTCCCTTAGGAAACCCAGAGTTATCATACACAAGATCCCAAAGTTCCAATCTTCTGACAATTAAAACTCACAAAACTGAATTTTTTAGTAACTCTTTTACTGTATCAGTGGTTAGGGACTGGAATGCACTTTCACATGAAATTAGAAAATCAATTTCCATAGGTATCTTCAAAAGAAGATTAAGAGAAAGTTGTATGGAGTGATTTTTGTTTGGTTTTGTCAAATTAATACATGTTTAATAAATATTTGTAGTGGCCTGTTATGTATATAAACCCATGTATGAGTGTGTGTACATGTACATATATATTTTTTATGTATTTGTTTGAATTACATATTTTTACCGCTGTTGGTTTGACATGAAAGGTATATGTGTGATCGTTATTTGCAATGTTTATATATATGAATCAATTTATGAATAAGTTCTATATTATGAACTTTTGTATGTGGTTGAGTGTAAGAAAAGGCATGAGCCTTAATCACCGCCACAAATAAATAAATAAATAAATGTACGCTCCTGGTTGGGAGGTGTGGATATGTCCCTTCATCAATTTCATCTAATCATCACTCACCTTCATCGTCACGATTAGTCATAAGTGGTGGAAAAGCGACGTTAAATAACAGGAACACAGATACTTCTTTTTGAACTGCAAATCCTACTATTTCACACATGAAACTCAATACAAATATCAGTACGAAACAGTACAGCGGGCCCTTAAATCTGCATTAAGCTTTTTATAAAAAAGAAACGGTGGTCTCGGAGGAAGTCCCCAAGGATACGGGCCATGTTGAGACTCGACTCGCAGGAAAACATCTCAAGCACGCCATTAATTATTTGCGGCCGTTTCTCGCAGGCGACACCTGGCGGCCAGGGCGGAAGCGTCTCAGGAAGTGAGAGGAAGGGGGAGGAGGCCCCCAGGTGGCCACAGGTGCTTCCTCCCGCTGTCCCCGGCGTCTTGCTGCAGGCGGAGGGAAGCGGTTCGAAGCCAGGTCCCCTCCATATGCACTCGCGACACCACGGGCTGGTTCCTATAGTACAGGAGCAGATTGCCTTTGTTTTTTTAATTGCTGTTCATGTTTACTTTCATTTTCCATATTTTTATAGTTTTTACAGCATATTCTCATGCATTTTAACATTTTTACAGTATATTTGCATATACTTTTACGCTTTTTAAAGGCTTTAACAGCATATTTGCAAGCATTTTGTCATAGCATATTTGCATTCATTTTTTCACAGCATATTTGCATGCATTTTCAGGCTTTTACAGGATATTTACATGCATTTTTTGGCTTTTTAAAACATATTTGCATGCATTTTTTGGGGTTTTCAGCATATATGTAAGCAGTTTAGGTTTTTACATCAAGATACACGCATTTTAGTTTTTTTTACAAAACATGCATTTTTACGTTTTACAGCATATTTTCATACATTGTTAAGTTTTTACGGCATATATGCATGCATTTTAAGGGCTTTTATAGCATATTTGGACATACTTTTAGTTTTAACAGCATATTCGCATGCTTCTTAAGACTTTTACATCATATTTACATGCATTTTTAGGTTTTCACATGCTTTAAAAGTTTTTTTTAGCATATTTGAGCAGTTTAGATTTTTACACTAGGGTGTGAATTTTAGGCCATACTTATATGCTTATTTAAAGTTTTACAACATATTTGCATGAATATTTTGCTCGTTTTTGGTGCGTGTAAATACTAAGTCTAGTAATTATACACATGCACTCACTCCCTCCCATAATGTTGGTCTTGATTTGTGAACAATTGGAATAAATTTTTAAATTAATCGTTTATTTTTATGTAACAATAGTATTACAAGTCAATTTATAGTTCTGTCTTTCTTGTTTCATCATTTTCTTTCCGAAAGTTGCGTGCAAAAAGTGACGAATTGTTTTAAAAAATGGAATTTCCACAATGACAGACAGGCAATGTATACCTATTGTCCCCTGAAAGTTTGCTAAGGCATGCAAGCAGCCTGCCCCGG
Organism: Lepisma saccharinum; assembly: GCF_977018435.1. Taxonomy (NCBI): domain Eukaryota; kingdom Metazoa; phylum Arthropoda; class Insecta; order Zygentoma; family Lepismatidae; genus Lepisma; species Lepisma saccharinum. Next base: position 55,952,280 of record NC_139255.1, read on the forward strand.
CCAACGAGGAAGCAGGAAACTTGACAGTCGCTTTGTCCATGTGGAACAAGACCAAGTCATTTCGCGGATGCAATATGTCGTCACCAGAGATGCTCCATCTCTCCCTCCACGGGAGCCAAATGGCGCCACCGTCGCACCTCGTGGAGACGTTTCTGCTCTCGGGCGAAACAAAGGACAGTCGATCTGCGGTGACGTAATTATCTCGCATGATATGTTAACAGGAGCCACGTAACACATGCTTCTTCCGCCGCAGGTGCAGGTCTGACGCTTAAGGAGCAAGCAGTGTGGATCATCAGGCACTACACCCCACCCCTCGTTACTTCTATTGTCTGGAGATCTTACTGCAGTTACTTCTGAAGCTGGAAATGGCATGGACGTCTGAAGCATGGGCCAGGCCATTGATAAAACTTGATCACTAAAAATAATAATAACAATAATTATTATTATCATGGTTGTAATTATTATTTTACAACAACAAATATTATAAACAAATAAACATAAACGAATTATATTACAAAATAATTATTATCATAATTATTTAACCGGTAGACTTGCTATGCGGTCAACCAGATGAGTGCACAACTGATTTTTAGTATTGTTCTTTTTTTACATTTCATGCAATTATACTGTTTATTATATTTTATTATTAACTTTTACACACCTCGTTCAAGAAAAAGAAAATAAAAGTTATGGAGAAAGTTTACTCATAAAGTTTATGTTGTGTGACTTTTCGCACAAGGCTATAATTTGTTGAATTTTGGAAACTATGAACCAATTTCTTGTTGTTATTAAATAGTAAGATACGAAAAATTTAACGTGGTTTGTGAATTTTACACTATTTTCTTTTATGAATTGCAGTTTTTATTTTGTTTGTTCTGTTCGAACACTGACTAAATGCATGTTAGAGTCACTCGGGGGAATATGCCCACCCCTCGTATCTCGCGCAACGTTAATGTTATGGCAACTCTCAGACTCTTGTTTGAAAGCGCCCTCCGTGGTGAGACGAGGCAGCAGGTTTGGAGCTTGTGAGAAGAATCTGAAGCCATGCAGGGTTGATTTCATGAGGTAAGAAGACAATTTTTGAGGTAATAATTTTTTTGGACGTTGCTGTATTAACAGTGTGCAATAATATTCCCAAGAGAGAAAGAAACTGAATTATATTTGGTGTAAAGATGGTCAGGCAAATATATCTGCAGAGTGAAACTGCCGCATGGTGCTCAGAGATGCCAACCCAGTGATTTACTTTTCTGCTTGTAGCTGTGGGGTGATATGATCACAGAAATTAAGTGCAATATGCCCATGGGCATTATTATGATAAGAAAGTGGAATGTTCCCAATTCAGGAACCGTTATTTTCACATGGAATATTTCAAGTGGAATGTTCCCAATTCAGGAACCGATATTTTCACATGGAATTCTTGATGTGGAATGTTCAGAATTCAGGAACCGATATTTTCACATGGAATATTTCAAGTGGAATGCTCCCAATTCAGGAACCGATATTTTCACATGGAATATTTCAAGTGGAATGCTCCCAATTCAGGAACCGATTTTTTCACATAAAATGCTTGAAGTGAAATGTTTCCAATTCAGGAACCGATGTTTTCACATGGAATTATTGATGTGGAATGTTCCCAATTCAGGAACAGATTTTTTCACATGTAATTTTTGAAGTGGAATGTTCACAATTCAGGAACCGATGTTTTCACATGGAATTCTTGATGTGGAATGTTCAGAATTCAGGAACCGATATTTTCACATGGAATATTTCAAGTGGAATGCTCCCAATTCAGGAACCGATATTTTCACATGGAATATTTCAAGTGGAATGCTCCCAATTCAGGAACCGATTTTTTCACATAAAATGCTTGAAGTGAAATGTTTCCAATTCAGGAACCGATGTTTTCACATGGAATTATTGATGTGGAATGTTCCCAATTCAGGAACAGATTTTTTCACATGTAATTTTTGAAGTGGAATGTTCACAATTCAGGAACCGATATTTTCACATGTAATATTTCAAGTGGAATGTTCCCAATTCAGGTACCGATTTTTACATGGAATATTTCAAGTGGAATGTTCCCAATTCAGGAACCGATTATTTCACATGGAATATTTGAAGTGGAATGTTCCCAATTCCCAATTCAGGAACCGATATTTTCACATGGAATTCTTGATGTGGAATGTTCCCAATTCAGGAACCGATTTTTTCACATAGAATATTTCAAGTGGAATGTTCCCAATTCAGGAACCGATATTTTCACATGGAATTCTTGATGTGGGATGTTCAGAATTCAGGAACCGATATTTTCACATGAAATATTTGAAGTGGATTGTTCCCAATTCAGGAACCAATATTTTCACATAAAATACTTGAAGTGAAATGTTTCCAATTCAGGAACCGATATTTTCACATGGAATTCTTGATGTGAAATGTTCAGAATTCAGGAACCGATATTTTCACATGGAATATTTCAAGTGGAATGCTCCCAATTCAGGAACCGATATTTTCACATGGAATATTTCAAGTGGAATGCTCCCAATTCAGGAACCGATTTTTTCACATAAAATGCTTGAAGTGAAATGTTTCCAATTCAGGAACCGATGTTTTCACATGGAATTATTGATGTGGAATGTTCCCAATTCAGGAACAGATTTTTTCACATGTAATTTTTGAAGTGGAATGTTCACAATTCAGGAACCGATGTTTTCACATGGAATTCTTGATGTGGAATGTTCAGAATTCAGGAACCGATATTTTCACATGGAATATTTCAAGTGGAATGCTCCCAATTCAGGAACCGATATTTTCACATGGAATATTTCAAGTGGAATGCTCCCAATTCAGGAACCGATTTTTTCACATAAAATGCTTGAAGTGAAATGTTTCCAATTCAGGAACCGATGTTTTCACATGGAATTATTGATGTGGAATGTTCCCAATTCAGGAACAGATTTTTTCACATGTAATTTTTGAAGTGGAATGTTCACAATTCAGGAACCGATATTTTCACATGTAATATTTCAAGTGGAATGTTCCCAATTCAGGTACCGATTTTTACATGGAATATTTCAAGTGGAATGTTCCCAATTCAGGAACCGATTATTTCACATGGAATATTTGAAGTGGAATGTTCCCAATTCCCAATTCAGGAACCGATATTTTCACATGGAATTCTTGATGTGGAATGTTCCCAATTCAGGAACCGATTTTTTCACATAGAATATTTCAAGTGGAATGTTCCCAATTCAGGAACCGATATTTTCACATGGAATTCTTGATGTGGGATGTTCAGAATTCAGGAACCGATATTTTCACATGAAATATTTGAAGTGGATTGTTCCCAATTCAGGAACCAATATTTTCACATAAAATACTTGAAGTGAAATGTTTCCAATTCAGGAACCGATATTTTCACATGGAATTCTTGATGTGGGATGTTCAGTATTCAGGAACCGATATTTTCACATGAAATATTTGAGGTGGATTGTTCCCAATTCATGAACCAATATTTTCACATAAAATGCTTGAAGTGAAATGTTTCCAATTCAGGAACCGATATTTTCACATGGAATATTTCAAGTGTAATGTTCCCAATTCAGGAACCGCTGCCTCGGGAGGGAAGGGGAGAGCTAAGGACAGGTTTTTCAGAGGTTCTTATCGTTAATGCACGTTACCCTGAAATACTACGTAGGTACATGTATATATCCATTTGCAGAGACATGAAAGGAATTTCTTCTTTCCTCTAATATATTTTGAGGAGCCTCCCCGATGGCGCAGTGGTAGCGTCGTCGCCTTGTAAACAAGGGATACTTTGGGTAAAGCCTACAATTTATAATCTTTACAATATCATTCAGAAAGTTTGAAGTATACATGAAAACAACATTTTTACTTTACTTTTTGCCTTGATTGCACTCTAACCACTATTTTCCTCTACATTCATAGATAGCCGTCTGTCAGAGAGAATCCTTTTCATAACAGAAAATGACAAGAAATTCGACCACACATGAAACAGACTATTACAACCGGATTCATATCGTCAAGAAAAAAAATCCACAATATCACAAACTGTTTTCAATTTTTCCAATTCCACGTTTGCACTCATTACACTTTTGCACTTTTCTGCAACAGCTATCCTCTTTGTTCCTTGCGCTTCAATCAGCTGCTGCACCCATTCCTCGAAGACTTTCACGGATGCTACAAGAGTCAACCCTTTTCCCCAGCTTTGTAATTGTCTCTGGCAACACCATCATGTGCTAATTGTTGTGTATTCAAACACATGCAGATTGTACAGGGTGACAATTAATGAACTATATGAAATAAAACGGAAATTAGTAACAAACCACGTAGTACACAAACTGTATTGCACATGTAAACGGCACTACAGACATTCGGATTTAGGTTAAGACATGTTCGATATGTCTGCCATCTCTGGCGATGATGTGGGGCAGACGAGCAGCAGAATTCTGCATGACCCGCTGAAGTGTCGAAACATCGATGACCTCCTGAATGGCAGTTTTCAGATCGGCAATGGTTTTGGGGTTATTCCTGTACACCTTGTCCTTAACATAGCCCCCTTCCAGTGGCCTCTGGGTACCGCAGAGCCAGAATGCGGTCCCCAAAATACTACTCCAGGACATTTTCACTTGCAAATGGCCGACATCAACACGTTGCGTGCGCATACGCATACGAATTCCCATCATGCCCTGTGGCCAGCCACGCAGTTTGGACGTCATCACGCGAACCGTTCAGAAATTATGACGGTTTTATTTCATATAGTTCATTAATTGTGTACTTAAGCTGTCGAGTTGATTTTAAAATATATGCATCGCATAATCTAACATTATTTATTTAACACCAAAATACAACTAAACATTTCTCAACGAAGTCCATATATAAGAGACGAGACATTTCTTGATTTAATTATTCTAATAATATCTGGACATGAATACAAATTATGCAGTTCTAAATTATATAACCTTCTCCACTCACCTGTACACAATCTGTTACTTTAAACATATTTCCAATTCCAAAATTACCCGGTGGAGGCACGCAGTGGTTCGGACCCCACTTTAAACTGTAGGTCCAGTCCCGATTGGCCTTACAGTGGATAAAGTGGACTTAAGAAACCATATCAATCAATCTTATATATTTTAAGTATACTGCAGATCTTTTGTGAGTGATGTCAATTGTTTCAAACGCCAATTCATCCTCCCCCGTAGCAATTAATAGGACTTCCTGAGTTGGGAAGACATTTCACTGAAATATTCAACTCGTTAGACGAGTTTTTGAAATGGCACTGTGTATGTTTTTCAACTTTTTATTTTATCTCTACATCTGTGCACCTGAATTCCATTAGTAACATGGGTGTAAAATCGGGTACATTATTTATGCTAACCCTGTATTTACATTCAGTTGAAGCTACACTCATGGTTGATGCATGAGTAATGTGTTTGATATTTTATCAGCGACGCACGGAACATGACGTTTCGACACCTTGGCGATTTAGCATATTGATGTTCACCCGTAAGTGAATACAAGAACTGTTCAATTCGAAGTCGGTTCCCGGATTCTGCGGGCTCCGGAAATCCGTGAGGAGCGTGTGCGAGGGTCTTAGGCCTCCTCCCTGAGCAAAGGGCGTTATCTCGGCTGCCCCAGAACAGAACAGGATCCGCAGATAAAAGCGGGAAACGTTACAAGGTAAGGACTTCAACTCCTGCTTACTCGCGAGAACCAAGGTTTCGCCAAGATAAGGCAGCCAGAGAGATGGAAAGTCCCTCAGGCAGCGAGAGGGGAATGGAGGATAATTTTTGCTCGGTGGAGGGGAGGTGAACCCCTTCGTATGAGGGGAGCAAATGCATTTATCAGGATACGGATGTATATGTGCTAAAAAGTGTTGGATATGTAAATACATATTTATTTTCTTTTAATCAAAATATGGAAGTAAATATAGATTTAACATAACAGTTGAAAGCCGCGGTAGCTCAGTCGTTAGGGCGTCTGACTACCATGCGACGGACCAGAGTTCGATCGCCGGTGGGCGAGAATCGCGATTTTATCCACCTGTTCAAGCGGTTCCCGGCCGGCCCCCGTGCTAAGACGCCAGGGGTCCCGGGTTCGAATCCCGGCCTGGGCGAGATGTTTGTGAGTGTCCATTCATCAATTTCATCACGTCATCACTCATCTCCATCTTCGCAAATTAGCCAAAAGTGGCACGAAAAGCGAAGTGGCGCCTACCCAGCGTACCTGGAGGAAACTCTGGGGATTAGAAGCGGCCTGGAGCGTGGAGCTGATCACATCATCCCCACCTTCGGCAGTGATCAAGGAAGTGTAGTGCAAAGCACAGGAGAGCACACACACACCCACACACACACTAACATAACAGTTGATAGAGCATCTGCCTTCCGCGCGGTAGACCCAGGTTCGAATCCCGGGCAGGTTATCTGGACCAGGAACATTTCCCTGTTTCTGCGTGACTCATTGCCCACACAGCCTCGTATAAATGGTTATCTGGGGACAACCCTCGGGCATAAAGGCGGCTGGACGTGATGCTGATCACATCATCCCAACTATGTCCGAAATTAAGAATATGTGAGGCTCTATACCTCCACATCACCCCATGTGCCTTCATGTCTTGTGTGCACACGTACTTTTACCTTACCTTACCTTTAACATAACATAACCCGTGACACAACAGCCCTTGAGGGCGAAGTCCCTACCGGACTACCAACCTCACGTCCATGGAGCTGTCCTGTTAGCGGACAGTTCATGGAGCGTACAGGGCATGGAGTGGACACAACCTGATTGACATGTTATGTAGTGAACTAGTGAGTTAGAAAATCTAAACCTCCCGCCCCCACGCGCTGCTGGCAGGCAGCAACCAGTTCATGGAGCGGACACATGTTCATCGACCTCCCCCGCCCCGCTGGAAATTGTATTACTAAAGGGTGGATGGGTTTGTATTTACGTCCACTTTGTGCCAAACAAAACTTGTACATATCCTTATAATGAAGTGCGAAAAGGCCTATACCGGGACTGCGTGCCTTCTTCACATTCGGGCACGTCATTATTCTGAAGGTGAGCCTGTCGTAGTGCCTCGCACCAGCAATGCGACAAAGAGTCCAAAGACACGATGGGTCTTCAAATTGAATGCCTAGTCCCATCAGCAGCATTAATCTGCTTCGTCAAACACGTACATTTTGTGCTACGTCAGAGGTTTTTTACATGCTATCAATCCAGTTTTAGAATGTAGTACATTGTCTTTAGAAATTTAGGCACATCACCATCTTCTTCATATTTTCTCGTGTTTCTTGCAAGTCGTTCGTCCAACTTTACATATTTCTTCTTTCTCTTCACTCCCTTCAAGTTGAGCTCCATTCTAATAATTTTCTCTTTCAGCTTCAAAAAAATTATAAGCTTGTTTATTGTGGGATGTGGTGTACCCATGCGGCTGTTTATTTTGTAGTTCCATCCCTCGAGCGAGTTGCTGGTCCTGTGGCGCACCTGGTAACAACCCCACATATCTATCGGCACAAATTGATTTTCGAGCCACTGCTCCACGAAGTAATCGAAAAATTTCGTCAATTTTTCGTCTGCTGGAGCCTGTCCGTAGACATGAAGCCACCCTTCCTCCATGTTCGCTCCATGAACTGGTTGCTGCCTGCCAGCAGCGCGTGGGGGCGGGAGGTTTAGATTTTCTAACTCATTAGTTCACTACATAACATGTTAATCAAGTTGTGTTCGCTCCATGAACTGTCTGCTAACAGGACGACATGACGCCCATATCCTCCAGCAGAGCTGGGCTATCATCCAGCGAGTTACCCAGTTGGTTTCCATGACCGGGTTACGCTACTCATTCGTAGCTCCCCAATTGCCTCACAATGGTGGGTGGCCGCCGGTCCCATACACAGGCCGAAATCTCAGAAGAAAAGTTGTCAGGAGGCTCGTACCAATTGCAAAACATGACAATTTTCATTAAGCAAGCGGCTCACCTAACCAAATAAAATGCGTTAGGTTGACACGACATTAATTGTATTGCAAAATTTAAATACAAAATATACTTTATTTTCTGTTACCAAAAACAATGGTTTACCAAATTTTCTTTTAGGTACTAAAATGTGAATATCCTGCTATTGTTTTTAAAGTGGGATGTATATTTACTGAATATCGCACGAAGTAATGGGAGTGTATATATTTAAAATATACAATAAATTTCACCCCCAAAACTGAAGATTGTATGTTCCATTGTTGTCAAGAATATTAGAATAGCAGATATATTGGTATTTAACTCAATAAGTGAGTATCAATCTGGAATATAGGTCGAAAAATGTTTGAAAATATGATCAAAAACTCAATATGCTGACCAAGGCAGAATTTATTTTATTTTAAGACATAAAGTAAACGTTACGTTTCAACCTTCTAGCAAGGTCTTCTTCAGACTCTGTACCAAAGACAGAAAATATATAGAATCTGAAGAAGACCTATAAAGAAACGTAACGTTTACTTTATGTTTCACAATAAAATAAATTCTGCCTTGGTCAGCATATTGAGTTTTTGGTTATCATGGAGACAAGGCTTAAAGATGTTATCATTGAAAATATGGAAATTATATGTAATAATAATTAAAATATGTACTAACATATGTCCTTATGGAAAATAAAAAGAGTTGATTGGGGATTTATGTACCACAATTCGCAAAGTTAATACAAAATAATATTAATTTCAGCATCATATGGATTCATGTATTTACATATAAATTCACTGCCTGGTTAAAATGTTTAATTCGGCAAGTGTAGTTTTCTGGTAGCCATGTTTTATCGGACGCAGATGTGTTTTAATGTTAGCTTCCAGATCTACACTTTTTTCTTACCCCCCCTTTTTTTTCAAGACGAAGTCATTCTTTTTGCTTAAAATTCCTGAGTTATTTTGTTTTTCCACGACCAACGTAATCAAATTCAAACAAGAATTAGAAAAAAGTTAAATTCTCAGTCATAACTCCCTCATTATGAACACTCAAGTTCCTGCGAAACCTTTACGTACGCAATTTAGAAAAACTAAACTGTAGAGGTAGTTAGGGGTAGTTAGGTACGACGTAGCATTATGTTAGTTATACTCTGTTCGGTTCTGCTTAATTATTTTATTGTTTATTTACGAGGCACGCAAGAAGAGACACTTAAATACACACACGAGGGAATCACTTTCTTGGTAAAATTGCTGTGTTCCTTATTTAAGAGTTTAAATTCGAATATTTTACCGTTAAAATTTAACGGTCTATCTGTTAACTTACAAAAAAGCGCGCAATCGTTTCCTATTTAATTTTGAAAAGTTTATCGTGTATAAAGATTGATAATGATTATAGATTGTAGTTGAGTGCACTATAAATATATTTTTAAGACAGCCACTAAAATATATTAATTACAGTAACTGTGTAATGACCGTTAATACTTTATATAACGGTCATGGTCATTTTTACGGTTGGATGAAGCGGAAATTGACGGTAAAATACCGTTACATCTCCAGGCTCCTTTTTTTGCTCCTTTCCTGAATTTTAAATGCATTAATAGCATAACGTACATATTTAGATTTCCTAAATTTACCAAGTACGCCATTATTCGAAAATACGGCCAGTTCAAAAGCACAATATTATTTCTTTACTAAAACCTTTGACAATGGATTAAATATTAATTGTGGTAAATTTATATTTTGTCGGGAAAGCTTAAAATACTTCGAGCGAAACCTACTATGAGGTTCGCTTGCTGACCACCGTGGGCGTCGCCAGAAATTTTTGCAGGGGGTTGGGTCGGGCAAATGATAATCGTTGAATTGTAGAAAGATAATAAGTATTATTACCACAGTTATAAATGTTATTATGCAATAATTAATATTATAAAGTAACAAAAATAAATTTTATTCTAAATAATAATAAATATTATCATTATTGTTATTATTATTATTATATAAATGGGGAGACTCGATCCAGCAATCGAGTGAACTATTTTCCATTATTTCTTTTGCATTTTATGCAGTCAGTATCTGAATGAATTTTGATATTAAGTTTTGCACGTCTCGTTCAAGAAAAGGCATTAAATGTTGGTGGGATTTTTTTTTTTTTTTTGTAAAGTGTGTTGTGTGACCTCTCACCTACAACTGTGATTATTAGAATTTTGAAAACTGTGAAACCATTTGTTCTTTGTATGAAATGGTAGAATATAACCTTGTTTCTGTATTTTTCACTCAATATTTTCGATCCAATGCAGTTTTACTTTGATTATTCTGTCGAATACTAACTAAATTAACACATTTTGCATTCGAACTGTAAATACAAATTTATGTATTTTTAAGAAATTCATGGGCTTTTACGAGATTCCGAACACTGAGGCCAAAACTTAAAAATGGGAGGTAGTGAGTCATTCATTAATTTTTTCAGTGATCAGAACCCCCCCCCCAATAATTTAGACAAGTCGGCGCCCCAGGGTGTGTTTCAACTACGTCACAAACTGTTGCATTGTGGCAAAATTTCCCAAAAACATGGCGGCTGTGCGCGTCCTGACGTCACATGAAACCCACTTATACTTATTTTAATTTAAGCATTATTATTATTAGAGGCTCTTATTCCTGAGACATTTAATTCGCCCCCCACCCAAATATACTTTCTAGATGCGTGCCTGGGTGCAGTCACATAGTGAATCGGATGCCAATTTAAACTGTAGGTCCGGTCCCGATTAGCCTATCTGTGCATAAAGTTGACTTAGGAATAGAAACCCAAACTAGAAAAACTCAGCAGCGTCAGGTTCATTATTAGGGAGCGGAAGTTGATGACCTAAAAAATATAGGCTAGGTGTATATGACCTACAGAATGTCCTAAAAAATGGGAAAAATTACGTAAAAAATGCAAAAATGACCATTAAATTTGTTAGTTTCGGGTTAAAAATTGAAATGAAAAGGAAATTAAAGAAAATGCAATCTCCTTATCTGATCTTAAATCTGAGTTTGCCCCAGACGGACACCTGGTGGTTTCCCCCGACACAACAAAGACTGTCACCAGTTCAGAATTTCTTTTGCTCGTAAATTGCAATCCTGCGAGATATACAACGTGTCCACAAAGTCCTGCTACCGTTACAATGAAACTTAACTCCTAAACTATATGAGATAAAGACATGCTGTTTTTTGCAACGTGTTCTACAGCTCTCAAAGTTTTATTTACAATTACAACACTTCCACATGCAAAAAAACAATAAAAATTAAAGTAATAATAATACAATACCACTACTTATTAAAACTTTGAGAGCTGTAGAACACGTTGTAAAAAACCGCATGTCTTTGTCTCATATAGTTTAGGAGTTAAGTTTCATTGTAATGGTAGCAGGACTTTGTGGACACGCTGTATATTTCACCTTGGTGAAAAGACTCAAGAATATTACCAAAACGAAAGAAGGGACAAAATATGACGAAACAATACACCGAATATTGCGAAAAATGACTGAAAAATGCCGAAAATCGGGGAAAATGACCTACAACCTGAAAATTGGTAAAAAATGAAAAAAAAAAAAAAAAAAAAAGGCACTTCGAAATTACCTTTTTTGGGTTCTAGATGACGTGTAATGTAGTATATATTTAATGGGTATCGTGTCCGAGATGTCAGAAAAAATATGACATTTCATCAACTTCCGCACCCTATTCATTAATTTACCCACTCGCAATAAGCAATTTCCCCAGGATAGAAATTCTTCAAGCACCACACCGTAATGGTTACGTGTGCTGAATCAGAAAGCTCACCAACGCCATCCCGACCAGCGCATCTCCCTCACGAGATGACGGCAGATTCGATTTTCATCCGGAAACGCCGCACCGTTGCCAGATCCTCCCTCGCTTCCAGAGCAAGGCAGAAATAAAGGTGGGGAGAGAAAAAAAGAAACGATCTTCTGGCGAGGAAAGAGGCACGAACGCATTCTGTCGCGGAGCTTTGTGGCTGCTCCCTTTGAAGGGGAAATTCTGACGCTCTCAAACAAAGCGTTTTTAATTTTCTCCGCCGCTTTTTTGGCAACGTCCCGTGGAGCCTAGCGTGAGGGCGGAGTCCCGGTTCGTTCTAATGGATGAGGATGTCACGTGACCTGCCTCCAGCCGCTGGAGCTTCCAGTGTTAGCTTTCTCCAGCAGCTAACATCCTCCGGCAATGGAGACTAAAATGCTATGCCGGAAATGAGTTACGTTTCAAAATAGACAAATGATGTCTTGCTTTTTCCTGTTTTAATCTCCCCGCTTTCCACACTGTTTCTCTCGCTTTCAATTTCTATATACGTACATGAATAGTTTTATATATATAAACACAGTGGCGTGCCCAAAGGTGGGTTGGTGGGGGCTATAACCCTGGTATTCCTGAAAGACAGGAAAATATGTCAAAATGAGGACTGACCGCTAAAAAGGTATACGTAACCTCCTCCCCGTTTCGAAAATTCTGGACACGCCACATTTAAATTTACGTCTCTTTTCTACCTCTTTTGGAGCCGCAGTGGTCTAGTCGGTAGAGCGTCTGACTGCCACGCGGTAGTCCCGGGTTCGATTACCGTGATGGATGATCTAACGCCGGAATTTTTCCGGACTTGTTCCCGCATAAAGCATTCTGGGGGCTCACCCAGACTCAACTACATGGATTCCAAGGGTTAAGGCAGCCGAGCGTGGTGCTGATCACATCACATCCAATATGGACGAGAGAGAGAGATTGAAGGAGAGAGAGAGAGAGGGAGAAAGAGAGAGAGACGAAGAGAGAGAGAGAGATGAAGCGAGAGAGAGAGACGAAGAGAGAGCGAGAGAGAGAGAGACGAAGAGAAAGAGAGAGACGAAGAGAGAGAGACGAAGAGAGAGAGACAGAGAGAGACGAAGAGAGAGAGACGAACAGAGAGAGAGAGACGAACAGAGAGAAAGAGACGAAGAAAGAGAGAGACGAAGAGAGAGAGAGAGACGAAGAGAGAGAGAGACGAACAGAGAGAAAGAGACGAAGAGAGAGAGAGACGAAGAGAGAGAGAGAGACGAAGAGAGAGAGAGAGAGAGAGAGACGAAGAGAGAAAGAGACGAAGAGAGAGACGAAGAGAGAGAGAGAGAGACGAAGAGAGAGAGAGACGAAGAGAGAGAGAGAGAAACGAAGAGAGAGAGAAACGAAGAGAGAGAGAGAGGGTGAGAGACGAAGAGAGAGAGAGAGAGAAACGAATAGAGAGAGAGAGACGAAGTGAGAGAAAGAGACGAAGAGAGAGAGAGAGAGAGACGAAGAGAGAGAGAGAGACGAAGAGAGAGAGATGAAGAGAGAGAGAGAGACGAAGAGAGAGAGAGAGAGACGAACAGAGAGAGAGAGACGAACAGAGAGAAAGAGACGAAGAGAGAGAGAGAGAGAGACGAAGAGAGAGAGAGACGAAGAGAGGGAAAGAGACGAAGAGAGAGATAGAAAGAGACGAAGAGAGAGAGAGAGAAAGAGACGAAGAGAGAGAGAGAGAGAGAAGAAGAGAGAGAGACGAAGAGAGAGAAAGAGACGAAGAGAGAGAGAGAGAGACGAAGAGAGAGAGAGAGACGAAGAGAGAGAGAGACGAAGGGAGAGAGAGAGAGAGAGACGAAGAGAGAGAGACGAAGAGAGAGAGAGAGACGAAGAGAGAGAGAGAGACGAAGGGAGAGAGAGAGAGAGACGAAGAGAGAGAGAGAGAGACGAACAGAGAGAGAGAGACGAAGAGAGAGAAAGAGACGAAGAGAGAGAGAGACGAAGAGAGAGAGAGACGAACAGAGAGAAAGGGACGAAGAGAGAGAGAGAGACGAAGAAATTTACCTATTTAGGCAAAGCTCGACAATGAGGATGAATCATGAACGGATGATATAGAAGAAGCATAGAAATAGGTCATAGGCGTATTGACCGTTATGTCAATTTCATCATATCATCTCTTATCCTCCTCGTCGCGATTAGACAAAAGTGACAGAGAAGCTAAGTACACTAATACCAATCAATCCAACAATCATTTACACACAGGAGATGTACTACGTAGAAATTTCAGTGCAGTTGGTGCCCATGATTTTCGAAAGGGGAGGGGGAGTGGGAATACTTTCTTAGTAGTCAGTGATCATTTTGTCATGTTATCCTGACTTCCACGTTGTTTTTTCAGGAATACTGGGCCAAATTGGCAGGTTTATGACCCCCCACACACAACTCCCCCTTGGGCACGCCACTGTATTCCACAGTCCCACGTTCGAGTCCTTATCAAGCCTGCATTCTTCACTGAAATTTGTTTCCCTTTATGTTTGTACCCTCAATCTGCCTTTGTATTCCCATTAACAATTTATTTGTTTTTTCTATGCATGTATCTAATTATTTATTTCATTATGTTTTTCCTCTGTCTCTTCTATTTCTATTCTTGTCTGTTTTTGTTTTTTTTTCCTGTATTTTTTTCCTATTTCTTGATTATAGCCTTAATTCAGTTGTCTGACCACCTTATTTTCTCTATTCCTATTTTGTCTATTTAATTGTCTTTCCTCTACATATCATGCCTGTCTCGCTATTTCTCTTTGTGAGATTAGTGTAGTGTGATGGAATCATCGTTTCCCGATGGCATAGTGGTAACGTCGTCGCCTTGCAATCAAGGGATCCCGGGTTCGATACCCGGTGGAGGCACATGGCACAGTGTTTCGGATCCCACTTTAAACTGCAGGTCCAGACTGTTACCAAAAGATTTGATTCCTCGCGCAGAACAGTTCGAGACACCGTATCCTGGCGACAACGCAACCCGCGCCACAGAAAGGATCAGCTGGTTGCCTACCAACTACAGATTCGGGTATTGAAATGATTCCCCCCTCCTGTTTGTGGTGTAGTGGGGCGTGTCGTTGTAATAATTGTTTGCAATCATGGTAATCGGCTTTGTGAGGGCCTCGATGAGGTCGCTGGTGAAGAGACGCTCAATTGGGCGGCACAATGCGACACACACGCGCGCTGACAAGGCGAAAGGGAGGTTCGTTTTGATAACA